>NW_027510158.1:1647500-1965000 GCF_048772815.1 Callospermophilus lateralis | reverse complement strand
CCTTGGGGTGGCTGGTCAATTTCTATTAACTCTATTGTTAAGGTGGCATTTGACCTCAAAATGTAACTGATTCTGGTGGCTTTAGAAGAATGAGTGTTAATGGGGTAAATGCCTGTCATTCTGGATTCATTAACTTTGAGCTTGGGAAAAGAAATATGAGTAATAGATTTTCTAAAATTCCAGATGATTTGGTTAAAAGCACAATTTGATCAAACTCAAATGACATGAAAGGATCTCTTGATGGAAACAAATGATAATTTGAAAAATAATGTTGAACTACATCTGAATTCAAACAAGTAATTCACTGAAGAGTACAACAGGAAATAAAGTATAAAAGAGTAAATTAATTTACTGCTTAAATATATTGTTATCTTTACAAATCAATACATAAATCTGACTTAAAGTGTGGATTTGATATAATGATGGATAGGAATGGACATAGCAACAGCTATGTACAGAAGGACCTCTGGAAGGCTGAAAGGAAAAAAAACTAAAAAGTAATGAATTAATGTTTTTTGTTAGTTTGACAAATTTTCATTGACATTGAACAAGTTGTAAGTCCACTGACACTTAAAATAACATACTTTCTCCTGGCATGGTGGCATATTCCTGAAATCACAGTGGCTTTCAGGATGCTGAAGCAGGAGCTGGGTGAGTTAATCACTGTAATAATTCCTGTGATTTTTTAAATACTTTTGTTGTTTTCTTTTTTATGTGTTATGATTTTTAGTAATAAAAATAAATGCTGCAAAAGAATAAACTACTCATAAAAAATAATAACTATTATAATATGCACATCTTCCATAAAATCACATAAAAAGTTATTTAGGTGTATGCAGTTATAATTAATTTTAAATAAGGCAATATTTTGTCTATGCTACTTGATCAACTATACATTTACTGATACAATAAATAAATATTATATGTTTATGAATTTAATAAAATATTTGAATAATTTTAGCATATTCACTTACTAAAAATCATGGGCTTTAAGTACACTATAGTAAGGCATTCAATTTCTCTGGAAAGCAAATTACCATTATTAAATTATGAAATTAGAGATTATTAAGAAATTATAGCCACCAATATTGTAATAATATGAAGTGAGTACCTTCATATATTATTAGATATGTTTGTATGACTTTGTTGGGGATTGTAAAAACAAAACAAAACAAAAATGTGCCTTAAAACTCTTAAAATCTGCTTGGCCATAGCCCAGAAATTCTAGTCCTAGCAAATGAGAAGAATTCATTAAGCAGCTTTTAGCAAGTATAAAATCTTAATTCAATAATTTCTCCCTTTGTCTCATGTAAAACATGACATACTCAGAAAAAGAATGTATATATTTTTAGTTTTCATCTTAGCATTAACCTTCAAGATGTAAATGTATTGTTTTTTTTTTTATTCTTTTGGGTTGGGAAATGTATGGCAGCTGACCACCTTTACTCCATATTGCTTCTTGTGTCCCCAGTTGTTGCACTCAGCACACTGAATACGCAGCCAGGCTATGTGACCCGTGCCTCTAATGACATTTATCAGAAAAATAGCATTGTTGACATGTATGAATTTACTACAAGACATTTCCCTTTATGTGTTGTCATTTTCACTTTGATGCCTATAGGCTAATGAAAAAGTAAAAACATGTATAAATATATTCAATTAGATAATGACTCCATTGCAAGGTCTATATCTTACTCCTTAAGGAGACAATAGGGAAAATATCATTGGAATGAGGCCCACTTTACTTTCATGATTGTGGACAATTCCTTCTGAGAAAACATCATTCAAAATAACATGAGCATTAGATGAAATGTACGTATACTTATTTTCCTACATGTGACTTTCTATTTGAGTGTTGTGGGTAAGTGAGCCCCAACTATCCCTCTCTACAATATAGAATGATATATTTACAGAATAAATGCATGTGCTGATACATGTTTAGAACGTAATATTTGTTTTGTTTTTATGTTTTGGCTAAGCCAGTCATTTTCCAAGTTTGGGAAATGCTTTGTAAATGTAATTATGTAAGATGCCCCAATAGCTTCAGGAGCAATGATGCTTATGGTACTGGCCAGTATTTCTTGATGGTAAAACTGAAGAAGTAGCCAAGATCACCAGCTAGTTGCTAGGTGGGTTAGTTCTCTAATCAACACTGGCCTCTTGATAGTGCAGCAAGGTAGTGAATGGCAGTGAATTATTTGAAGATCATGCACATGAGCACAATCCCCAAGCAGTTATGCTATTGCCAAAGTACTCTGACACTCTTCCTTGGCCTCTCATTTAAGATTGTGTATCAATGGAGAAGCAAGGAGAACATACTGAGTAAGAAGGGGAAGGATGTGGGCTGTTGGGTATTTAGTTAACAAGGAAGAAGAGAACATGAACAAAAAATGACAAGGGTTTAGAAGTAGGATGAATTTGGAGTTTTTGACACATCTAGAAAACAATTTTGGTCTTAATATAATATAATAATGATAGATTAAAGCACCAGCTATGGTGACTTAGGACAAGAAAACACACATATTTATATAACAGAAAAAGCAGCAAGGGAGACTAAGAAGGCCATGTCAGGAAAATGCAGTTCATTGTATTTAAAGCAGAGAAAACACTAATGAAGAGAAGACAACCAATATGTAAAATTTATTTTAAATACTTTATTAAAATTCCAATCTCTCTAGGCTCCACCAACTACTACTCCATGGGCAAGAAAGCACCACTCCATGCCCCTAGGGAAAAAAGGTAAGCTGCACCCTGGCTGCAGGAAAATTCAGGGCTCATCATCCACTTTTGCACTTTCTTCAATGGCAAGAGGTTGAGAAACCCCAAATTCAAGAGCACACTTTGGGGAGGAAGAGAAAAGCAGAAGTTTGTCAAGGGGAGAGAGGAGGTTCTCCAAGTTACAGGATATTAATAAAGCTGAAGCTGTTCAGCAATTCTTCCTTGAAGAAATAGAGCTTAGTAAAGAGTTAATAAGCCAAGGAAAACTTGAGAAAGCTGCAGACCATCTGAAAAATGCAATTGCTGTGTGTGAACAGCAGAAGTTGTTGCCTGTATTAACAGCAAATGCTGCCACCACAGGTGTTCCAGATTCTGGGAATTAAGCACCCAAAGACTAGTCAGAGAATTTTAAGTGCTAGAGCATGGTTGATAATCATGTGTAAAGAGAAACAAATGTTGACATCATAAAATGTTCAAAAGATTTTTAAAATTTGTAACATTTAAATATCTTAAATTGAAAGTTAAGCAGCTCTGAGGGAATAAGGGCAAATATGCTTGTTATAGAATTTCCTACACTGACACCTGCCAAAGTTAATGTTTACCTTTCATAGATCCACTTGGTTATGTTTCCCAGAGAAAATGTATTTTGATAGATTAAACATATGAAAAATAACAACACCCAAGGAAAGAAGAGGACAATGAATCCTGAAGGGAGGAGTAAAATAGTGAGCCTGGGCTCTGGACTTTCACCTTGTCCCAGTGAGGATGGGTCCTCGAGGGAGAGAGGAGACAATGAGCTCTGGATAACAATGAGTCCCAGTGTAAAAAATAAAATAGTGAGCTCCAGGCTCTGCATTTTCATTCCTTGCTGGTAACAATGTTTTTCACACTTTTATAAGTGTTTTCCTGACTCCCAAAACTGACAGGTTCTGCTTAAGTTTCCAGAAATTAAGTCACCCTCATTGTAACATATAAAACACAGACTCCACTTGTACCCAGTGTCCATTTTCAACCATGAAATTGTGCACCTCCAGTGCCTGACTGATTGACTACACAGAACAATAAACAGAATTACTGCCCATGATATCTGCTCTAATTTCAGTTATTTTTGCTTACAATACATATTTGTCTCATTTTGAAAATGCATTATGAGTTGGTAAGATATGGGTTTAATTTATTACTAAGACATACAGTTTAGCTGTACATACAACATAACTTCTCTTAGGTTAAAAATACTCAGTTTTCAGTTTGAAGACAGGAAAAAAAAGTATAGGAGATAGCTAAAGAATGCACATTTTTTGATGTTCTTTTATATATTTTTATTTTAATTTGTTATATATGACAGCAGAATTCATTACAACTCATATTACACATATAAAGTAAAAATTTTTATATGTGGTTGTATACAAAATATACTTACGCCATTCTTGTCTTCAAACACGTAGTTAGGGTGATGATGTCCAACTCATTCCACTATCTTTTCTACTCCCATGATCCCTCCCTTGCCCTCCTACCCCTTTGCCCTATACAGAGTTTGTCTAATTCTCCCATTCTCCCCCTCCCAGCCCCCCTATGAATCAGCCTCCTTATATCAAAGAAAATATTTGTCATTTTTTTTTTTGGATAGGCTTACTTCACTTAGCATTTTATTCTCCAACTCCATCCAATTACTTGCAAATGCCATAATTACATTCTGTTTATTGCTGAGTAATATTTCATTGTGTATATATACCACATATTCTTTTTGCATTCATTTACTGAAACACATCTAGTTTGGTTTCACAGTTTAGCTATTGTGAAAACAGTTAAGAAAATGTTTGAAATATTAGTTATACATTTTATAATAAATAAAAGGAATTTGGACATTGCCAACACACAAAAATGCTTATATTTGACAAGATTTAAATCACACATCATATACATGTCTCAAATTACAAGATTCTACCCATAAATATGTAGAAATATTATGTCAGTAAAAAAAGGAATCTGGAAAAGAGAGAATTTTTGAGATGTATGAAACCTCAAATGTTCTGGTACTTCTTCCCACTTGTGTTTTTCCCACCCTTCTAATTCAATGGCTTTTTCTGACACTTGAAGTTATTCTCACCTTGGAATCCCCACCCACCATGCCTTAACCATCTTTTAAGTCTATCTTCAAATTCTTATTCTGATTTAAATTTATATTTGTTTTATGTATTTCCTCAATTTTCCCATATCTAATGCCTTGTTTCTTGATGAGACTTGACATTAGCCTTAATGAAGACTTGCTTCTTGGTATGAAGAAAGTTGTAACAAATAAGCAATAAAAAATTCACTAATACACTAATAATTATTAATCACAATTGTGAAAACATATTTACAAATTGAAAATCAGAGTGTAAAATTATAGTAGCAATGATCACAAGTTAAAGTGTCATTTTTAAATATATATGAATTTAGAATATCATCTTTAGTGATTTCAGAGAATATCACATGAATCTTAGGCCACAAGCATTTTATTCCCACTCAAAGTATTAAACAGAAATTATGAAAGGCCATCACTTTTTGGACTAAGCTTCTGCACTAAGACCCCAGGGACCAGGATAAAAGTGAAAATGGAGGGCCTGGGTAAGTAGCTCAGTGCTGGAAGGTGTCACTTCCTGGATTAGCTCTTCAACAGAGCAAACCAAAAACAAAATGGAGCCTCATCTCATCAAGGTAAGACTAAATTGCCTAATCTAATTTTGGTAGAAATAAGGACCAAAGGAGCTGGGCTTTATGACACAAGCCTGTAATTTTAGTGCCTCTGTAGGTTAAGGCAGAAGGACTACAATTTCAAGGGCAGCTTTAGCAATTTAGTGAGGCCTAAGCAACTTAGCCAGACCCTGTCTCAAAATAAATACTACAAAGAACTAGGGATGTTGCTCAGTGGTTAAGTATCACTATGTTCAATTCCTGGTCACATCTAAACTTCTTAAAAGATTATGAGAAAAAGGCCAAATTACCTTCACAGGCCAATTTCTTGGGTGTGATAATGAAGCTTCCTCTGTCTTAATTCTTACAGATACTCACACACACTCACACACACACACATACACACACACACACACAAATGTAATATTAAAGTAATTGAACATTAAACAATAATTTGTTTTTCTATCACTCCATCTCTCTGCCCCACCTTACAAGGTATGTATATTCAAAGACATCCATATGATTTTTGTTTCTGCTTTCTTTGGGGCTTTTTCTATCCAAAATACTAAACTCTTCTGCTCAACCCTCTGGAATACTTATTCTATGTTTTATCAAATGAAGTATTTGGTTAATAAATTAAATTGCTATAATTTTTGCTTATAACATTAGTTTGCAATTTATGTAGGACTTCTACTAATTGCATGTTCTCTCCAATTGCTGACTAAGTATTATTTATTATTTGGTTTTTAGAATTATTATTAGTTACAGACCTGGGGAAAATACTCAGGACCTTATGCATACAGGACCAGTGCTCCATTACTGAGCTACACCTCAAGCCCTTTAATTTAAGTATTATTATTAACCTATGTTAAGATTCACTAGTTTATAACTTTTCAACAGCATAGCAAGGTACCATTCTTTGTTGAGGGGGCTGTCGGATACCTTGTGTCATGTTCACCATTATTTCTGGTCTCTACTCATTAAATACCAGTGGAAAGCACCATAGTACAAAAATCATAAATAGTTTCAGACATCTACAAATGTTCCCTAGAAAAAGAAATGTCATTCTAATTAAAAGAGTTCTGTTGCCTATTGGGAAAAAATATAAATATGAGACACGTATAAGATTTTTTTAAAAGTTTAGACATGTGACCTCTTTATTCAAATCTAGATGAACAGGTAAGGCAGTAACACATAAGATAGTCCATAGATTTCCTCACAGTGTAGAATTATCAGTACAAGCTTTGCTTACACAAAATAAGCATACAAAATTGTCAAAAAAATAATAAACATTATTTACTTACCTCTTAGCAACATATTTTCTAGGAAAAAAAAATTGTTGATACATAGTATGTAGAATTACAGGTAAGTATTGAAGAAAAGGATGATGGATAAAGTAACAACCTCTAGAGTTTGTTCTTACCTGACTTTCCAAGGATGTCAGTACAGATATGACAGAAAAGATGTCAGATTGTTCTGAACTTTGACTGAAGCAGTGCTTCCTTCACTCCATAGTGGAATCTTCCCTGGCTGGGTGAGGTGAGTCACACTTGTAATCCCATCAACTCAGGAAGTTGAGACCAGAGGATCCAAAGTGTGAGGGCAGCATTAGCAACTTAGGGAGTGATTATCACAAAATATAAAATATTAAGGACTGGAGATGTAGCTTAGGGTTAACCATACTGAGTTTTTTCCCCAGTACCACAAAACAAGAAAAAAACTTCACTGAAGTATTGAACTACTCCAGGTCTCTAAAAACAAAGTGTATCTTCAAAGAACAGGTGTATAAAAACCACAGGAATTTTTCATTATAATCCTATTCTAATCCTTTGCAAATGCTTTTTCAATTATTTTGTTGGTTTGATTGTTTTGTTTTTTGGTCCTGGGGATTATACCCAGAGGCATTTTACCCTTGATCTACCCCAGACTTTTTTATTTTGTTTCTGAAATAGGGTCTCACTTAATTGCTGAGGGCCTCTCTAAATTGCCAAGGCTGTCCTTAAAATCTGTGATCTTCCTGTCTCAGCCTTGAGTCAATGAGATTACAGGCATTCACCACTGGGACTGGATTCTATTTTTCATTTTTAATAGAATTACAGTAATGTAAAGTTACTTATGGATGTTTCCCAAATTCCTTTGGAAATGCACTAGAGATGCAGAAAGAAGATGAAGGATATCTAAGTGTATGGGGCTAAGGGAACACATGAGTGAAAAATTGATCTTCAAGATTAAATTGAAGGAGCTGGGAGCAGTGGTGTGTGCCTGTAAATCCAGCTGCTATGGAGGCTGAAGCAGGAGAATTGCAATTTCAAAGTCAGCCTAAGCAATTTAGCATGACTCTGTATCAAAATAAAAAAGAAAAAGAAAAAGGGCTAGGACTATAGATTAGTGGTTAAGTGCCTCTGGGTTCAATTCCTGATACAAAAAAATTATTATAATCATAATATAAAATTATTATAATAATAATAATTGAAGAAAATAATTATCATTGATCTCTTTTTCATTTTACATTGCCTTCCAGTTCCACTTTTCTCTAAATTTTTTGTTTTTCAAAATTGAACTTACTTAGAATTTTTCAATTAAGGAAATGCTGAATTTAAACTCCCACCTTAAACCAAAGACATCCTTGTAAATTTCTGAGTTCTCAATTGAAAGATTTTGAGGTCTCAAAACTTTATATGCATTAGGTGACTGACCTCAGCCTTATTTTCCCCCCACAACCTTTACAAGTAATGATCAGAAAAATTGAAAATGGGAAATTGAATTTCATTAAAGAAAATGAACACTTAAATATGTTCTCAAATTTTAATTTGTTCACTATAGTTGTATATAGTTAAATGCTTTTTAAAATGTATATTCTGTTAACTAAAATAAATAAGTGTTCACTAACTTGAACTTGTCCTCAAGAGTCCAAACCAAAATAGAGCCACTTGTACAAATGTTCCTCACCACTAAACAAAAACCAAATAGTTTATTTGACCTTTTGAGAAACTCTGGAGAATTGCCAATCACCTAAACAGACCGGTTTTTGCCAACACAGTAAGAGAATGTTCTGTGTGTTAATCCTTACGAGGAAAGTAAGGTGATATTAACCACTCTGCTTTGTCTTATGCCCTTCCCCAGCTTCTGTTCAAACTACCTTATAAAAACTGGTCTAATGCCTGTCTATTTTTGTGTTTGCTTTTTGTGTATCTCTATTTGTAATTTTTATTTATATTTATTTATTTATATACAATAGTGGAATGCATTACAATTCTTATTTCACATAGAGAGCACAATTTTTCATATCAGTGGTTGTATACAAAGTACATTCACACCAATTTGTGTCTTCATGTATGTATTTTGGATAATAATGTCCATCACATTCCTCCATCATTTTTAACCTCATGCCCCCTCACTTCAAATCCCACCCCTCTGCCGTATCTAGAGTTCCTCTATTGTTCTAATGCTCCCCCTTCCTACCCCACTATGAATCAGCCTTGTTACATTAGAGAAAACATACAGCATTTGATTTGGGGGGATTAGCTAACTTCACTTAGTATTACCTTCTCTAACTCCATCCATTTACCTGCAAACGCCATGATTTTATTATCTTTTATTGCTTAGCAATATTCCATTGTCTATATATGCCACATTTTTTATCATTTTATCTACTGAAGGGCATCTAGGTTGGATCCACAGTTTAACTATTGTGAATTGTGCTACTATAAACATTGATGTGGCTGTGTCCTTGTAGTATGCTCTTTTTAAGTCATTTGGGTATAGACCAAAGAGTGGGATAGCTTGGTCAAATGGTGGTTCCACTCCAATTTTTTTTCCAAGGAATCTCTATAATTCTTTCTATATTGGCTGCACCAATTTACAGGTACACCAGCAGTGTATGAATGTACCTTTTTTTCCACATTCTCACTAATATTTATTGCTGTTTGTCTTCATAATAGCTGTAATTCTGACTGGAGTGAGATGAAATGCTGGAATAGTTTTGATTTGCATTTCTCTAATTGTTAGAGATTATGAATTTTTATTCATAAATTTGTTAATTGATTTTATAGCATCTTCTGAGTAGTGTCTGTTCAGATCCTTGGCCCATTTATTTTTTTGTGCTTACATTTTTGAGTTCTTTATACACGCTAGAGATTAGTGTTCTATATGACTAGTGCTCTACCTATGAGGGGTAAAAATTTGTTCCCAAGATGTAGGCTCTCTATTGACCGCAAAGATTTTTACTTTTGCTGAGATGAAACTTTTTAATTTGATTCCATCCTTTTTATTGATTCTTGATTTTATTTCTTGAGCTACACAAGTCTTATTAAGGAATTTAGGGCTTAATCCCACATGATTGACATTACTTTTTCTTTTATTAGACACATGGTCTCTTTTTAGTTGATTTTTAAATAACTATATGACAGTGGAATGCATTACAATTTTTATTACACATATACAGCACAATTTTCCATATCTTTGGTTGTATATAAAGTATGTTGACACCAATTTGTGTCTTCATACATGTGTTGGATAATGATGTCTCTGGTTTTATTCCTAGATCCTTGATTCATTTTGAGTTGAGTTTTGTGCCTGGTGAGAGATAGGGCTTTAATTTCATTTTGTTGCAATGGATTTTCAGTTTTCCTATCACCATTTGTTGAAAGGGCTATGTTTTATCAAATATATTTTTTGGCAACTTTGTCTAATATAAGATGATTGCAATTTTTTGGTTTAGTCTCTGTGTCTTCTATTCTGTACCATTGGTCTACAAGTCTGTTTTGGTGCCAATGCCATGCTGTTTTTGTTACTATTGCTCTGTAGTATAGTTTAAAATGTTGTACAGTGATTCCAGCTGATTCACTCTTCCTGCTAAGAATTGCTTTAGCTATCATGGGTTACTTATTTTTCCATATTAGTTTCATAATCTCTCTTTTTTTATTTTTATGAGGAATGTCATTGGGATTTTGATAGAAATTTTATTAAATCTCTATAGTGATTTTGGTACTATGATCATTTTGATAATATCAATTCTTGCCTATTCAAGAGAAAAATGGATCTTTCCATTTTCTAAGGTCCTCTCTGATTTCTTTCTTTAGGGTTGTGTAATTTTCATTATATAGATCTTTCACCACTTTCATTAAGTTGATTCCCAAATATTTTATTTTTCGATGAGAAGATATTCATGAGTTGAAAATAAAAGTCATTCAATGAATCAAAAATAGTAATTAAATACAAAGTATTTTTTCAGCAATTATATATAAAAAAAGAGAAATGCAAAATAAAACAAAAGCAGATCTCAAATAAGACAATCACCAGAAATAAGACAAATTCAGGGAAGCCCAGCCCAGGACTTGATCTAACAGAATTTATAGAATATGAAAGTAAGGTTAGAGACAACTGAATTGGTTAATGGTTTACAGAGCCTTCTATGATTAATAGAAGCTCCGATACTGTGGTTAAACTCCATAACAAGTTAGTCTGTTAGTCTTTGTTGTTGTTGTTGTTATTCTTGAAAATTGAAGCACTCTCAACCCAACGGAATTACCAGCATTCACCACAGCCCCAGGCTTGGTATGTTAGGCTTACTTTGGAAGCTCAGTCCAAATCAATGTCCTCCAATAAATTTTATTTAACAGATATATCCAGATAAATAATAAAACAGAGAGAGAGAGAGAGAGAGAGAGTGATAAAGAGAGAGAGAGAGAGAGATGAATTTGGATCCCAGTTACACAGACAACCAGTAGTTCAGGTGGAAGCCAAAATAATATTTTATTATTTAAATGTGGTAGAGTTTCCATCATATAATGGCTTTGAAACTTAGTCCTGAATCATTGGTCATGAGCAATGAATCAAAGTGAACATGACAGCAAAGCAATGGGAAGATGTCCCCTCCAAGTTCACAGTATCCTCAGTAATAGTTGGGGCAATAAACTGGATGCTGCTGGTAACATTGAGGTCTCAGGACAAGAACACCATTCTTGCTATTACCATTCCTTTGTTTAATTTTGCTACACACTCTTTTCTTGTACATACAATATTTGACAACTCAATTAGTATCTTGACTATCTGTTTTTCAGTGTATACTTCATATTATGACTTTCTCCTCATTTTTATCATCAATGATGTTCTTTTTCAATACAGAACTGACTTCTTTTTTCATTTTTTAAATTTTTTTTATTATTAGTTGTTCAAAACATTACAAAGCTCTTGACAAAGCTCTTTCATATATTTGATTCATGCGGATTATGAACTCCCATTTTTACCCCATATACAAATTGCAGATTCACATCGGGTACACATCCACTTTTTTACATACTGCCATACTAGTGTATGTTGTATTCTGCTACATTTCCTATCCTCTACTATCCCCCCTCTCCTCCCCTCCCCTCCCCTCCCATCTTCTCTCTCTACCCCATCTACTGTAATTCATTTCTCTCTCTTGTTTTTTTCCCTTTCCCCCTCACTTCCTCTTATATGTAATTTTGTATGACAATGAGGGTCTTCTTCCTTTACCATGTGATTTCCGTGCTCTCTCCCTTTTCCTCCCCCCCCCCATCCCTGTTTAACGGTGATCTTCTCATGCTCTTCCTCCCTGCTCTCTTCTTAGTTGCTCTCCTTATATCAAAGATGACATTTGGCATTTGCTTTTTAGGGATTGGCTAGCTTCACTTAGCATAATCTGATCTAATGCCATCCATTTTCCTGCAAATGCCATGATTTTGTCATTTTTTTAGTGCTGAGTAGTACTACATTGTACATTTTTTTTTTATCCATTCATCTATTGAAGGGCATCTAGGTTGGTTCCATAGCCTAGCTATTGTGAATTGTGCTGCTATGAACATCTTTGTAGCAGTATCCCTATAGTACGCTCTTTTAAGATCTTTAGGGAATAGTCCAAGAAGGGGAATAGCTGGGTCAAATGGTGGTTCCATTCCCAGCTTTCCAAGGAATATCCTTACTGCTTTCCAAATTGGCGGCACCAATTTGCAGTCCCACCAGCAATGTACAAGTGTACCATTTTCCTCACATCCTTGCCAGCACTTGTTGCTGCTGGACTTCATATTGGCTGTGAATCTTACTAGAGTGAGATGGTATCTTAAAGTGGTTTTGATTTACATTTCTCTGACTGCTAGAGATGGTGAGAATTATTTCATGTACTTGTTGAATAATTGTAAGTCCTCCACTGAGAAGTGTCTGTTCAGGTCCGTGGCCCATTTGTTGATTGGGTTATTTGTAATCTTATTGTTTAATTTTTTGAGTTCTTTGTATACTCTGGATATTAGGGCTCTATCTGAAGTGTGAGAAGTAAAAATTTGTTCCCAGGATGTAGGCTCCCTATTTACCTCTCTTATTGTTTCTCTTGCTGAAAAAAAACTTGTTAGTTTAAGTAAGTCCCATTTGTTGATTCTTATTATTAACTCTTGCGCTATGAGTGTCCTATTAAGGAATTTGGAGCCCGACCCCACAATATGTAGATCGGAGCCAACTTTTTCTTCTAACAGACACAGAGTCTCTGATTTGATATCAAGCTCCTTGATCCATTTTGAGTTAACTTTTTTTGCATGCTGAGAGAAGGGGATTCTGTTTCATTTTGTTGCATATGGATTTCCAGTTTTCCAGAACCATTTTTTGAAGATGCTGTCCTTCCTCCATTGCATGCTTTTAGCCCCTTAAACAAATATAAGATAGTTGTAACTTTGTGGATTGGTCTCTGTGTCCTCTATTCTGTACCATTGGTCCACCCACTTGTTTTGGTACCAGTACCATGCTGTTTTTGTTACTATTGCTCTGTAGTATAGTTTGAAATCTGGTATTGATATACCGCCTGATTCACACTTCCTGCTTAGAGTTGCTTTTGCTATTCTGGGTCTTTTATTATTCCATATGAAATTAATGATTGCTTTAACTATTTCTACAAGAAATGCCATTGGGAGTTTGATTGGTATTGCATTGAACCGATAGAGAACTTTTGGTAATATCGCCATTTTGAAGATGTTAGTTCTGCCTATCCATGAACAGTGTATATTTTTCCATCTTCTAAAATCTTTTTCTATTTCTCTCTTTAGGGTTCTGTAGTTTTCATTGTATAACTCTTTTACCTATATTGTTAGGTTGATTCCCAAGCATTTTATTTTTTTTAGGATATTGTGAATGGGGTGTTTTTCCTCATTTCCATTTCAGAAGTTTTGTCGCTGATATCCAGGAATGCCTTTGATTTATGCATGTTGATTTTATATCCTGTCACTTTGCTGAATTCATTTATTAGTTCTAGTAGTTTCTTTGTAGACCCTTTTGGGTCTTCTAGGTATAAAATCATGTCGTCCACAAATAGTGATAATTTAAGTTATTCTTTTCCTATTTTTATGACTTTAATTTCTTTTGTCTGTCTAATTGCAGTGGCCAGTATTTCGAGAACTATATTGAATAGAAGTGCTGATAGAGGGCATCCCTGTCTTGTTCCAGATTTTAGAGGGAATGCCTTCAATTTTTCTCCATTCAGAATGATGCTAGCCTGAAGCTTAGCATAGATAGCTTTTACAATGTTGAGGTAAGTTCCTGTTATCCCTAGTTTTTCTAGTGTTTTGAACATAAAGCAATGCTCTACTTTGTCAAATGCTTTTTCTGCATCTATAGAGATAATCATATGGTTCTTATCTTTAAGTCTATTGATGTGGTGAATAACATTTATTGATTTCCGCATATTGAAACATTCTTGCATCCCAGGGATGAATCCTACTTGACCATGGTGCACAATTTTTTTGATATGTTTTTGTATCTGATTCACCAGAATTTTATTGAGGATTTTTTCATCTAGGTTCATTAGAGATATTGTTCTGTAGATTTCTTTCTTTGAGGTGTCTTTGTGTGGTTTCGGAATCAGGGTGATGTTGGCCTCATAGAATGAATTTGGAAGAGCTCCCTTTTTTTTTCTATTTCCTGAAATAACTTGAAAGTATTGGTATTAATTCTTCTTTAAAGGTTTTGTAAAACTCTGCTTTTTTCCCATCTGGTCCTGGACTTTTCTTGGTTGGTAGTCTTTTTATGGCTTCTTCTATTTCATCCATTGACATTGGTCTGTTCAAATTGTGTGTATCCTCCTGACTCAGTCTGGGCAAATCATATGACTTAACAAATTTATTGATGTCTTCACTATCTTCTATTTTTTTGGAATATAGGGTTTCATAATAATTTCTAATTCTCTTCTGTATTTCTGTACCATCTGTTGTGATATTACCTTTTTCATCCCATATGTTAGTAATTTGATTTCTCTCTCATCTTCTCTTCTTTAGCATGGCTAAGGGTCTGTTGATCTGATTTATTTTTTCGAAGAACCAACTTTTAGTTTTGTCAATTTTTTCCATGTTTTTTTTTTCTTTCAATTTTTTTGATTTCTTCTCTTATTTTAATTATTTCTTGCCTTTTGCTACATTTGCTGTTGTTTTGCTCTTCCTTTTCTAGGGCTTTGAGATGAAGTGTGAGCTCATTTATTTGTTGGTTTTTTTCTTTTTTTTTGAGGAATGACCTCCAGGCAAAGAATTTCCCCCTAAAACTGCTTTCATTGTGTCCCATAGATTCCAATATGTTGTGTCTGTATTTTCATTTATCTCTAAGAATTTTTTGATTTTCTCCTTTATGTCTTCTGTAACCCATTGATCATTCAGTTATATATTGTTCATTTTTCATGTGATGTAGGACTTTTCCTTCCTTCTTTTATCATTTATATTCAGTTTCATTCCATTATGATCAGATAAAATGCATGCTATTATCTCCACCCCTTTATATTTACTGAGGGTTGCCCTATGGCATAATATATGTTCTATTTTTGAGATTGATTCATGTGCTACTGATAAAAAAGTATATCCACTTGATGACGGTTGATATATTCTATATATGTTAGTTAAGTCTAGGTTATTAATTGTGTTATTGAGTTCTATAGTTTCTTAATTCAACTTTTGTTTGGAGGATCTGTCCAATGGTGAGAGAGGTGTGTTGAAGTCACCCATAATTATTGTGTTGTGGTCTATTTGATTCTTGAACTTGAGGAGAGTTTGTTTTATGAAAATCACGGCACCATTCTTTGGTCTATAAATATTGATAATTCTTATGTCTTGTTGGTGAATGGTTCCTTTTAACAGTACATAATGACCTTCCTTATCCCTTTTGATTAATTTAGTCTTGAAGTCGATTTTATTTGATATGAGAATGGCCACCCATGCTTCCTTACGAGGACCATGTACTTGGTATGTTTTTTCCCAACCTTTCACTTTCAGTCTGTGTATGATTTTCCCATCAGATGTGTGTCCTGGAGGCAGCATATTGTTGGATTTGTCTTTTTAATCAATGTTACCAGCCTATGTCACTTTATTAGTGAGTTTAAGACATTAACGTTTAGAGTTACTATTGATATGTGGTTTGTACTTCCAGCCATGTTTGAATATTTATCTTTTTTTCTTATTTAATTTGGTTTGTATCTGCATGATTAGCTTTTCCCCTGCCCTCTTGATTTACTGAGGTACTTCCCACTGTTGGTTTTGGTTATTGTTTTTCATTTCTTCCTTGTGTAGTGTTTTGCTCAAGATGCTTTCCAATGCTTGTTTTCTGGCTTAAAATTCTTTTAAATTTGTTTATCATGAAAAATTTTTATTTTATTGTTGTACCTGAAGCTTAATTTTGCTGGATACAAAATTCTTGGTTGGCATCCATTGTCTTTTCGTGTTTGAAATACATTGTTCCAGGATCTTCTCGCTTTCAGCGTCTATGATGAAAAATCAGTTGGTAACCTTATTGGTTTACCCATGAATGTAATTTGCCTCCTTTCTCTTGTAGCTTTTAATATTTTCTCTATGTTCTGTATTTTGGATATCTTCATAACAATGTGTCGTGGTGTTGATCTACTGTGATTTTGTATGCTCGGTGTCCTGTACGCATCTACAATGTGTACATCCGTTTCCTTTTTTCTCTCTGGAAAGTTTTCCATAATTATTTCATTCAACAGATTTCTCTTTCCCTTTGTTTGAACCTCTATACCTTCCTCTATCCTGATGACTCTTAAGTTTTTTTTTTTTTTTTATGTTATCCCATCTCTCTTGGATGTTTTTCTCATGATTTTTTAGTAGCCTTTCTGAGTTGGCTAGACTCTTTTCAAGATGATATATTTTGTCTTCATTATCTGATGTTCTGGCTTCTACTTGCCCCACTCTGTTAGTAATACTCTCATTTGAGTTTTAATTTGGTTTATAGTTCCTTCATTTCTAGGATTATTGTTTGAATTTTTTTATAATCTCTATCTCCTGATAAAGATGCTTATTTGCTTCTTTTATCTGTTTATGTAATTCATTTTCAATGTGTTCTTTCATTGTTTGAATTTGCTGTCTCATGTCCTCTTTAAGATTCCATTCCATCTGTCTAAGGTATTCCTTGACTTCTTTACCATTTCATCTGCTTTGTTAGAACACAAAACATAAATTGTGTATTACCAGAGAAATAAAAATTGTACTGCATTTGTGTACATGAATGGAAATGCATTCTGCTGTCATGGATAATTAATTAGTTAATTAGTTAAAAAGCTGCTTCACTCTTAACCAGATCAATGGAGTCATCCATCTATGAACTAATATCTCTAAAACCAAGTTAAAAAAAAAACCTCAAAATGTCCCATGTTCTCCACACGTTTTTATTCTTATTTCTATGAAAAAGTATACTTTTGCCAAAAGAAAAAAAAAAGAAGCAAATGAATAAACAACATCATTAATATAACTGGCAAATATTCCACTGTTCTCACCTTTTTCAGTCCTCTATTGTATTTCCCGTGTAATAATAACTCTCATACAGATCTTCAAAGCTGAAAGATACAGTAAGTAAATGTAACAAGCTAGTCTCAGTGGAGTACCCCTGTGATGCCAATGATTTGAATGTCTGCAGCAGAAGGATTGCAAAATTGAGGCCAACCTCAGTGGAATAGTGAGATGCTGCAGTGAGATGCTAGTGCTTTTGGGTTAATCTCCAATATCCCAAAAAGGTTAAAAATAAATAAAATTAAATATTTTCAGAAGCATCATTAAAGAAAGAAGTTCTTTTTATAATGGTTGAAAAAAACATTGGCAAATAGATGTATAATTTTTTTCCTGGGGTTCATCTACATTGTATACTATTCTTTCCCCTGTCTCTTTTCTTATAGCCACTACAAGTGGGGCAGCTTCCCTCTGATGGGCTCTTTCCCCCAAAAAAGCTGCTTCACTCTTAACCAGAGAAATGGAGTCATCCATCTATAAATTAAGACCTCTAAAACCAAACTATGAGCCTCAAATAAACTTTTCTTCTTCTAAGTTGTTCTTGTCAGGTATTTGGGTCACAGTGAAAAAAAAAAAAACTTTAATAATATACTTAGTTAATAAAGGACTGTGTAAAATGAACAGGAGGAGGAGCATGTCAACTATGGAATCTAATTGGTACAGACAGAAAAAATAAGGAAATATTTCTGAAAAGTATTTTCATAATTTGGAGAATTTATCCTGTTTTAGAGATCCATTTAGAAGATTAAAAACAAGAAAGCTGCAAATGTAATAATCTTGTTATTTTTAGTGCTGCATAATATTCCATTGTGTATAAATGCCACATTTTTTTTTATCCATTCATGGCATTTGCAGGGATATGGATTGCATTAGAGCAGATTATGGTAAGTGAACTTAGCCAATCCCTAAAAAACAAATACCAAATATCTTCTCTGTTATAAGGGATTATTCAAAATGGGATAGGGAGGAAGAACATGAGAAGAAGATTACCACTAAATAGGGAATAGATGTGGGAGAGAATGGGAGAGAGAAGCGGAATTGCAGGGAAGATGGAAGGAGACCTTCATCATTATACAAAATATATGTATGATGATGTGAGGCAAAAAAGAAAAAAGAAATGTGTCACATTAGTTTGGGTAAAGAGAAGTGATGGGAGGGAAGGGGAGGGCGAAGAGGGATAGGAAGGCAGCAGAATATAATAGACACTAGTATTGCTGTATGTATATATGTGTATGTATAACCAATGTGATTCTGCCACCTGTACACTTGGAAAAATGAGAAATTATACCCTGTTTGATTCAAATATATGATATGTAAAGATCATTGTATTGTCATGGGCAACCAATAAAAAAAAGAATCTTGAGATTTTATGTACCTTTGCAAGTTGTTTAAGTGTCAAAACCATATTGAATGATTAATATTAGTTTACCTTATGTTTATAATAAAACCTCAGTTGCCTTTTTTTGCATACAAAGATAAAAGTACAGTTGTTGAAAATTTTCTGTTTGATTATCTCCTGTATTTAGAGAAACAGGTGAGAAGAAAACACTAGTTTTTCAAAATTTGCACCTGTGTTTAGGCAGATTGGCCTGTGCCCTAAAAGATCCCATAAAAGCCTTTACTTTACACTGAGTATCTGTGAGAAACAAACCCTCAGGCCACATGCTCAGTGACTTGGGGTACTGAGGCAGGAGGAGCACAAGTTGAAGGTTGGCCTCAGCATCTTAACAAGATCTAAGCAACTTGAGACCATGTCTCAAAGTATAAATAAATAAATAAACGAATGAATGAATGAATGAATAACTAACTAACTAACTAACTAACTAACTAAACAAATAAATAAATAAATAGACTAAGGAGATGACTCAGGGGTCAAGAATCCACTAAGATCAATTCCCAATACCAACAGAGAGTAAGAGATAAATGAACCCACAGTTTGGTTGAATTGAACATATTACAAATGATGTAATTTCTTAACACCATTATTTTCTCATGGATGTACCCCACAATCTCTTTCTTTTTTAAATAGATATATATGTCTCATTTGTTATGAAAATATATGTTCTTATTCATCTGCATTAATCTTTAAAATGGAAAAGTATTTTGCATTTGTCACTTAAGGAAATTTATAGCACTTTTAGCTTAGTAAGTGATTTAATAATTTGTCCATTTAAATGTTGATTGTCTCCATCAGCCTAAGTTCAATTTTATGCTTACTTATCAATAGAGATCTTCATATTACACTGGTCCATATTTTTATCCCCAGGGAAATTTCAAAATCGACCTTACAGCATAAAATAAGATAATAATTTCTAATTTTAAAATATTGCACCCTCTTTAACATGTAAATATGAAAATCTTTCTCTTTCTTGCTTTTCATTGACATTATCCTTTAATATTTTTCTAGCCTATTATGTTAGCAGCACATTGGAAACTTTTCTCTATCTAGCATAATATGTGCTTATATTAGGGCATTCTAATGTGAGAAGGGGCATACTAAATACTATATAGATCTAGGACATAACAATTCATGTTAAGCCTAAGGAAGGCATTTTAATTAATATGTACTCCATATGAAAAATATAAACAAACTTTAAGTTACTTTTTTGCACACAATTGAAATGCAGCACTGAAATTACTGTCAAATTAAGAATATCACATATGAAGATGAATGTAAGACACTGCATAAATCTTGTTATCCTGGTAGGCTGCAAGTTTATCTACTGAGAATAAAGAAGGTAGACTGTGCTTGCTGATAGCACTTGACATTGTAGATTAGCTCATAGTAGGAAGTATTGAAGAAAATGCATATCAAGAAAATTAAAATAGTGAATTTTTTCTACTAATAATATTTTAATATTTGCAGCCAATTTTATACTCTGTTAGAAAACTCAGGTAAACTACACTTGCATTACATTATTTGAACTTGAAGTCATTGGAATGAATATTTGTCTGTCAATTAAGCTGATTCACTTGAGAGGGAACACACAGCTGATTCACTTGAGAGGGAACTCACAGTTAAAGTTCATTTGGAGACCATCACATTACTTGAAATCTCTTTCATCCCTCCTGTCTCATCTTCTTTATAATAATTGCAGTATAGGTGGTGTTTTCTGTTTCATGTTGCTTTTTGTTTGGTTTGGTACTAAGTATTGAACCAAGGGCACTTAACCATTAAACTACACCCCCAATTTTTACTTACTTTAGAGACAGGGTCTTGCTAAGCTACTTAGAACCTCACTAAATTGATAGAGCTGTTCTTGAGTTAGCAACTTTGCTGCCTCAGGTTCCCAATTCACTGGAATTACTCCACCAAGCCCAGAAGTATATGTGTTTCTGTATTTCAATCATACAGAGTATATTCTTATGTAGGCCACACAATAAATGTTTAATAAATAAGTCTTTCCACCAGGACTAATAAATAATTGAACTGGCAATTTGAATGTAGGTAACTTCACGGCTACATACTGAACACTCATTATCAGGTATGTCAGACAGCAATGTCTAGCAAGCTTTAAAATTTATTTTTTCATTAAAAAAACAAATTTTTTTCTATGATACATTCAGGAAGAATATTTGTGACATGACAACAACTAAAAATCAAAGTATTGTGTGATGGTGAGATGGAAAAGTCAGTAGAAAGTACAAGTCTGTATTCTTGATGACTTACTTTATTTTGTGCTATCTTCCCAACTCGTGTCTCATGCCCTGGAGTTGAATATAAATTTTAAACTGCACAACACACAGCCACTCCTGCTAGAAATCAAACACTGCATTATTGTGTTTGATTATTGGGCTATAGCCTTTAAATTAACATAGAGAATTATGTGTGCCTACTATGATATTAACATACACTTACACATGCGTACACACACACACACACACACACACACACACACACACACAACTATACTGCTTTTCCTCCATTAGCATGAACTGATTAATAGGACTTATCAGATCCAGAATGAGATTTCAAACTGATGGTTCCATTGTGGATAGCTAGATCTGTCTATATGTGCCAACTCTTGTGATCCTCTATTAGATCTTTATTTGGAATCACAAATCTATGTTTTTGTAATCACACAAAGGTCACAAAACATTGAATCAACCACAGCCTATATTATACATAATGGGTCACTAATGATGGCTTTTATTAAAGAAAAATTAAGCCAACAAAATTTTACATTGTATCATATCTTCATATTTAATAAAATGAGGCAACAGTAAGATAGGAAAAAAAGACAGCCACAGTATTATTGCTTTGCTTCAATGGAGAAGCAGTCCCTCAAATATGGAGGTCCTAGACAAAAAAAAATGTTAGGTATCTGAATCATCCCTAATTATGTAAGAGAAAAATGTGGAGAAAAATGGCCTGACAGGGAAATTCAGGGACCCAGCAGGATAACTCTCTATATGGAAACTCTTGGCAACATTGAAGAAAAACTCACACTTTTACATTGAAAATCAAAGAACACACCAACAAGACCAAGAGATCTCTCTATATAGTGAGAAAATATTGGGGAGGTGGTCAAGAGAGTGAATTGTTTATCCTTCTTTATACATAAATGGAGAAACATGAACTCAAATTTAATCAGTGTGTGGCTCTTCCTTATCCTACAGATTCCCATAGCCCAGAACCAAGAGTCACTCACATCCAGGTCCCAGTAATTTTTTCCAGAAGTTAAGACCTGATCTCCCCATGAAGCAAAAGAGTTTGATCTGTCAGAAGTCAAAGATTCATCTTCATTTTCTTGTCCAATCAGTCTCTCACATCATCACACAGCACTATATTAAGAGTGTTTCTTTAATTATTGAAGGAAATGTTCACTGAGAAAAAAGAGACTATTTCAGTCAAAAATTTGTTTTATTTTGTATGACATGAGAATCTATTAAGAGACTTATACTATTACTTCTGTTTTTTCTGTAGCCATGAGAATATGAGAACTTGAACCTCATCTCTTAGAATATGAGTGATGACAGAAATTAAAGTATTTGTACTTGACATATTTTGGCTTGACAAAGCCAACTTCATAATACAACAAAAATGGAAGAATAATGGAACACTAATGTACTTATGAAACCTAATTTACTTCTAAGATTTAAAAAAACAGTTTAATCTTAGGTGAATAAATGACAAAAAATTAAAACACCTCAAAACACATTAAATTTATAGAAAGAAATGTAGCATCATAAACTCTTAAAAAGAAACAAAATTAATCAAGTAATATCATTGGTTAAACATCAACCCGTTTTTCAACAACTACTATAATCTTATACAAAATGAGAGCAAGCAGAGCCCACTAGAAGGCAAAACAGAGAGTGTAGATTAAGAAACTTGTAACCTGGCATGGTGACCCCTGACTGTAAATCTCGTGACTTGAGTCAGGAGAATCACAAGTTCAAAGCCATTCCCAGCAATTTAGCAAGGCTCTGAACAACTTAGTGAGACCATGCCTTAAAATAAAAAATAAAAGGAACTGAGGATGTGGTTCATTGGTTAAGCTCCTATGCTTAAAAATTAGTACCAAAAATAAAGAAAGAAAGAAAGAAAGAAAGAAAGAAAGAGAGAGAGAAAGAAAGAAAGAAAGAAAAATTGTTTCTAGGTCAAATGTGGAAAATTCTGTTCAACAAACAGATGTCATTCGTTAAATAGTGAAGAACATCACCCTGCATGGAGAAGGCAGCATTATTCATGAAGTATTCCCAAACCATGTGAACTGTCATCTTACACATAACCTTGCTAGTAAGAAAGTCTATTTGCATTATCTGCTTCACTAAATTAGGCCAGACACTTGGAAAGTAAGTTTGGGACATATCGAAATTCATACAATATTCTTCTGAGCTCCCAACAAAAATAAAAACTGTCTGCCAAAGAGTAACATCTGGGGTTTCTCATAGCATAACCCTATGACAGTGAAAATAGGCACAACATCCAATTTTCATCTGTTACATGTGCTAATTCTACAAATACATGTGCCCTCATTTGCTACTTCAAATAAAAGTATCAGAGCATCTGTTCAGGTAAGTTCCACTTCTAGCAAAGTTAAATGTCCTCCTTGGATTGAAGGAAATATTATTTCTGTTCTTTTTTATCAACAGGATTTGAATATTTAGTTTTGCAAAGAAATTTTCAATAAGATTTTTTTCTTAAATAATTATTAAATACTGACAATGGAAGGCCTCTTCAAAGTAATATAATTACCTATAAACAACTATGCTTTTTATTATTGATAATATAATACTTTTTTATATGAACAAAGACAATTTGGGCAAATTCAGCTCTCTAGTCTATATTTCCCAACTACTTGTTATTTGGCAGGTTTTATTTATTCTCAGGTTTCTATTTTCAGTATAATCCTATTTGAAATATTTTATTTTCCCTGAACTTAATGACATATATTGACAAATAGTTTAAATTTGCAGTGTACAAATTTGATCATTTTGTTTATGTATCCATTGTGAAATAATCACCACAATCAAGCTAATAAACATGTCCATCACCTTACATATTTACCTCTTTTTTCCTGTCTTCTATACATTTTTCTTTCATTCTTCCAGGGTAATAACATCTAGGATCTTCCATCTTGGCAAACTGCAAGTGTATAATATAGTACTGTTGACTGTAGTCACTATGCTGTGTTAGACTTTCAGAAATTATTTTTTCATAACTAAAATTTTACAATCTTAATTGATGTTTTCCTATTTTCACTTCACTATTCTTGTATATAGCAACTGCTATATACATTCCCTTTTGTAAAGTTGACAATACTTAATTCCATATATAAATTAGATTGTACAGCATATGACTTTCTGTGTCTGTCTTGTTTTACTTAGAAAAAATGTCCTCCAGGCTATGATGAATAAAAAAATGTGGCATATATACACAATGAAATATTAGTCAGCAATAAAAGAGAATAAAAACATGGCTTTTGCAGGTAAATGGGTAGAGTTAGAGAAGATAATGCTAAGTGAAGTTAGCCAATCCCTACCCCCCCCCTCCAAAAAAAGAAAATAAATGTTGAATATTTTCTTTGATATAAGGAGGCAGATTCACAGTGGGATAGGGTGGTGGGGCCTTGGAGGAATAGGTGAACTCTAGATAAGGCAGAGGTGTGTGAGGAAAAGGGAGGGGGCATTAATGATGGTTGAATATGATAATCATTATTATCCAAAGTACATGTATGAAGACATGAATTTGTGTGAATATACTATTTGTACAACTAGACATAAAAACCATGCTCTATAGAGGTAATAAGAATTGTAATGCATTCTGCTGTTATATATAAATAAATAAAGAAGAAAAACATAGAATCCCTTTATTATGAACCAAGTAATATTTCAGTGTGTATGTGTATGTGTGTGTATATATACCACATTTTTTAGTCCACACAATCACTGGCAGACATGAAGACACATACATTGTTTCCATGTCTTTATTATTGTGAATAATAGTACCAAAAAAGTGAAAATGGAGATACCTCTTTAAGATCCAGATTTCATTTCCTTTGTATATATACCTGTAAATGGGATTGATGGATCATATATTGGTTTCATTTTTAATTTTGGAGGTATTTCCAAACTGTTTTCTATAATAATCACACTAATTTATATTCTTATCAGTTGTTTGATTTTGCCCACACCCTTATGAAAAATTATCTCTTATAACTATCCCTGTTAAATATGACATCCAAAGAATAAAAAACAAAAGTGAAAATAGGACAAGTTGTATTACACCAAAACCAAAACTTTCTTGGGTGGTGGTGGAGGGGAAATATTACTTGGGATTAAACTCAGGGGCACTCCACTACTGAGCCATATTCCCATCCCTACTTTGTATTTTAATTAGAGACAGGGTCTAACTCAGTTGCTTAGCACCTTGGTTTTTGCTGAGGCTGGTTTGAACTTGCAATCCTGCTTCCTCAACCTCAGAAGTCACTGGGATTACAGGCATGAGCCACAGCACCTGGCCAAAATATCTTTATCTTGCAAAGAAGGCAATCATCAGAGTGAAATGGCAACCTGTGGAATGAGAAAAATATTGTAAGTCATGTATCTGACAAAAGGGTAGTGTACAAAATATGCAAGAAAGTCATAATTCAGTGACAAAACCTATGAAAACAAATAACCTGACTAAAAAGTGGTCATTGACGATATGCATCATTGTTTGACTTAAAGACAGTTGTTCCCAATCTGTTATCTTTTTATGTGACAATAAGGAGAATGTTTCCTATCAGATTAAAATAAATTCCCACCCAACTGTCACTTCAAGATGAAATGTGATGAAACTAAGGAGTAATAAAATAATTTCTCCTTAAGACAAAAAAAAAATAAAAATAAAAAGTAGTCAAAGGGCCTAATAGAATTTTTCTAAAGAAGACAAACAATAAATGTCCAATAGATGAATAAAATGGTGTTAAACATCATTAACAATAAAACAAATACAAATCAAAATTACAGTCTGATATCCTCTCCATCTTTTGAACTTTAGATGCCTCTCCAGACTCTCAGCCCTGACACCTCAACTTGGAGAATGTGCTAGACTTCACCTCAGATTTCACCCTACACTGTAGTTTGGACAGTTTTTCAAATAAGATGGGTAACTACAGGGTTCACATGAATACTCATCTCTCTCACCTTCCTTGATCAAGGGCCAGTGTTTTGGAAAAATAAGAATGAAATCCTGTTATTTGCAGTAAAATGGATGGAACTGAAGGACATCATACTAAGCAAAAGAAGCCAGAAATAAAACAATGAGTATCATTTGTTATCTCAATATGTGGAATCTAAATAAATTAAATTAAATTAAAAGAAATAAAAATAAACCTAAAAGCAGGTTTCTAGGGATAAAAAATGGTGCCAAAGGGAGGGAGATAGGGAACAAAAATTATTAATACAAGCTGAATAGATGTATGGAAATACCAGAGTAATTCTCATTTATATATACAATTAATATGTCCTTAACATGTGTTAATAAAATAAATATAAATTAAGAAATCGTGTTTTCTACTGTGGATGTTCAGTCTCTGTACTTAATTTTTATCAAAGGAGGAACTTTCTGGTCATACTTTCAGAGGAAATTTTTAAAAAAGAATCTATTTTTCACTAACAGCAGAGTATTTTAAGCTAATACATACCCTCCATCTTTCAAGCTATGGCCTATTGTTTTTCACATGATACATAGGGGAAGCCATGTTCATTCCAGGTATTTGGCCTCATGAATAAAAAACAGGAGTTTTTAGGGGTATTGACTACTTCACAGATTAGTCCTAGCTTTAATGGTCAAGTCTTAAATGATTAAGAATGAAAAAAAAACACAGGGTAACATTATTTCTACCTTCTCTTTGGTATTGATGCACAGGACATGCTGTGCTGTTCTGCCCTGTTTTATCACTTTCTCAATTCAGAAGGGGTCTTTATTTGATTAGTACATTTAGGTGCAGGAAATCAAGCCTCATTTCTCCTATTATTTTATTTTAACCTTCAGAACATGACCATACTCTTTTACTATTCATAATGAAATCTTTAGAAAGAGAGTCTCTCTGGTTCTGAGTCTTCACTACATGATTTATTAAGAAAACCCCAGGAGCAAATCTCCTGAAAAGTAAAGGAAATTATCAAGCACAACTTTCACAACTCTGTCTAATTTTTTGTTTGTTGCTCTATTTCATTTTATTTCTCTTCAATACATTAAAAGCTCATATAAATAGGGTAATAACATTCTTGACAGGAAGGATTGTGGAAAACCAAATTACATAAAAGGATAGAAAAATATTGAATCAAAATCTCACTTATTATATGGCTCTTCCAGAGTGTATTGCTACAGGATTTCAAAGTCTTCCAAAGGTTTCTGAGGCATTAAGACAAGAGGCAGTAGTTGGTAATAAAAAAGTTTTCCAAATTTTAGAATAGGGTCACATTTTTTTAAAAAATCATTTTAATGTCTGCTCTGAGTTTTTTTTTTTCATATTGCAAATAGATACGGACACTCAGGGAGAATAGTTAGTTTTTATAAAAGGCAATAAGAAAATTTCACATTTATCTATGATTATCAAAAGAGCATTTCAAAAATTCAGGAAAGAATACAGAAGCAGACAATGTTTGGAACCTAAGCAGGGATGGAGGGGAATGAGAGATCAGTATCCAAAACACTGTGCTGGTTTTCTTAGACATAGAAGTTCAGTTGCTACAGTAGTAAAAAGGAGCAGGAACAAAGAGATTGGTGTTCATCAAATTTCTCCTTTCCTCCCTTTTCTTTCCTATTCTTTCTGGAAATTGAATTGAGGCCAGGTAGCTAACTCTGGACATTGGAACACCAGTAGGTAGGATTTGATAAATTCTGGCTAAGGCATTGAAAAACCTGTGGGTAATTTTCCAATCTTGTCTTTTCATCCCTAAAGACAGAGGAACTCACTTATTTCATAATGTGGGATGTTCTGATTACATAGAAATCTGAGGGAATCTAAGGACCCAAGATCTCGCAGGACTCATGAAAAAAGTTTGGTATGTGGAAGAACAAACTTGTTGAACCCCTGATGTTTTGGATATGTTTCTTGCCACAGAATAAATTAGTCCATTCTGATAAATACTATCCCCAAACCTAAAGAGATACAAGGTACAAAAAAAAAAAAAAAACAAGGAAGCAATGTGCATTGGAAATAAAACAAGGATAAAGCTAACAAAACTTGTGTATAAGATCAGGATTAAACTTAATTTTTCAAAACTTTGATGTAAGTTTAGAACATGTTTCATGTCTGCACTCTATATATTTTTAATAAATATATTAAAATGAGTTTCAAGGAACCTAAACTGAGGTTGGGAATTTTATGTAAGGTTAGCAATCAACAAAACTGTTATGAGTAATATTAAATTAATGTCTAATAATATATTAATAATGACAGCATATTTTTAAAACATGTAGTAAGAAAAGAAAATATAAATTTTATATTGACTTTTGGAGAAAATCTGCTTTGTTTTTCTAAAAGTTTAATCTGATACCCTTAAAATTATAAACATTAAGTATTGATTCTGGTGGAACTCACTTAAGTTGAACTTTTGCACAATTTATTTACACTTTTTTCTTGCAAAAGA
This sequence comes from Callospermophilus lateralis, assembly GCF_048772815.1. Classification (NCBI taxonomy): domain Eukaryota; kingdom Metazoa; phylum Chordata; class Mammalia; order Rodentia; family Sciuridae; genus Callospermophilus; species Callospermophilus lateralis. The sequence goes on along the minus strand of NW_027510158.1, from coordinate 1,936,744 downwards.
TCTATAATGCTTCCAAACCTGCTGCCCTAGAAACACAGAATGAAGCCCTAATTTTATTTTCTTTTTTTAAAAATTGCAATATCATATAATACTAACCTTGTCAGATTTTATTTCTCTTTGAGAAAGAAAAGATTTGAATACTGGATATTATAGGAAGCTCACTTTGTTTAAGAGTAGCAAAAAATGATTGTTTTTACTACATGTAATGCAGGAGTTATTGGGGGGGGGGGAATTACCCAGGGTTAAAACAACTAAAAGAAACAAAACTAGTTGAGTTTGTTTCCTATAACTATAAGTAGACCCACCAAGAAAACAAAGACTCAAATATTATTTGATCTTCTTTATCCCATATTCATCTGGGCATTCATCCTAGTTTCAAATGAGTCTTCCCTGAGTTCAGGGAAGTAGTAGTCCAGACCATAACATGTGTCTTTTACTTTCTCTTTTCCCACCCTGGTTCATTGAGAAAAGATTTATGGTCTCCATGAATCTTAAGGCAATCCTGTGTCTGATGCAGTTGGTATAGGCAGGCAGCTTGAGGATTTTATTCCTAGTGCAAGAAGACATAGTCAAAAGTGCTTTGATCTTGGTGCCAGAGATTTGAAGAAACAGCAGTGACATCACTAGCCTGATACCTTGCTTTACAATGTCATTGTGATGTGACAGACAAATCTACCAAGCAGGTAGATACTAATTGTTCTATTTTTAACAAATTATGAAATGATACATAAGACTTTAGTTCATCCCAACTGCTTTCATTAGTCTACATATCATTACTCTGATACCTTTGCAACAGCAGACAGTTGTGGGTTTATTGAATTAAGTGAGCAAATAATCTGAAATAAAGCACTAAAAATGCTGTATCCAATTATTCTTTATTGCCAATCCACCCTGATCCTAGCTTAATCACCTAAATTCTTTTCTTTTCATCAGTTCTTTCCCAGAAGGCCACAGATTTCTTCAAACACAGAGAAACACATAAACCAAGACTACCAGGCTGACAGGCCTGCTGTACTTCTGTCTGGATTTATCAACCACAGTTTAGACAAAAAAAAATGTGGATCTGCTATGTTATACTTTAAAAGTAAGTACTTATATAATTAGTTTGCAGGTAGAGAGATATAAATTATCAGTATCCAATTTAAAAATTATGTGTATTAAAATCTTCTTGTCAACTTTTGTTTCTTCCTTAAAATCATTCCATGCAGAAAAATAGTTTGTCTTTTATACCTAGCATATTTTGCATTTGAATTGATTATTTTTGACCTCCTCCCTTTCCATGACAAAACTGTTTTATAATAACCATGAAATAATTGGCAGTGATTATTTTCTCTATTACTTACCATCAAAATAAACAACTTAAAGAGAACTTCCACTATTGAAAATTATATTCTAATACAGTAAGAGTTTTCCTATAAACTGAAAGTTTGCATCACCCCCCAAACTTTAAAGCCTTCCATTTGTATTTTTTTCTCTTTTAAATATAAAATACAAATACAATCTCTGAGTGCACGTATTGAATGACAGAATTGAAGTAAGTTGTTTTTTTTCTGAAAAACATAACTGTTCATATTTTTTCTTATAAGTTTCTGATATGTAGAGAATATTATTATCATCAGTAGTCATTCTGCTGTTCAATAGCAAACCAGAATTTCTTGATATTCTCCTACTGTATTTTAGGACACATGGATAGGTCTTTCCTCATTTCTTTACACATTTTTTCTCCCCAGCCTCTGATAACCACCACTCTAACTCACAAATTCCATGACGCCATATCTGAGTGAGATCCTGTGGACTTGATTTGTCTATGTGGCCTATTTCACTTGATGTAATAAACCCAGTCTGAGTCCCTCTTAAAATTGGGAGCCATTTAGAAACAAAGACATAAAAAGCTAATTTTGGCTTTACTATAAATTACTGCTAAGAATGATTTCCAATTGAATTTGTGTTATTACAAATGACAGAATTTTATTCTTTATTATTAAATATTTTTAAATATGGTGTATACTTATCAAGTTTTCTTTATCCATTATGGACACTTAAATTGCTTCCATGTCTTGGCCATTGTAAATATTGCTGCAACAAACTTGGGAATGCAGATACCTATTTTACTTCCTTTTGTTATCTACCCAGTGATTGGTAGACCATGTGGTAATTCAATTTTTATCTTTTGAGTAAACTCCATACTATTTTCCACCAAATTGTACTAATTTACTCTCCTATGAATGGTGTGCAAGTGTTCACTTTTCTTCACACCCTCACCAAAACATGTTGTCTTCAGTCTTTTGATAATAGCCATTCTTACTAGGATAAGGTAATACTTCATTGTAATTCTGTGGTGCATTTCCTGGATAATTAAAGACATTGAGCATTTTATATTTTTTTGCCATTTTATGTCTTCTTTTGACAAATATCTATCTAACTAAGTGTCATTTGAATAAACTATGACTGTGTGTAGAGGGACATATTTTCTAATAGATGATGTTTAGAATTTCCCAGGCATAGCTATAATAAAAAGCAAACTGTCAAATTCATTTTTTCCTAAAGAGAGAGAGAGAGAGAGAGAGAGAGAGAGAGAGAGAGAGAATTTTTTAATATTTATTTTTTAGTTTTTCGGTGGCCACAACACTTTATTATATTTTTATGTGGTGCTGAGGGTTGAACCCAGCACTCTGTGCATGCCAGGCGAGCATGATACCACCTGAGCTACATCCCCAGCCCCATTTTCAAATTCTTGAAAAACAAATATGAATCAACTTTTATATGTAAGAGTAGGCATTTATTTAAAATATTAGGAAGTTGTATAAAGGTAAATCGCCTTTAAAAGAGATTGAAACTAATACTTAATAACATGCAGAGCTTTTCACAATATTTTATATTGTTGATCACCTGTCAAAATATTTTAGCAGCATGAGTTCTGAGAATATTAATGAACTTTTATTGATGCTTCTGACAACCAAAGTGGAAAATAGGTGTGTGGGAAGTAGGCTGTATAATGTAGAGGCTGTAGAATTGAGTCAGAGGAAAATTATATTAGTTTCACTTATTTCCAGGAGGAATGACCTGTCTCTAAATCTGTAATGACTGTCCTTCTTATCACATGAATAGGTTATGCTTTTCTAAATTTCTTGGTAATTTTTCCATCCCCACTGTGGAGGAATGGGGTTAAAATTAAGAGGTGAAGGTACTAAAGAAAAAAACTAAACAGGAATCCAGTTTAGGATTTTTCTAAAATGGTTCTATTATGCACATAGAAGCAAGGGTTTCTTATGGACAGGGAACTGACAAGATTAACAGGCAAAAACGTGAGCTGCCACCTAATGTTTAAAGTTCTCTGCCTATGTTTATCCGGTATCTAAAATGATTTTACCAAGGCTAATCATATTAACATAAATATGGTTTGAACCCAATCAGTGATTTAAGATCTACACAGCCAATGACATGTTCATCTCATGAATCACTTAACTCAGCCTGTGATTTTAGAAAACCTGCCCAATTATTGTTTCACATAGGAAAAAAATCTAATAGCTAAATCTCAGGACACTTGTAACTTCCAGAGGACAACTGTGCACTCACACATGTTGTGTTACAGGGCAAAGAAACCATCTTGGGAACATTTTCATTCCCTGTGCCAACTGGTACAAAATAAGTTTCGTCTTTGAAGAGTCATATTCATAAACATTTTTAAATTTAAAAAAATAAAATAAAATCAGAAATTTTATCCTGTCCTTTACATGATTAAAAATTTCAACAATTATGCATTTTCCATTTTAAGAATTCTCTTCTATCCACTAGTTTGATGCTAGTAGAAAATTCAAATTCAATATCTTGATAGAATTATTGTTGTACTACCAGAAATATCACATGATTCAATGAAGAAATTTCAAAATAGATTATTATGATAAGCCTATAGAATCTATATCAGTCCATATGAATTTAACTAGGGAGTAAAACACTTCACATTTATCCAAGTATTTTATGTTTTTTTTTTTTTTAAATATTATGAATTTTACATTTGAGAAATATTATTATCAATATTTTGAAAAAATGTCATTAAAATAGAGATTTATAAGCTGGGAACTGTGGTTATGTCATCATCTCGGCAGCTCAGGAGGCTGAGACAGGAGAATCTCAAGTTCAAAGGCAGCCTCAGCAATGATGGGGAACTAAGCAACTCAGTGAGACCCTGTATCTAAATAAAATTAAAAATAGAGATGGGGATGTAACTCAGAGGCTGAAGGCCCCTGGATTCAATCCCTGGTACCAAAGAGGGAAGGAGGGGGGGAGAGAAAGAGAGAGAGAGAGAGAGAGAGAGACATATAAAATGTTACTAGATACATCACTAATTACTCTTATTGTTTATAAACAATTCTTACTGAAAATTTTGCATTAATACCATTGTGGATTTTCAAATGAACTGGTTCCAGTTGGGTCAATTACAAATAATGCTGAGAAAAACACTTGTATATGTATCCTAATATATAATATTATCAATACTTGATTTAATCCATATGGTGTTTTTACACCTACTGATATGCACACTTAAGTTAATTATTTTCCATTTAAATTTGTCTACAAATATATGTATCATAATAATAGTATGTATACAAGTAAACATGTTAATGCAATGTCATATATTTTACATGTATCACACATAAAAACACTTATACATATACTAGTTATAATTACTAGTTTAAATAAGGTTAATGCCTATATATTTGTTAGGGATAGTATTAAGGTTTTGAGATAAATAGGATTATCTCATTTACTTTTTTAATAATTCCATGCCATAGGCACTTATTTTCATTTTAAAAAAACAGGAACTTTTATTACTTTCTTAATTACTTATGTGAGCTTACCTTCTTCTTTCTTTCTCTCTCATTCCACATCCTCATTTCCTAACCCTGCTCCAGAGTCAGGTCCTGAAATTATCTAGACATTCTATGGCTTCAGGGTCTTTGAACACTTATTATGCTATTTCAAAATTGAATAATCTGGAACAAAATCTAGCTCACAAGTGTCTCTTATTGAGTTGATATGTTTATAATTTCATCATTTTAAAAGATATTCTTATTGATATTCATTAAAAACATTGTTTTTAAAATGTTTATAAAGGTGATCTCAAGATTGTCTCCTTACAGTAAGAGAAAGTCCCTTTAACTTTACAAAAATGATGACAAATAAGAAATCTCAAACAGTATATAATTATGATATGTAAATAGGATTTGAGTCTCTAGCAGTTGTTTGGTGTTGAGCTTCTAAGCTTCAAAGTCAAATTTAACTTTTCTATCTATGAGGCTTCTAATGCTGTATATTATAAAACCGATAATAGAATTGACAAAACCAATTATTGATATGATTTTCACATACAAAAATAAAATATTTCTAGAAATATACACATAATGATTAATAGAAATAAATTTTCTAAAATTTGATTTAATATATTACCATATCTACACCATTTTAGACAAAGTTATCCTTTATATAATTCATGTATTATTTTTACAACAACTGGACAGGGAAGAAAACCCTTGAAAAAACTGTGCAAGTTTTTTTGTGTGCAGTGTCTCAATGTTGCCTTGAGGGTAACTTGAAAAAATAAGTTGGGTTGATCAATGACTTGATTAGAAATAGTCTCATGGCTTTTTGGTCTTTTCCTCTTGTGACTCACTTTTATGCCTGCACAGTCAACAGAGTTCAGCAGCAGGGTTTGGCTTGTGCAGAATAGTTTATTCGTTTTGAGATTCCATCTAAAATAGTAAAACATGAGAGCCTACCAGCTGTTTGTTTGTCTTAAGGCTGTTCATCTCATCCTATATAAAATTATTTTATTGTTTAAATATTTCACATTCATCTCTAATGCTGTATAAATTAAATTAAATGCTGTATAAATATAATTAAAATAGAAATTTTTATTTTGAATCCAAGAATCAACTGAAACAGGTCATTCAATCCTAATCAGAAATACATTTAAAAATACAAGAACATCCATATGTTTAAAATTTTGGCAGAATAAGTCAGTCTTTTTAATGACACTATTGGCAATATGAAAGAATTTTAACTATTGAAGTTTTAGTTTTCATAACAATATAATAAAAAGCTAAATGAAATACAAAAGTGTCCATCCCCTTCAGAACTGTACTTAATACAATTACTCGGAAAAGTGAAAATCTTGTTAAAACAATGTTGCTGAGAAAAAAAATGAGAAATGCTCTCTGGGAATTATTACTAGAGATCTACAGTAAATCAGAATAAACAAAACTAAGCTTATAATTTACAGCCAGAATAAAATTTTAATTTTTTCTTCATATTCTGTTTCTTACTACTAGTTTTGCATCTAACTTTACTCTGAGAATGACTGAAGAATGTTAAGAAAAATATGACAGCCTAATGCCTTATGATAAAAAAGTAGTTAGTTGATAGCATGACTGTAAATAATCACTTTGGCAAGATGACACTTTGATGAAGATATTGCTCAATGAGACATTGAAGTTCTCATGCCTTGGACATTATGAAAATTGGCAGAATAACATTGCTTTCAATACCATTTGCCTTTGAATGCCTTTATATGCTGTTTGATGGAGTTTAAAACAAACAATGTAGAGTAGCTGGAGGCCGTGATAACTTTGTGGGATTCAAGATTCATGCTGATAGTGCCTGGGTCTGTGGCCAGGAATGGTAGCAAAGACTCCAAATAGTAGTAAACACAGAGGGGGTCAAGATGCTTCCAGAGGCTTGGAACCAGTCAGAATGTTCTAGGGTGTCACCATCTGGATCAGCTGTGAAAGGTTGCCAGCCCCTTGAGTTGGAGCACTGACATGTATCAGCATATTTACCTGTCTTCTCTGATTGCTAACATATTTGTTCAAATACAACATTTTATTAAATTATAGTTCTGATAAAACTGTTGTTACAAAGACAACTCCCAAAATAGCATGTTTCATTGTACTGGAAATTAACCATCATTCAGACAGGAAGACAAAGCCCTTGTAAAATGTAATGGAACTATTGTACCCTCTTATGATCATGAAAATATTTACTATCAATACAAATTATGTCTTTCTTAGAGAAAACTTGCAAAAAAATCTCACCTTTCTATATCATTTTCCATTCTATTTAGACACTACTTATAACACTAAATTAATGTGGTAATAATATCCCATTACATAAATTTTTAGAATATTTTGCAGAAAGTTCACCATCAGCATTACTAAAAAAAAGTTCTGTTTTGTGTTTTTTTTTTAATTTTACAGATGACTCAGTTTGAATGTTTGACAATTACAGTGAAATATTATTAAAATAAAATGTCTCATTTTCTCATAAAGAATAGATAAGAAATATCCTAAAATTATAACATTCAAGGGATTCATATTCAAGAAGTGAAGCTGAACTCAAAAAGGAGATTATGCTAAAGAAACTATAAGAAATGTTACTTTTGTGGGATTTTAAAAGATACCCTCTAATTTTCTTTTCTTAATTAAAAAAATGATGTTGGAATTATGAAGTGTGTGAACAATTAGAGTAATGAATTCATAATGTTTTTCCATTGCTCAATATTAAAGTCAAAATTGATATTGAAGGTGTAGCTCGGTACAGCAGTGGCTGGAGCACATCAGCCCCAGTTGAGGAGCACAGTAGGGTAGTTCTATGCGAGAAGCCCTGGGGGCAAACTCTTTGATTCTACAATAGCTGATGAGGGAACATGGACTTTGGAGGATAGAAAAATGGTTCCTTGCAGGCACGGGGGGTGGCTCTGCCACTCTTCAGGTTGCTGGGCCTATTCTGCTGGTGGGTCACAGGTCCGCCTACCTTGCAGGCGTGAGGCGGCTCTGCCCCTCCCCCAAACGGGGCGATGTGTCTGGCGGGCCGCTGGGCCTGTTCTGTCGGTGGGTCGCAGTTCCACCTAACTTGCAGGCGCAGGGGGCAGCTGCGCCCCTCTGCCGGCTGCTGGGTCTGACGTGTCAGTGGGTCGCAGTTCCGCCTAACTTGCAGGCGCGTGGGGCAGCTTATACAAAGGTGAGATTTTTTGCAAGTTTTCTCTAAGAAAGACATAATTTGTATTGATAGTAAATATTTTCATAATCATAAGAGGCTGCAATAGTTCCATTAGGTTTTACAAGGGCTTTGTCTTCCTGTATGAATGATGGTTAATTTCCAGTACAATAAAACATGCTATTTTGAGAGTTGTTTCTTTCCATTGGAGATAAAAATATTTATAGAATGCAGAATCATTAACAAATTCCCTACGTATTCATATAAAGTATACAATTACTGAAAATGATTTTATTAAGATTATTTAATACTACAAATTTAACTCAGGGTAGTTTAGTTATCTCTTTTAATTTGACAATTCCTAAGCAGTCTTACAATTGTACTGAGCTAATTTAAAAATATAGAACACAACATAAAATCTGTTGTCTCTTTACAACATGAAGGAACAGAGCTCTATGATTTTCTGTGGGCCTTCTGAAAAACATAAAATATTCTTTTAGGTTAAAGAAATATTTATTATAAGTTTTATTTGTCCTAAATTTAGGGTCTAATATTAGGGCATCTGTTTTTAAACATAATATTTATTGTTAAATATTAGAATATTTAAGAAATTATTTGGCCATTGGATTAAGATAGGATCCTAAAAACTTGAGCACTGCGATTTTAAGGAAGCTTAGTTCTTCCTTTTGTAAAAAAACTTAGTTCTATTTTTAATAAAGAAGGATATGATGAAGTTATTTCAAAGAAAATAAAACTATTTTGGTAATCCACAGATTTTCTCATATATGCACAGATTGCACAAAAGGTAAAAAATGACTGTTTATCATTTAAGAGTGAGAAAGCAAAATTCCAAATATTTGGCGTGCTTCATAGCATTTTTAGAATAACTACTTCAAACTAAGCCAACTCTGGAAAAAAATATTTACACAACCCTTTGTGTCTTTACAGATCCAGTATTTGAAGACTATAGAATTCAAGGCAAGTAAAAACCTCCTTTCCATAACATTGTGAACATTTTAATGAGCTTGCTTTTCATGATCCTCTTTCACATTATAGATATAGGTGCTACAAGACTATCTTATTTGAATATTGATGAAAGTAAAAACACACTAAATAGTTAAGCTTCTCTATTAACTTTTCTTCCAGTATTAACTCAATGATGTGTATTAAATATAGCATTCAGCTGAAAGAAATGATATCACTTTAAGAGGTTCCTTGGTGATGAATCATTGAGAAATATCTGTCATACATGAGCATCTTAGCAGACTCAACAGTGTTGAATTTATATAACACAATTTTTATTGACACATGTATTTCTTTTATATTTTTAAAAATGAACAACATAACCTTAAAATGACTCAAAGGTAAATCCCTTGAAAACAGAAACATATGCCAAGTATACCAATTTAAAATAGTAATCAATTTGTTAGCATTTCATATCATTGAAAAATTAAGCAAATATCTAAGAAATATCAACATATTTTTGTTTAACACTTACTCGAGGTTTTGGGTTACATAAAAATCTTAGAAATATTGTTTGAGCTAAAACACTAAAAATATAATCACTACTGTAAACATATTTATCAGAATATTCACTCTGATAAATTTTGGTGAAGACTTTGTACATCTTTTCAAAATGATTGTTCGATGAATAATCATTGTTTACCTTTTGTGAACATGAATAAGTAACCCACATTTTTTAGTAAACCTACATAAGACATTTTAAAAATTCAAATTAAGTAGCAAAATGTATAACAAAATAAACTTTATTTTTCTAAAAATAAAATGTACTCTAGTGCCATATTGAAAGTGGTGAAGCAGAGAAAAGATAGGAAGCAGCTTTTTAAAAACTTCCTTAAAACCGACATTAACGATTATCATTTTTCCAAAGATCCATTTTAATAAAGTGAATCAGAAATCATTAAGTGTTTCTAAGAGAGCAATTTCTCTTTGAATGGTCTTCGCCTAACAAAGGGTACAAAATGGCCAACCATGAGACTCAAGTTTTTATTTGTTTTCACCATTGCAAAGTAAATATTCAGTCTACATGAAGCAAAAAAAAAAAAAAAAAAAAAAAAAACAGAAATAAAATTATCAATTGAAAGACCAAAACAGGAACCTGGAGAGACCCACAATTAGCAGAATTGAAGTTCCATTGTTTTGTCTTGTGCCCAATCTTGGGTGCATGCACTTCTTCAGAATGGCAGTTTAGTGGGCCCATTAGTTTGATTCACCTGAGTATCTCAGTAGATGACCAAAAACATTTAAACTCTTCTAGACTTTATATATATCTGCAAAGTAAATGTAAAAATTAATGCTTCAAATATTTTTATTTCATTTGTTAATTAATCAGGGAACAAGTAGGTATTAAAAGTTGTGCAAAAAGCAGTTAAGAAGTTAAAGAGCAGGAGAGAAAAGAGGGTTGGGAATGAGAAGGAGAAGAAATGTGGAGACGAAAGAGGAGAAGAGGAGAATAAAGGAGAGAAAGAGGAACAGAAGTACAGATAGAGTCATAAAATTTAATTATTGATTTTTAGAATAATGTAGGCATGAAAACTTTATAATCCCCATAATTTTTTTATTACTCTTACAGTCTATGATCAGTATAATAGGTTTTAAAAACAAGACAGCTGAGTGGCCTGCCTTTTTCTATGTCATCAGTATGCTAAAGACCAGACATCCCCAATTTGAAGAGTACACATTCATAGAGGAGATAGTTATTCCATCAGCAAATCAGTGGAGACAAATTAGTGTCACATGGTACAATGGAACATCTACCACACAACTACTTTAAAAATTGTTCTTTTCTTGAAGTTTACTTATATTTAGAAGGGAATAAGGGCAAAGTTCCTTGGAGACTGTTTAATGGAAATCCATCAAAGTATCCATTTATTTAACAATTCATTTGCTCAATGATTTGAGAGGAAGATCTTGGTGTTTTGGTCAAAGAAGGCATCTGGCCAAGTGTAAAATGGAAGACAACCAAAAACAAAAAGAAAACATAGAATTAGATTCTGAAAGCTGGGTGGAACTTTACAGAACACCTGATCCAAATTTTCAATTACTGTTGAAAAATTTCAGGACAAAAGAATAAAAACCTTTTCCAAACTTGCAAAGTTCATTGTAAAATCAATAATTATAATAGTAACAACAACACAAGTGACATTGGGGCCACATTGACCTTTTATTTTTTTTCAAATAATTATGTTCAATTAATATCACTATTAAAGAACAATGGGTAAGAGGTACATTTGGGGAAATGCTTCTCTCGGACAGAGTTCTCAGTTATAGCTTACCATGAGTCTGTGGAGAGGAGAATAACTGAGAAGGATGAGTTTTTTTTTTGTTTTTTTTTTTTTTTTTTTTTTTTTTTATGAAAGCATCCAGTGGAAGTAAATTCCAGCAACCAATCAAGTGATAGCAGGTGCATTGCTGATGTTTAGTCTGGCCATCCTGCCCTGGCAGAAGCAGTCAAAACAGGAGATAGAAATTAGTTGACAATATGAGTTTAATTACAACTAATAATGTGAGTATAACCTAACAGCTATTGAGGTTCTATGTTAGCACATGTTCTCTATGTACTTAATCTTATGCATTCTTCACAATGACTGTGAGATCTATATTGTTATCATCCCTAATTTGCAGAAGAAAAAACTGGGGCTTAGAGATAAAAAGTATTGAATTAAACTATTTTGGCTGGCAATTTTTTAAATTGCTAATTCCCCTCATATGCTAACAAAGACAAACTCAATCCTAGAGCTATAGCATAATTGAAAATGCTCACTGTTTTACTCATCCAAGAGTAAACCTGAAGGGATGCCAGACCAACTACCAGGAATACATTGTCCAGGATTCATTCTTTTCTTGTTATTAGTTTCATGTGTAGTCATTCTACATGTGTTGGTATTCTTGGTATACCAGGGATTTCTGAGAAATGAAGTTCCTTTGTTAAAAGAAGCTCCATATGCCTGATCCATCTCAACTATATCTTTATTCATGCAAGCTTTTAGCAAGCTCCCATTGGTGTAATAGTTGGTCTCACTAGATAATTAATGAATGCATTGTTTTCTTTAAAATTTTATTTTGGAAAGAAAAGTTATTTGGTGTGTGTATCATATATAATCAAGTTCTTGAAATTTTTTGGGTTTCTGAGCCACAGAGCCTGAGCTTTATAACCTGATTTGGAATATAGATCTACAATGAAACTGCCTGAATCACAGGCTTAAATGTAAAATTGAAGGAGGTAGAGGCTGATCTGGTGAATTCATTTCTATTTCAGCACAGGAAAATTATGCATCCAAGAGTTTAAGTAAGCATCAATTTTCTTCAATCACTTAGAAGTTCTTCCATGATCAATTTAGGGAAGTTTTTCAGTTATTTATAAGCAAGTAAGACTTTACAGATATGAACAGTGAAGTTCTCTTGATTATTCACCACAGTTCTGCTTTTGTTTCCCATTTGGAAATAGAAATCACATCTAAGATTTGAAGAAGTTCAATATGAGAGTAATACATTTCTACACTGTTGCTTTTGTTCCTATCTGTGGTGGCCATTGAAAGGATGGCAATCTCACATTCCTGTTCTTTCCCAAACACCTGAAATCAAATGTGATGGTTGCTTTAAGTTTGGAGAAGAATGGGAGAAGAGTACATCAACTTTTTGTTAGATCCTTTCATTCTCCCAGCAAAACACACTTCCATCTCTAAATGATACACCATGTGGCTTGTATTTTATCAATGGGAAATATTTAATCTGTCTTCCTTTCTTCAGCAAAGATTTCCTGATCTTTTGCCTTATGAAAGGCACTATGTAATGGTATTGGCTTTAGTACTAGTTTTCTCCAGATGTACTGTTGTTCTCAGAACAGCTTCACTGCAGGCTTAGCTAAGGACTATCTTGCTCTTTTTGTGTTGGGATTTAACCATGCTACTTCTTCAAATTTAGGATTTAACCATGCTACTTCTTCAAACCAACTTCTTCAAATCTTAACCATGTTACTTACCATATCTTTATTTGGAAAGATCAGAACATTAGACATCTTTGAGAGTGAGTTTTCTGCCTATACTAATCTCTGATCAATTGCTTTTTAGTAATGTATATATCTAATTGTTTTCTGTTTTGTTTTGTCAATAATTCACCTTCTCTTTTTTAAAATTTGATACTGAAAAGTTGTATATACTAATGGTGTACTATGTGAGGTTTTGATGAATATATATGGAGTATATTAAATCAAGTTAGACAGCTGTATATCTTTAAACATTTATCATTTTTTTTGGGTGAAAACTTTCATAAAATTTCTTCCAGCTCTTTGAAATATATGTTTTTATCTAGAGTAAAACAGATCTCCTTGTTCCTATCTAAGTGTAACATGGTACCCAGGATCAACCTTTCCCCAGACCCCAGTTCCTCTCCTGGGTAAGGGTGGAAGGGGTCTTCTGAGATGGCTCCTGCCCACCTGTGTCTTGCCCCCAAAGCTGGGAAAACTCTTGGAGCCGTGCATTCCCGATGTGTACACTGCTGTTTGTCCTCATTCCATAAACATGTGCACGCGCCTGCATAAGTACACACACTGAGCCCAGGTGCCTCGGGAGGTGGTAGTGATGACACTGATGTCACCAGCTAGCCCATATTGGGATTTGCTTTGTATCGGACATTCTTCAAACCCTGGTGCTGGAAGGAAATCATTTAATCGGAACAACTGTGAAGGAGAGATTTAAGAAAAATTCCAGATAAGAAACAGAGGAGCAGGAGGTGACATGACTTTTCCAAGGTCACAAGTAAGGTCGTACTGAGCCAGGTTTGGTCCCAGGTCGCTGCCAACAGCCTCTTGCTCCTCTCACGCGCTCTGAAGCTCCTCACCCAAGGGAGCGACAGACAGCCTGCATGTCCCCAGTCACTATGGACAATCAAGGAGGCCTCCCTGGAAGAGGAGGGGCTTTGGCTTGGTCCTGAAGTGAGTGGTGTGCTGAGGGAAGAAGAGCAGGAGCCATGTCTGCGCTCTCAGGTCTAGTACACCTGTCCCTGCCCTGGGGGTGGACATGGGGCTGGCTCGTCCGCTTCAGTTTTATGTGCACAGAGCCATGAGATGGAGAGAGTTTGTCCCCACTGCCCAGGTGGGGAGACTCAGTGAGGCCCTCAGTGCCTACATGACTGGCCCCCTCCCCTGACAGGCCAGAGGCAGAGCTGAAAATCAGTCCTCCCCTCCACAGCCCGGCCCACTCCTGAGGCCACCAGCCCGCTCCCCGAGATGGTTCCACTCCCGGGACCCTCAACGGGGGACCTGGGGGACCTCAGATCAGGGGCCAGCTTTCAGGGTCCTGGGTCTGCTCCCGTTCAGATGGACATGTTGGACAGGTGGCCTCCTAGAGGAGACTCCTCCTGCTCCAGGGAACCTGCAGCCCGGGACCCCACCAACCTGTTCAATCCACTCTCAGAGACTCTGGGGTCCGCTGCCCCTCCCTCTGGCCCCTCCCAGGCCACAGACCACAGCGCTGTTGGGGTTCGCCCTTCTCCGCTGGGCAGCAGGCCCCTTCTCGGCCTGGACAGCCTGGGCCCCTGAGGCCAGTGGCAGCTTGCCTCCCAGGAGCCCGCCACCCTCGTCCTGCCCAGAGCCTCTTGCCCTGGCCTTGCCCCCCTCAAGCTCCTGGGGAATCAGAGTCCTCAACTGTGTTCCTTTAAACTGATCATCAGTCTCCCCTTTATGAAAATTAACACTGGACGGGAATACCTTGAAAGATAGATCAAGGGCAGGCAAATGGCTGTTTGAGATCAATGCCCAGCACACACGGGTCTGGGGCGGACTCCATCGGATTCCTTCTCCAAACCTGGGCCGCGGAGGCTAAGAATAGCGGACGGCGGGGGCGCCCAGCAGAGCAGCAGCTTCTTTGAGTAATCACGTCCCCTGTGGCCGCCCCAGGGAGCCAGGTTGGGGAGTCTCCCTGACCGGCGCCCCTCCTGCACCCCCCTTCTCCTTCCGCCCTCTCTCCTCCAGGTATTGCCACTTAATTTTGTTTAGAAATTTGAAAAGTAAGTAAAAGTGCGGTCTGATGATAGACTTTATTTATAAGTTTGATTTAGGTTTCTCTCTGTTCTTATATCAAAGATAAAGTGAAAGTGGGAGTATCATGTTCAGGTAATGAGATTTTATATTAAAAAGAATAAATTAAGCTCATAAAAGCATAGGTGGAAGGGCGGGGAGGGGCCGACACGCTCACAGAGGGAATCTATGCATTTATGGAACAAGCCTGCTCCATGATTAGGAGTCTAGGTTTGGGCTTGAACTTTTAAGTCAAGGGCGACCTTTTTCTACTTACTCTTTTGGAAATTGTCCCCCTAGTTCCTCAAGGATGAGATCCCAGGGTCCCAGGAATCAGAAACAACTCTTTAGTCCTTCTGGTTACCGCCTATTAGCTGTGTGACTGTGGAAAAGCCGCTTAACCTCTCTGATCCTTCTTTTTCTCTTCTCTCAAATGAAGATCACACCAGTTATCATCACCCAGAGTTCTTGTAGCAATCACATGAGATGTGCCCGTGAAAAATACAGTCAGCGGATGTTGAAAAATACAATCACCGTGACTTTTTGAGTAGCAGTTTTCTTATCTGACAAATGGCCGAGCTATCACAGTGTGTAATGAAATAGGGAAGTAGAGATCTCAGTTCCAAAAAACCCTCCTATAACTATTATATTTGTATAGCAATTACTGCTCATTCCTGCCGGGCCCTGGGAAGAATTTTCCTCTGCCTGTCCAGGGGGCCCTTACCCCAAGTCAGAGGCTGGGGAAACAGAAATTCCAACCTTCCTCTGCCTCTCCTGGCTCCCCCCCACCTTCCTTCCTTGAGAGCAATAAAACAAAATACAAAGAACAGGAATCAAATAAAGACTCTGAAACCGAGCCGTCTGTGGTCATTTTAAAACAGATCCTTTTTGAAAAGCTGGGTGACATTTTCCTTTAATGCCTGATTTTTTTTTAATGCCGGCTGCATTTTTTAGGCACCCGGCCAGCTTGTAACTGGTCGAGGCAGTACAGGAGCTGTGCCGACGGTTCCATTTGATCATTAATTTATCACAGTTCTAGCAGTTTGTCTGACAGGTGATAGTACTTTCATCTAATGAGCCCACAGCCAGGGTGGGGGGAACGGCGCCCAATCTGGCCAGCCGGCAGGGCGAGGTCCGTGCATGCACTCTCTCCTGGCCTGCTTTCATTCTAGAAAACATGGAAGGCCCAGCCATGGGCTTCCCACTGAGGCTGGAGGCCTGGAAGGCTCAGGGGGTCAAGGTCAAGGTCAAGAGGAAACTGGATGGCACTCCAGCCTGGGCCAGCCAAGGGCCAGTCAGGATGGGCTGGGTCAGGCTACAGTAACAAATAAACCCCTTTCCCAATTTCAGAGGATTCCAACAGCAAAGTTTACTCTGTACTCATGCGGCCTCTCCTCGGTGGGTCGGGGCAGGGTTGCCTCCCCAGGGGTGTCAAGCACCGAAACCACACACGGTCTCTAAAGTATCTCTTGCTCGATTTCAAGTCTTATTGGCCAAAGCCACTCACATGGCCAAGTTCAAGTGTGCAAAGAAGTATGATCCTACCGTGGGCCTCAAATAAGAAAACCAAGTGCCCATCAGCACCCTGCAGGCCATTGTCGCTGTACATTCTGCTTAGAAGACCCTCTTCGCCTGCCCCATGTGACCCGGCTCCCCATCAATCCTTGCTCCTTTCTCAGCCACTACCTGCCCCAGGCTGCCACCATCACTAACCCCGATGACCCCCCCTCTCCCTCGAAGTGCTGTCCTAGGGCCTGTCCTGGGCTCTGGGCATGAGCAGGCCTTGTGCTTAGGGTCACTTTCTGGAAAGTTCCTAACAGACAGGGCCAGCAGTGTCCCTGGACACCCTGAATCTAGGCAGGGACTCGGGTGCTGGCCCCGTTTCCCACTTGCAGGTGTGCTGCCATCCTCTCCTCTGCCCACCACACACGTGGGGTAGACCAGGTGCCCCAGGACCCCCAGGACTTGTGCCCGCGGGGTCACCCTCCGGGGCCCTCAGCCTAACCACAGTTCCCAGGGGACAACCGGCAGCAGATCACAGATGCGAGTCTGACGTGTCTTTCACGGGGTCCAGTGAATTCAGGCCACTGACCGGTGCCCACTCATTGATCTGGGCAGACTTCATCTTTTCTTTCTGGGCACCAGGATTGGGCACATGAGTGCCTGCCCACCAAGCCACATTCCCCAGCTGTTTTACGTATTTATCTTTTTTTATGTTGAGACAGAGTCTTGTTGAGTTGCTTAGTGCCTCGCTAAGTTGCCGAGGCTGGCTTTGAACTCGCCATCCTCCTGCCTCAGCCTCCCAAGCCACTGGGATCACAGGTGTTTAGAAGGTACCAAGCCACCATCCTTGTCCCCACCTCCTGCTGTCCCCAGGACATTGGCACTTTCTATTCCCTCTGCCTGGAACATTGCATTTCCTCCAATGCGAGCATGCATTCTGCGTGCTTGCCCTTGGGCTTTCCGCTAGAAAGTTTTTGTAAAGACAAAGGCACTTTCTGGACCATCCACTGTAGCACCGCCCAGCCCTCACCTCCCCATCGTCTTTGGAGTCATATTTAACATCTCACCTTTTCTTACTTATCAGTGCTGTTTATCACACAGAGTGTGTTTCCTTCCACTAGAATATTCCTGAGCTAGACACCAGGCGTTGAGAACGTTGGGGACACAAGAAAAACCAACTTGGGCCGGTTTTTGGCTAGCTTTGTTCCTCTTGTGTCCCCCACCTTCACCTCGCCTGACATCTATCTCAGTAAATCGGTCATCAGTGAATCCATGCAGAGCCTAACATTGGTGGGAACTTTTCTGCAGCTTGGTACCTTGGTGGATTATTTTCAAAATTTCATTCTGAGAAGAAGCATGTCTTTCTTGAACGTCGGATAAGAGTAGATTTTCTCCAAACAGGTCATTGTCCAGATTGCATAACTCCAAAATAAATAAATTTAGCTCCAAGCTTCCTGGGATGCAAGGTAAAAAGGGTCAGATGAACCACAGAAACTATGTCGGTCCTGTGGCTGGTGTCTTTTTGCGTCTTCCTCCTCTTCCCTCCGTGGTCTTTGATTTTCCATGTCTATTTTCACAACATCTGATTACAAGCTGTCTCAAATCCTTTTTGGAAGCAGGCAGAGTATAAATAGCTGGGAACACAAACAACTCCTGCATGTGTGTAATGCTTATTTTACAAACATGCAATACAAGTGCTGGGCAGGTGGGGTGGCTTGTCTGAGGTCACACGGCCTGGGCAAGAACCTGCCCCTTGAATTCCAGGACAGCTCACCCTCCTCTGCATTAGAGAAGAAGGACAAAGACCTGTGTTTTGAGTTTTTCCAAAAATCCCTCACAGAGTGCTGGGATGTCACAGCATCAGTCCAAATGAAGTCCAAAGGCACAAACTCCTGTCCCAGGGTCATCCTGCTAGTTAGGAGCTCAAACACACCAGGGTCCTCGCAGTACCCAAGGGCCCCAGAAAGAGGAGCTGGGGGTCTCTGGTGTTGATCAGAAGGCACCGTCTTTACCTCAGTGGCTGGGCGGCTTCCTGGGGCCCGAGGGCTGCCCGATTTGTCTCTCAGGACAGGAACACGGGGCCGCATCCAGTGATCTGCTCAGTGGCCATAAGCAGTTTCCAAGGAGATGGTAGACGCCAAGGAGGGGGCAGGAAGGGGCCTCCATCTCGCCTCACTGGACAGACCCACAGCCACTCGCATGGATCTTTCTACTGGAAGAAGGAAATAAGATCTGAAATGTCCCCAGCTCCTCCGTCGGGCCGGAGAGGGGGAGGAAGCAGCCCAATTTGAAGGCAGAGGGATCAGAGCTGGGGACGTGGTGTTGTCAATAATATAAAAATAACCCCTGACGACCCCTGATAGCTCGCTGCGCTCCAGACCCTGAACTGGACACGCCCTCCACGTGTCCCCTTGTTTGATTTCCTCTCCTCGGAAGGCCGGGCTGTTCCACCTTGTACGGGGGAAACTGAGGCTGGGGAGCTTGGGAGGACTGGAGGATCTATCTGCTGTGTCCTGGGAGAGTTCTAGTCTTTTCCATAGGTCAGCTCACATCCTCCTCACCAGGGTCCCCTCGTCAGCTCCATCCACAAGCGAGGAGTCCCAGGTGGGGGCCGCTGAATGACCTGTCCACACTCACACAGGGGCTCTGGTTTTGAACCTAGACCCCCGACGTCGGAGCCCACTCCTCAGCCTCGGTTCCCACCCTGGCTTACCCAGGAGCCCCCTCAGGTCCCACTAGGGCCCACCCAGCGGCAGAACCTCAGTCTCCAGGGCTCTCCCCGGGAGTCTCTAGACCGTGGTCTCATCTGAGGGGAACCCATTTCTGACCCGTCCAGTTGGTTCCTGAAGTGAAGGGAACCCACTCACCCTCCGACCGTCCCCCAGCCAATGCGGCCTGGCAGGCCCCTGGGAGTCCGCTGACCCAGGCCCAGAGGTAACGTTACCATGAAGAGCGGTGGCCCAGCCCTGAGCAGCCAGCTGGCCACTCAGTGGCACAGGGGTGCAGGGAGGGGATACAGGCGGTCCTCTGCACAGGGCAGGCGGAGCTGACCTTGCGGCACACGGGGACCCCGTTGAAGCTAAACCCAATGTCCCTCATGGGAAGCACTGTATCTACCCCTCAGTGCTGCCCAACACCAGCCAGGGACAGGAGTGGCCGGGTGTCCCTGGAAACCAGGCTGTCCCTACTTGACACACCTGGCAGAGGTCATTTGCTCCACTGGAAGGAGGGACGATGGCAGTTGGGAAGGCTTTGGCCCATCTCCCCAGAGCTGCCCTCCACCCCAAGGCGGGGCCAGCAGTCAGCAGGAGGAGCTCCCCTGCACCCACCTTGGCCCCCAAGGTGCCCGACTCTGCTCTGGGTTTGAAGGTGATGTTCTTCCCGACACCTCTGAACCAGGTTCCTGGGCCCATCTCACCCAGAGTGGCAGAGGCTGCTGGCCGGGTCCTGTTTCATCATGGCTCATCCCTAGCACAGAGCAGTGGCCACTGGCACGGGAGGTCCCTGAAGGGCAGTTTTGTTTCCAAGACTGCATCTGCCCCCTGCTCTCCCTGTCCATGGACACTTCCAGCATGGCCACTGAAGTTTGTGGCAATTGGTGCCCTTGGATACACCAGTGGTCTTCAGCCAGGAAAGATCCTATACCACCACTTCTGGGGACATTTGCCCTGTCTGGAGACAGGTTGGAGTGTCATGGCTGGGAGAGAAGATGCTCCTGACACCCAGTGGGCAGAGGCCACGGAGGCTGCTGGACCTAGTACAAAAGGCAGTGCCCCTGCCAGGAGGAGTCTGGCCCCGACTGTCCATGGTGCAGAGGGGGCAGACCCCAGGCCACACGGATCACAGCAAGGTCCACCGGGTGCTGTTTGTTGACTGGTTGTTAGAGTCGTTTTGTTTTTATCTTATTCTCAGTGTCAAGGAGGAGGCTGCCCTTGCACCATGTCGTGCTTTGTTCCATGTGACCGTCCCCATTGATGTCCCACGGACACCGCCACACAACGCTCCAAAGGCAAGAAAGGATCCCCTCATCCACAGTCCTGCGAGCACAGCCTGAGCCCCCACCTGTAAATTGGTCTTGGTCCTGACACCAACTGCATATATATATATATATATATATATATATATATATATATATATATGAATTATTTTTATTTTTTTAAAGAAGTTTCTGGCTCACAGCAAAATGCAGAGATACCTCCCACCCTCCCTGCCTTTCCACAACCTTTTCCCCCATTCCCAACATCCCCCACCAAGGCAGGACACTGGTGGCAGTGACGAGCCTGTCACATCACTAGCACTCCAAGTCCACGTTGACCTGAGGGTTCGGTCATGGTGCTGGGCATTCTTAGGTTTGGGCACAAGTGTGATGGCATGTGCCCACCATTACGGTGAAATGTTGGTTAAAATCCCAAGCGATTGTCCTTACAGGAGGCACCTAGAAGAGCCAAAATCAAAGAGATGGGAAATCCAACGGTGGCTCCTACGTCCTGGGGGAAGGGGAGAAATGGACTGCTGCTCAAAGGGACCAGACATTTCTAGACCAGGATCTCCGGAGGTTGAAGCAGGAGGGTCACAAGTTCAAAGCCAGCCTCAACTGGGATTAACCCTGTCACTAAATAGAATCTATGAAGGTCTGGGGACGCGGCACCCTGGGTAAGTGCCTCTGGGTTCAATCCCACGAGGTAATAATAAACTGCTCCCGTGCCCTCGATAATGCAGTAGATTAAATTTACTAGTGAAAATAGTAAATTGTAAGCTATTTGCATTTTGTCACAATAATGAAAAAAAAAAAAGATGGTGGCAAGTAGGAGTCGGCAGAGACCAACCAGGACCCAGCAGATGGAGGAGGCTGGCAGCACAGAGAGGGGTCAGGTTCCTGTGAGCGGGGCTGGAGCTGACCCTTGGGGTAGGACGTCTTGGAGCTGCCTGGGGACAGTGTGATCTGCTTTGGGGTGGGTGGCAGCCCGTTTGCAGTGGCTGCTGGGCAGGGGGTGCCCGGGAAGTGGGAAGGAGTTGAAGCCCCCGAGCGACCCTTCCTGAGCGTCCCCTCCTGAGCATCCCCAGCCATCCTGAAGGGTGTTGGCTCATCTGGCTGTTGGGAGGCTTGCTTGCCACTCTGTCCCCAGAACTCAGAGCAGCCTGTTGAACATCAGATGTGCTCAGTAAATATTCTGCAGCCTGAATGACTTTCTGACACTTCATCTCCGAGCATGTGGGCCCCCAGTCCCCTGCCGTCCCTTGCTCCTGCACAGAACGAAGCCAGGTGCCTTCCAGTGGCGCCGGAGGCCGTCAGGGCCCCCAGTGTCAGACACCAGCTTCCTCCCACCCCGGGCCCCCTCCTGACTCCAGGGTCCCCCAGGGCCTGGCTGCCCGTACCTCCCTGAGTTTTCTTACCCAAGGTTTTCAGCAGCTGTAAGATGCCACCAGCCTCCTTGACACAGTGACCTGAGGGCCAGGTGGGGCCAAACTGGGGGAAATGGCATGTTTCCCTCAACCCTGCTCGACGCCATTGGATTTCACGTCCCTGAGGAGGAGCAGGTCAGCCAGGTGAGACTGTGGCCTCTCAGTGCAGGGGCAGCTGCAAGAGTCTAGCCCTTCCTGGGACACAGGGCACAGAGCAGGGGACCGGAGGGCCAGTGAAGGGTCTGCCAAGGGAAACCCAGGGCGCAGGCTTCCCAGGAGGCATCCCCTTTTCCTCTGCCAGCCTCTTGGAGCACAGGCCCTGAGATGGGCCTCATGGAGGGTGACCATGGACAGCTGGACCAGGATCAGGGGTGGGGCTCAGCTCAGTCCAGGTGGAAGCCCCTGGCACCAGGCAGGTCATCAGGGCAGCTGGGCACAGCCGCCAGGAGCAGGCTCTGTGGGAAGCCAGACTCAACCCTGTCGGCCGCACCCTCCGCCCTAATCCTGGATGTGGGGCTCAACCCCCCCGCAAGGCTCAGCTCCCCCACCTGAAAACCAGGGTGACAATCCAACCCAGCAGTTGGAACGCTGGTGAGGACTGTCACTGGCCACGCGGGAAAGCAGTGCCCAGCTCAGCACGGCCACGTGATGGGACTCCCAGGATGTGACAGACTCTCTTGTCAATGTCCATTTCCCTTCCTGATGCAGTGACAGTAAGTACCCACGGCGTTTTAGGGGTGGCGAGGGACACGCTCGTCCACTGCTGAGCTAAGGAGTTCGGTGACATGAAGCTACTCTCCCCACTTATGCAGGGAGGTGGGGGTGGGGGTGACAGGGATGGGGGAGGTGGCTTCCTGCTCCCCCAGCTGTGGGGCTGGCGGCTGAGGCGGGGGCCATCGTGGGGGAGTGGCTTTAGGTCCTGCTGAAAGTGGGCTGGGCTGAGACCCCATCTTCCTAGGAGCTGGGGAGCAGCTTGGCGGCCTTTTGTGTCCCGGCACCTCCTCTCCAGAGACTAGAGGGCCCTTGATCCCAGTTACAGAAAGTGCCTGGGTCAGCGTCCCCTTCCCTGATCCTGTGCCTTTGATGGCCGCAGATTAAATCCCACACGGCTGTCACATGTGCAGGGACCCCTCCTGGGCTGCACAGATGAGACTGGATGGGACCCGTCACCTCACCTCAGCTCTGGCACTGCAGCGAGGGGAGCACCCAGGGGCTCAGGGACTCACCTTGACCCAGTTGGGTCACAGGGACACCTGTCTCCCAGGGTGTGGCCGTGGCAGGGAGCCTGGACTGTGGGCCTGTCCCAGGCGTGGGCCACCCTGTCATGTCTCCCAGGGTTCCAAGCTCCATTCTCTGACTGGGCCAGAGAGCAAGGACAGGGCCTCCGCAGTCTCAAAGTCCCCGTTGTGACGAGGCCCAGGGAGGGGGACCTCAGGTCCAGTGAAGACGGGGCTGACAATTCCTTCGCTTTGTGAAAAGCACTCATGCCCTTGGCCACCCCTGTGTCTGGTAGCCCTGGAGATTAGCTTCGTGGGGACAGCTGTGTGGGGCTTCTGTGGAGGGGAGGTGCTGAGGGCTGAGAGGAGGGCACTGTGGACAGAGCTGCTTGGGTCCTCTGGGGAGTCCTCGAGAGGAGCTGGGCTCTTGGCCTGCGCTGACCCCTGCCACCGTCCTCTCCTCTGGCCCCCATGTGCTCCATGGCCACTGCCCTCTGATAGATTCAACAGGGAGCTGGGTGACCCACTCCCCTTTCATAGAAAATAAAACTGAGGCTCTGAAGAAAAAAATCACTGTCCAGAGCCAGGGTACTCCTGGATTGTAAGGTTCTCCAAGCCCAGGCCTGTAGACGGGTCCCTCTGCTTGGTGGCTTGGCTTCCAGGCATACCAGTGTCCCTTGATCCCACATCCCCTGCACCTCTTTGGTGCCCAGGTCATGA
The DNA here is from genome assembly GCF_048772815.1 of Callospermophilus lateralis. Taxonomy (NCBI): domain Eukaryota; kingdom Metazoa; phylum Chordata; class Mammalia; order Rodentia; family Sciuridae; genus Callospermophilus; species Callospermophilus lateralis. The sequence continues at coordinate 1,912,873 of NW_027510158.1, read as the reverse complement.
CAGATGCTCATGTTTTTCTGGCCTTAGACCACGACTATCCTGTTTCACGAACAGGCACTAAACCAGTGTCTGCTGTTTGGGTTTTAGGAAAAGGTGGGAGGGCTGGTGCGCTCGGGTTGGGGAGGTCGGCTGCATGAGTCCCTGGGCTCCAGCACCAAGAGAGAGAAGAGGTCGGTGGAGTCATCAAGGGGAGTGAGCACAGTGAGGAGGGACATGGGGGCCTCTGGAGCTTCAACAGTGTCTCTGTACCAATTCCTAACCTGCTGCAGGGCCAATGCCCAGCCTACACCTCACACCCCATAGCGCGGGCTCCTTGGGAGAACGTGCTAGAGATGGGCCTCGTTAGGGCCATCAGGGAGGCTCTAGGGCAGTGAACTGCCTGCACAACGGTGCCCAGTGAGGAACACGGTGCCCCAGAGCAGAGATGCTAAGCAGGTCATGACCCTGGTCTTGGATCTCTACTGTCACCACACAACTGTCCCCAGATCTGAGCCTTTCCAGTGACCCCAAGGTTGTCCAACTTGAAGCTCAGCAGGTTTTCTGGAATTGGAAAAATGGAGGGGCTGAGCAGAATCACATCTGCTCTGGGGGAGGCAGGGCCACCAGCTGCCCTGGACACTCAGGGCTGGTCTTACTTACAGCAGGGACAGCCATTCCCTGGGCCCCCAAGGAGAGTGGGGCTGGAGCTCTTCCCTTTCCTGACACACACGGTCAGGTTTGGATTGTGCCTTATTGAGAGGCTGCCTTCCATTCGGAGCTTTCTAGGAGAATGCCTTGGTCCAGCTTGGCCTCTGAGTAAGCGCCAGCCAAGGGGTTCCTTCTCCCCAACCCCGCACGGCGGAAGAAGCTCGAGTCTCTGCCACTGCCCTCCTTTGTGAACTTGGACAAGTCACCTAACCTCTCGAAGCCCCGGCCGGGGCAGCTCTAGGCTGGAGACAGAGACAGGCACATGGTGGGACAATAGAAGGGACTGTGGGACAGTGCGGGGCTCCCTGGCTGACACCAGCAGAGTTCTCTTAACTTGTCCCAACATCTTTATCATTTTGAAAAGAAAAAAGCAGCCAAGCATCAAGGATTTGCCCGAACCTTCTTGGGTCTCCCCCTCCCACGGGGTGGCCTCCCAGGTTAGGACGGTTAGTCCTCCATAGATGGTTCCCTATGACGGGCAAAGTGCCTTTCCTCAGTTCTCCATCCAAAAGAAAAGCAAGCTGAGCCCCGTGTGCACAGTGACCTGAAGCTCTCTAGTGGCTACATTTTTTAAAAAGTGAGATGCAATTCACAAGAGCCAAACTATGTAGCCAGCCTGGGTGTCCATCAGTGGAGGATTGGATAAGGGACTGTGGCGTATATACACTGCGGAGTTTTCTTCCTCCATAAAGAAAAATGAAATTAGGGCATTTGCAGGAAAATGGATGGAACTTGAGACCAGTGGGGTAAGGGAAATAAGTCGAGCCCAGAAGGTCAAAGGTCAAACATTCACTCATAGGTGGAAGTTGAAGAGGGAAAAGCAAAAGAAAATTGTGGGGGGATCTCATGAAAATCAAAGGGAACTCAGTGAATAAAGGAAAGGGACTGAGTGGGGGCAGAGGGGAGGCAGGGGAAGTGCTGGGCAGGGACTGTTGGGAGTCACCCCGGCTCCAAAGACTAACTTCCCCATCCCCCAAGAAGAGCCGTCCAAAGGTGAGTCCTGCTGACTCACATGATCCTTACCCACCAATCAGACTAACCCTGCTGGCTCACATGATCCTTACCCACCAATCAGACTAGCCCTGCTGGCTCACATGATCCTTACCCACCAATCAGATTAGCCCTGCTGCTCACATGATCCTTACCCACCAATCAGAAAGCATCCCGTGCCAACTGTAAAACCATTAAACTGTTAAACTGTCATAACCCCTGGCTCTATAAATATGCAGAGCTGTTCCTCAATTAACAGGCATTGTCTCCGAGGACGAGCCTTGTTCCTTGTTTCAGGGATAGCGGCCACATCCCATCATTACAGTGAGTTACGTGTGACTGTCACAAACATCCCACCATTACGTACAATTATAATGCACCAGTAAAATGTGGAAAAAAGTGAGATGGATTGGTTAAAATAATTTAATGATAGACTAACTCAGTGTCCAGAGTATTATCATTTCAATATGTCATCAGTATAAAAAGGTTAACAATGTATTTTATACGGCTCTCATATAAGGCCTTCCAAACTCAAAGTGTATTTTATAAGTAGACATTTTCATTGGGACCAACTGCATTTCAAGGGCTTGGTGGCCACAGGCAGCTAGCACCTACCTGGATAGCACATCCTGAAACTGTCTCTTCCCTTCTAGCCAGGTGACCTCAGATACCTCCCTGTGCCATCTATAAGAGGGCAGTGGACCAGGTCAAGTAGGACAAATCTTTGACACACGCTGCCCTTCTCTCTATTTCTGTACATGTGGCAGACATCAATAATAGATAGCTGAACACTTGTGACCCGCTTGGCTTAGTTGGACCAGACATTAGCAAATGATTGCAGTCGGCAAGCCAAAGTGGCCGTCTTTGCCACACGGAACCTCACGTTTTCACGGGGCATTCTGATGTGATTCCTGCCGCTCCTTGTGTTCCTGTCTGTGAACCTGCCTCCCCCATTCCTCTCAGGGTTTATTAATTCAGGCCCCAGAGGCCTCCCTTCTTTGCACCGTCACCTATTTCTGGTCACTCTATCCCGCCAGAGTCTCGGAGCCAGAGCAACACTCCAGGCTCAGAGACCAGCAGGGCCAGGGTGTGAAAAAGTACGGAGCTGGCACCATGGGCACGTGGGCATCTTCCTACTTGGGGCCCTCGGGGTGGGCATAGAGCAAGAGCTTAACTAGTCAGGAAGCCCAGGAAGACTAGCACTAGCACTCATGGACTCACGGATGGATGGTCAGGACCCGTCCTGCCTGTCGCCCGGAATCATGGGGCCCCGGGACTTTCCACGCATTTGAAGATTGTGTATTGAACATGGCCCTTCACACCACTTTTTTTTATTTGATTTTTTTTTCATATGAAAATCATTCTAATAGAGATCACATACACCTTCATTTTCCCAGAGAACTTTAAACATGGCTCAACCCTCCAGGAAGGACAGGAAATACCCATATCCATGACCATTCCCTGCTCGGATACAGTGGGGACATGTCCCAGACCCACGAGTCGGGGAGGATTGTTTGTCCTTATGCTGATGTCCCCAGGGCCTGTTTTTTCATGCATCCTGTCTGCAACCCGAGTTCCCCTCTCATTTCCCTGTCAGGATGTGGGCGGCCTCTTCTGCGTCCCGGTGCACAGGCTGCGGAAACGCCACCGTGCTGCCCGTTCTAATTTGTTGCTTCTTCAGGTTTGGAAACCACATCCCTGGCTCTCTAGAATTGTCTGTCGAGCAAGAGTAATTAGGCCCTAAGGAGGATGCTGAGGAGAGCCCAGAGGACACGGACGGAAGCAAAGGTGTAGTGGGTTTTTTGGGTTGTATTTTGGGTTGCTGAGGTTGCAAAAGTGTTCAGTGTTGAGTCATTTCACTCTCAGTGACATTCCGTTTGTCCTTTAGATGTTTCCTAAGTGGTTCACGGTGCATTTTAAGTTGCATATAGTAGTTGCACAATAAGTGTCTTTATGGGTACGCAGGGCTGGTTCTAGCTAATCTAGAAGAAGAGGGAGGAGAGATGGGATGGGCAAGCCACGAATGGTCAGAAGATGGAGATAATTACAGCAAGCCAAGGGGTCCAGCAGAGGCCATCGCAGAAGCAGGACAGCTAGAAGATCAGGAGAGGAGAGGACAGGAGGACATGGGACCCTTCACTTCTCTCCCCCATTAATGAAGTTCAGAGCTTCCCTTACTGTCCCTGGGTATGGGTCCTCCCTCAGAGCAGCTTAGGGACCCTTGATTAGTTCCTGGGATGAGTCTCAGTTTCCATATATAAAAGGGGACCCTTTTGGCTCTGCTGGCTTACTAATTAAGGGTGAGAAATGATTTGGAAAGTTTCAAGTGCTCTAAAGACAAATGGGTAGGGGACACTGATGGATTTCATTGAACACCCACTCGGCAAAAATTTAGAAATTTAGTTAGCACAAGGAGCGTGCATAGATAAGGAGATACACAAATTATGGTTTAGAATTAACAGTGTTTTGAGCCCTGTCTCCAGTCCTGGTCTCCTCCCCCTCATTCCCTTGGTGTTACAAGTTCTGCTATTGTCACAGATTCCTGCAGACACGTTTCTGTGTGTTTATGCCACAGTCCGGCTGCAGCAAACTAACCGGGGGGTGACAAATAACTTGTGTACGTTGATATGGCAGGAGTAGGAGCCGTTTATTGTAGAATAAGAGTGGTATTTATACATTTTACACAGCCTATCTAATTAGCATAAAGTAGATACAGCAGTCAACCAACAAGGAATCTCCACACTTAATGGCTCGCTTTTGTTACTTCACAAACCACTCCCTCTGGCCATTTGCCAGGCGCCATCCAGACTTGTTTACAGACTCTAACATTTCTCTGGCAAAATAACAGGTGCCAATCTGACTTGTTTACAGACCTTAACATGTTTACATGTATGTCTTTGTACCTGGGGACACACAGGTGTTGTTTGGTTTTGATTTGATAGAAACCGACTCAGAGTGTCCCTGCTTTTCACCCAGGGAAGCCTCCTCACAGTCGCTCCCTGTGAGAAAGCAGAAGCCAAGTGCTGTTTTCCATGGCTGCTTGGTACTCCAGGGTGGGCTATGCTGTGCTTTAAATAGACATTCCCCACCCAATGGACATTTAGGTTGGTCTTGATTTTTTAAAACCTTTAAAAAATCACACCATTGTGATCATCTCTGCCCATATCTCTTTCAATAGAGTATTAAGTTTTTCCTGGGGTAGCCAGGAAAAGATGTCACTGTGGGGTCTCAGGGTCTACGTGTGTTTCAGATTTCAGTGGCCAATGTCAAATTGCCTGCAAAAGAGGTGTGCTCCTTTCTGCTCTCATTGGTAGTGACCGATGGGTGTCATTCATCCTCAGGGTCGTTTCTCTGAGCCCAGCTCTGTATATCCTGAAGCCATGCCCCATCCAACAGGGTGAGGGGTCTTGGGTGCCGGGGGTCCCCGCATCTGTGGTGTTAAGTGGAGGTGTAAGAATAGATGGATCAGGAGGCTGAGGCAGGAGGATTGTAAGTTCAAAGCCAACCTCAGCAAAAGCAAGTCAGTGAGACCCTGTCTCTAAATAAAATACAAAATAGAGCTGGGGACAGGGCTCAGTGGTCGAGTGCCCCTGAGTTCAATCCCCGGTAAAGAAAAAAGAAAAAAGAACAGATAGAACTTGTATCCCCATTTCTAGATGGGGCTTGGGGTGCCTGGGATCCTGGATTCTTGCCCAGATGACTCTGGAGGCCTGCATGGGTGACACTCTGAGCCTGTCTCCCCAAGGTGAGCTCTGTGCCTGGTGAGTGCATCCCTATTCCTGAGGTCCTGAGGGTGGATCAGGGTCATTGTGTAGGATGGAGGAGTGTAGGCACAACTGGAGGGTGGACACAGGTTCTACACTGGATGGTGAGGAGCCCCCAACAGTGAGCCATGGGATTGGGGAGGGGTGTGAAAGGGTGGGTGGGGCTTCTGGACCTTGGTGCTCATATGCTCCTGTTGGCCCTAATATTTTCAAACTTTCCATTTTGGATCCAGCATTTTTTAGCCCATTGAGTTCTCCCAGCGCGTGTGTGTATATGTGTGCATGCGCGTGTGCATATGTATGTGTGTGTGTGTGTGTGTGTGTGTGTGTGTGTATGCATGTACTGGGGAGAGGGCCCAGCGTTTCTTCTTTGCAGAGAGTTTAAGGAATGTGCACCACTGTGTACCCCAGAATGTGACTGACGTGTGACCTGAGCCCTGGTCTAGCCTCCTCCAAAGCCGCCACCCATTTTTACCCCAAGGTTGGCAGCTTATTTTCTCTCCTCTCCCCTAATTTTCAACCACTGGACGTTAGGAAGAGCTTTTCCTCCCTGGTCTGTGGGATGAGAGCCCATCCCCTGAGGCTGGGGAGGCTACCTCCTGGGACTCATTGCCAGCCAGCAAGGGGCCTCCCACGCCCCTCCCTGGGATGCTGGCCTCCAATGGAAATGAACCCATGAGCAGGTGTCTATCCACTGCCCCTCCCCAAGGTCTGCACCAGCTGAAGTTTATGGTGGCAAATAAACTGCAGCACCCGTTAGCGACAGCCCCCAGAATTTAAAGCGACAGGTGATCATCCCTAATACACATCCAGGGCAGAGAAACAGATGTCGCTGACGGCGGCAAAGAGCATCACCAGCAGAGAGAGGAGTGCAGCTCCCACTGACAGCGCTCGGCCACGTCCTCCTGTCCTCGCGCCACACCGCCACTGTCCTTGCTGTCTTCCCCTCCCCATGGAGACCTGTGTCCTTGCCCAGATTCCCTGAAAGAAGCACAAAGGGGCCGGCCCCTCACACCTCCCGACAGCCCCAGCAGGGGAAGCCCTCACTCCCATTTTGCGCATGTGGAGACTGAGGTCAGAGAGAGGAGCATTTGCCCAATGCGCGAATTTGGGGGCAGACACGGAATGCAAGTGCGACCTCCCTGGCCCTAAGCTGGGCGCTCCCTGGCTGTCCTGGACTGCTCCTTGCCCCAGGGCAGATTGTTCCAGAAGGCTGAGCACCTGGGCAGAAGGTCTGCTCACTGTGACTTGCCTGAGGCCACTGGAGCCTGGGTCTGCTAGATTCCATTTCTCCTGCAGCCCAGTGGCTCTGGCACAAACCCGGGCAGAAAGCCCTACAGGTGAGGGGACAGGGCCGTTAGCACTCACCTGTTACTTGAGGAACAGAGGGAGAGGGCTTCAGTCCCTAGACATCTTCCCCGTGGGTGCCCCAGGGACCACCCATGCCCAGTGGCTCTACTGGAGTTTCACCCCTTTGTTTCCACTTTGAAAAAGCAATGCATCTGGAGACATGCAGCCTCGGCCACCTTGGAGAGGATTAATCTGCACTGTCAGAAGCCTGAGGGCAGAAGCAGCTCCCAGGCCCAGGTGACAGTGAGGCTGTGGCCCTGAGGTGGGGGACGGCCTTTCCTACTGTGGGAAGCAGGGTCAGGCCCTCCCGGGGCCTCAGACACCTCCCAGGGGACCTGTTCCATGAGGGTCCCCAGGGCTAGTGCCCCTACCAGGCCTCACCAAAGTCCCAGGAGACAGTGGGGACAGCTGAGAGAAATGGGGCTCCGGAAGAGGAATGTCCATGTGGCATGGGGGGGTGGACTGGACCTCGGCCGCGCATGCCCACACTCTTCACATGCCCAGTCCCTGCCCCAGCTGCCACCTTCCCAGATCTCTCTGAGCACCAAACCCAAGACAGCCCCAGGCGGGGTGGGGGGGTCTGCAGGGTCAGCCAGGGCCTCGGGAAAGCACAGGACATTCCTGTCCCCACTCCCAGGGAAAGAAAGGACTCAGAGGAGAGGAGAGGGCCCACCTGGCGGGCAGAGGTGGAGTCTGAACCCAGCCCCCCAGCTTCTTGAAGTCCCAAAAGTTCCTCTCTGGTCAAGAGGCCGCAGGCCGCCACGCCAGGCCCTTCCTTCCCCTGGGCACTGCACCCAGCTGAGCCCTTTTGAAGGTGGCTATAAGTGGCTCCCCTTGGCGTGTGGGGCTGTCTGGGTGGGTAAGAAAGTGGCTTTGGTGACGAACAGGATGTCAACTCTGCTCCCAGGCTTTGTTTAGACAGGTGTCAGCCCCAAACAGGCCCGTCTCGGCGGTCACCCAGGAGCTAATCACAAGTGTCTCTAAAACCCCACTGGCTGACCTCTCTGCACTCAGAGGCTAGGGTCAGCATTACCCCACAGGGAGGCAAGCGTCCTGCCCTGGACTTGAGGGAGTGGCCTCCCTCTCTGCAGGGCAGAGGAGGCCAATAGAGGAGGCCAGCAGAGGAGGCCAGCAGAGGGCAGAGGCTCAGGAAAACAGGCTGTTCCCCCTTCTGCCAGGTGACCCTCGTGAGAGAGGTTTGTGGTTCTATGTGCGTTCACACGCATGTATGCACATTCTGACACTCACACCTGTGTGCACACATCCACGCACTAACATGCACATACATACACTCACACCCACATGCTCACATAGACTGTATGCACACACTCATGTACACCTGCACAGACCCACACACTCACCTGCACACTTACCCCCACTTATGTGTGCCCCCCACTCACGCGCTCACTCACATGCATACACTCCTGGGCACGTGCACACTCACCTGCATACCCACGCAAATGCGTGTATACTTCTTTTTGTCAATACTGGGGGTGGAACCCAGGGGTCCTCTACCCTTGATACACAGTCCCAGACCGTTTATTTTTTATGGAGAGACTGGGCCTCACCAGGTTGCCCAGGCGGGTCTTGCTCTCCTTGCCATCCTCCTGCCTCAGCCTCCTGAGTCACTAGGATCACAGGCGTGACAGCAGTTTTGTTCTAGAAAACAGAGAAGTTGAAAGCACATTGTCGGGGGTCCTGAGCAGCCCATGACCAATTGAGTCTTCTTACTGCCACTTCCTCTTAGATATTTAAGACGTGGCAGTGAGAACGATGCCACAAAGAATTACTACAATCCAAAGGCAGGTCAAAGCTAGCTCCCCGTGGTCCTTCTGGAGAGCACTGAAGTGGCATCCTGTGCCTCCACGTTGGCTTCCTTGTCTTTTTTGGGGGGCGGGGGGGGGAATTCTTGCGGGGGGAAATCCCCAGCAGGTCTTAGTTAAATGGAAGTGCATCCTGAGATTTCACGTTGAAGTTTTGGTGGGAGAATATAGACCACTGTCCCTTGAAACCACACGCTTGTGTGAGCCAGGACACATTTATGACGTGCACAAGAAACAGGTACCGACCCCCCCCCCCGTCACCAGGACTGGCAAGGCCCGGCAGGAGGAGTCTGAATGATGGCTTTCAAATGTTGACCTTCATCCTCAGGACAAAGTTCAATGGCAGCCAGCTGGTCGAGCCCTGGAACTGTTGATAGTGGCCTTCAAGCTGGACTAGGGTCCTGGTCCCCTATCCTGTGCCAGGTATGAACAGTTGAGCTGCTGGGTTGTGGGGCCGGGAATCCCTGGGGACAGGGGTGAGGCCTAGGATGGAGGGGGTCAGGGGCTCCCGGCCAGGGAGCTGCCCCAGCACTTCCAGGTGAGGGTCAGGCCGGTCCAGTGGCTTTTCTGGTCATGGGTATCTTGATCCTTATTGATAGTCTGTGCCTTGTCACCAATATTTCATGAAAGTATTGCTATGGCTGGACTGAGGTCCTCCACGTCACTATTTATTTATTTTATATGTTCCCTTGGGTTGTGTTTCTCTGTCCCTCCTGCTTTATTTGGGATGATTTGAATATAATTTTTAGAATCCAGCTTTGACTTATTTGTTGTTTGTTTAGTTACGTAATATTTTATTTTTATTTTTATTTTTTGAGTGAGTGCTGTAAGGATCTCAGCACACCTAGTAGCTCTGGTGTGAATGTCTCTGTCCTCTCAGACGCACATGTTGAAATCCTGACCTCAAAGAAACAGTATGAGGCCTTTGGTAGACCACCAGACTCTGTGGACAGAGCCTCATGGTTAGGACTAGAGCCCTTACAAAAGATACTTTGGAGAGCTAGCTCGTCCCTCCCACCATAAGGACTTGAGGAGAAGGTATCATTTATGAACCAGGAAACAGGGGCTCAGCAGACCCCGAATCTGCTGGTGCCTTTATCTTGGACTAACCAACCTCCAGAATTGTGAAGCACAAATATTTGCTCTTTCTAAGACATGAGTTTAGGGTATTTTGTTATAGCATCCCAAAAGGACTGATGGAATCCTTCCATCTCCCCAGTACCCTGTGAGTTAATACTATGTCACTTGGTTTAAAATGTAAAAAGTTTACAACCATATAGATCCATTTACTGACCACCCAAGAATGGATCCTCATATTCCTCATGTTGTAGTTGCTATATAAAGTCCACTGACATATACCATAATTCCCACTCTCAAAAGCGATGCTAAAGAAATTAAGAGGAAAAAATAATCTTGCAAATATACCTGGATATTTACCACTGGTGAGATTATTCACTTCCTTTTAGTTTGAAGAATTTCCTTTTGGCCCTTTTTTTTTTTTTTTTTTTTTTTTTTTTTTTTTTTATTAAAGTTCGGATGGGGACACATTGTCTGTATTTTCTTTCTTCTGAAAAATATTTTTATTTCACCTTCATTATTAAAAGATAGTTTCATTGGATATAAAGTTTGGGGCTAGCTTTTTTTTTCTTTCAGTACTTTGAATATGTGATTCAATATCTTCTGGGTTTTAAAGTCTCTAATAAGAAGTTAGTGAAATTTCAAATCATTCCCTTTGCCTATTATAAATTTTTTAGATTTTTTTCATGATTTTCTCTTTATTTTTCTGTTTTTAACAGTTTGACTATGATGTGCCCAGGTGTGGAGTCTTTTTTTATTTGTCCTGTTTGGGATTCGCTGAACTTCTTTAAATCTAAAAATTTGTATCTGTCACCAAATTTTGGGAAATTTCAGCCATTATTTCCTCAGAAAATTGTTTTTTGTGCTTTATTATCTATTTCAGAACTCCAATCTCATGGGTCATACACCTTTTTGATATGAAGCCACAAATATTCATATCTCTGTATTCTTTTTTTCAATCTTTACTATTCAGAGAGAAACTTCCACTAAGCCTTCTTAACTAGTTTTTATTTCAGATATCATATTTTATTTTTCAGCTGTCAAACTTCTGTTTATAAAGGAAAAAGTTCATTTTTCTGCCAGAATTTTACTCATTGTGAGTACATTTTCTTTTGAGCACAGTAACATTAACTGCTTTAAACATTTTGTCTATTAATTCTAACAGCAGAGTCACCTCACCAGGGGTCTCCATTGATTATCCATTTTTGCTCAGGAATGGGTCACCTTATTCTTGTTCTCTTTTAGATTGCAAAATTGTGAGTTATACAAGGGACATTGTAAATGTTGTTGTGAAGATTCTGGATCGCCAGGGCCTCACTTTCCTCTTCTTGCAATGGGGACAATGCCGTCTGGACACACCCTGTCCCCGCTCGCCCAGGCTTACTGGATGCTGGTGGTTGGAGTATGAACCTCAGAGCCACATCTTTGTGAAAGTGGAGGGGAGAGGAAGGTGACCCCTTCTTAGCCTGGGCAGACCGGGGCCATGCCTCCTCCCTACCCCACCCTCTCCCCCCGGGTGGTCTTCTAGTGAAAAGAACCCAGGGTCTTCTGGCCCTTTGTGTATCGAGAAGTTTCTCCTGGGTGTCCCTTCAGACAAGGTGGATGGAGGACTCCTTGGAGAATGGCACAGGTGGCCCCCTGCAGTGCACCCCCTGGGAACCGTGAAGCTTGGGTGGCGGATGGAGCTACTCAAGGATCTTGGAGGAGGGTTAGAACCGAACAGCCCTTGGCCAGGACATGCACATGATCAGAAAGCTGGAGAAAGAGGGCATGGCAGAGGAGAATGGGCAAACACGCAGGCGCTCCTGTTTCTGTGCAGAGGAATCCCGTGCTCCACTACAGAGCGCACACACATATACATGTGTGTGTGTGTGCGCACATGTGTGTGTGTGTGTGTGTGTGTGTGTCTGTGCACATCTGAACAGAAGCAGCTGGTCGAGCAGAAAGGCAAAGTATCTGACAGCTGGGTTCAAACCCTTGGAGACCTTGGCTGCGAGTTCCAGCACCCATCTGTAAACTGGACCCTTGATCAGGAGCTCCAGAGGGTCCTCATAACCACAGGGTCATGTGCGCATGACCTACAGGGTCCTGCCCTGTTGAGTCAGCTGAGTGGTGACAGGCTGACAGCTGCCCCTTCTCCTGAAGGGGAAGACCATGGGACCTGGATCTGGCCTCTGTATGGCTGTGACCTCCTGACCTCTGTCCACTAGGGTCCACCCGCTCGCTGCATCAGAGACCCGCTGAGATGGAGGCTGCCATACTCCACCTGTCCCCACCCCTCTCATTATGCCAGTGGCCCTCCTAGGTCGGGGCTGACGGCCATGTCTCCAGGCTGGGAGCTCTGGGGCGGGCTTTCCTGCCCTGGGCAGCTTTGAAGGGGGCACCAGCTTCCTTATGCTGGGTAAAGCTCTTCCCCTGCTCTGGGGTCTCAATTCCACTGTGCCTTAGAGTCAGCTGGGAGGAACGAGACCCTCTGGGGACAGATCCAGACAGAGCACAGCTAAAGCACCCGGGCAGACTCGGCCTGCGGGCCCTCTCTAGCCGACGTCCTGGGATCTGCTCCAAGGTGACCCCTGGGGCAGGCAGGAGTTCTCCCTGGGAGGGGTCCCAGTGGCCTCTGGATGAGGATTGGCAAAGCGCTAGGCAACTCAGTGAGTCCCTGTCCCTAAATAAATACAAAATAGGGCTGGGGATGGGGCCCAGGGGTCACATGCCTCTGAGTTCAATTTCTGGTACTCGATCCCCAACAGATCCCAGATATGATTCTGTAGGGTGAAGAGTAACAGCTTCAGAGTCACAGGGATCTCGGTTTGAATCTCAGCTTCACCGTTTTTATTGCTCGGCAGATCTTAGCAAATCTCTTAGTGCCTTGGTTTCTTCATCTGTACAGTGGGGACAACCACATTGACCTTCTAAGGTAAGACGAAGATTCAGGAGCACAAAACACGTAGCCTGGGATGTGCTCTGCATCCAGACGTCATTGTAAGGGGACAAATAATAATAACAGTGGTAGCTGCTGTCCTCCTCCTCCTTGTCGTCTCCATTGCTGGGCTTTGACTTCTGGCTCTCCTTGCCGGATTAGGGTCCCCTGGAGGGCGGGGCGGGTGGAGGCTGGCCAAGATATGTGGTCAGGAGCAAGAACCAAGGGCCCTCCCTCCCTTGGATCTGAACAACCAAGAGCTTTTTGCTGGATCAGGGACTCAGCCTTGGATTTTGTCCGTAAGCAGCTTCTCCTACAATTGCCAGAGGCCCACGCTGGCTGGAGGAGCCCAAGGAGTCCCCCAGGGTGGCCTCTCCTCCCCTGGGGGACTTACCCACCCCTGATGCCCAGCAGAGGGTCTGACCTCCAGGAATCCCATGCACAGGAGCCCTGGGGACAGCATGAGAGTCCTTCAGGTTCATACCTCGATTTGCGCTCGGGCAGCGAGTTCCGTTCAGAATCGGGCTGGGCGCTCTTCAAGCCGCTGCCAAGCCGTGAGTGCCCTGAGCAGGGTTGCCTGTTCCTCCTGCAGCTAGCCCGGTTGCTGTCAGATGCAGGCCACGTGTCGGCGTGTCCCCGGGTTTTGTGGGCACTGGGGTGGAGCTGGGCAAGGGCAGACCACCGTGGCTGAGTTTCTTCCCAAACCTGCTGATGTGCCAGTTGTTCTCGTCCTAGTCATCACACAGATACATTGAGCATCACACACACCAACGAAACAAGCCACAGAGCCAAGGCGGTGGGTTCCAGGTAAGTCGCAGTAAAGGCAAATTTGGAAAGAAAATATGTTGTCACATTGGAAAGGAACAAAAGAAGGACCCAAGGGCAGATAAACAGGCAAAATTGGCTTCCACGTTGTTCTGCAGGTGCAAGAGGACTCAGGGGACGGGGCAGGGCTGGACATCGTAGGGGAACACTGTGGCTTCCCTCACGCAAGAAGGCGGAGCGATAATACTCTAAGAAATTCTGTGGTCCGTTGTGAAAAGATCAAGGCATGCCCATTCACCTCTCTGTTTAAATTAAATGCTTCAAATAGGAAAGCATACATTGTTTCTGAAGATTTCAGACCCATTTTGGATGACTTGAATTCCTAATCAAGCTAATCATTTCAGAAGCTTCTGGCCGGGCGCAGTGACACAAGCCTTCATCCTAGCGGCTGAGGAGGCCAAGGCAGGAGGATTGCAAGTTCAAAGCCAGCCCAACTCAGTGAGATCCTGTCTCTAAATAAATTACAAAACAGGGCTGGCGATGTGGCTCAGTGGCAAAGTGCCCCTGAATTCAATTGACCTCCTGAGGAGGAGTCAATGGCTAACCTATTTTACAGATGGAAACATAGAGGCCTAGTAGCATGAAACAGCTTGATCAAGTCTCAGTACTGGTGCAAGTTCAGGATCCAGCTGTCCTGTTTGTGGTTCACAGAATTCAAAGATGGTCCCCAAGATTCCTGCCCCCACTGACATACACACCCTGTCTATCTTCCTCCTTTGGAATATGGAAAAAACCCTGAGATTTTATTCTTATAATTAGGTGACCAATTGGATGACTCTGGGTTAGCCAAAGGGAGATTATCTAGGGTGGGCCTGGCCTAATTAGGTGGGGATAGAGGCGCAAGAGACATTTCTCCTGCTGACTTCTAGGAAGACGAAATCCCCTTGAGTTCTACAGGAACTTTAGTCCAACAACCACCTAAATGAGCTTTGCACAGGACCCTGCAGATCAATTGAGACTCAACCCTGGTTAACCCATCAATAGAGGTCTCGGGTGAGGACCTCAGCAGAAGATACAGCTGCCCCTACACAGGCTCGGGGTTCATGAAACTGTATGATCAATTAGTGTTACTCACTCACACCGGCTGCTTAATTTTTGTGGCTTGGAGCACAACAAGATGAAAACCAATGTGGTCCCCAAAGACCTGTCCTTCCCTCTACCCCTGGGACCTTCACCCTGCACCTACCAAATAGAATCTTCTGGGTCTAGGAGACAGTGGCAGACCCAGCCAAGGTGACTCCTTACTTCTGAGTGATGTCTTGGTTTTAGTCCAGGAAAATTAATTTCCCATATAAAATTCAATTTAAGTAAATTATTAGGAAGAAAAGTTCCCATCCCCTTCCGCTCCGGGGGAAGAACTCTCACTTTAGCTGCGCGTCTGAATTAAACATCAAGACAGTGGCCTGTCATTAGCTTCCTGGCATGGAGCTTTTGTGAATTTCACGCTCTGAGATATGGTCTCTGTTAATAAGTTTATTTTTTCCGGGGGCTGCCCATCCCCCGCACCCTCTTCTCTCCAGTGCAGAGACTGGGTCTCTAATTGCCGGGTCCTGCTCAGCCCTGGGCGCTGCTTTCAGAAATGGAAGTGGCTGAAAAGGAGCCACTTGGAACCACTTATTAACGGCTTTGGGTGTCTTCTGCGCCCTCTGGGGACACAGCCCATCTCTGCCGTCTCTGGTACCGGGCAGAGAGGCGCTCATAACTACGTGTTGTCCCTCGTTCCCAGCGCATGGCCCGAGATCACAGATGCGCAGAGCTGGGTGCACAAGGACAACGGGAAGGAGTCAGGGAAGAATAAAGGAGGAGAGTGAGGCCCCAGCGCCAAGTCGCACACCTGTAATCCCAGCAGCTCGGGAGGCTGAGGCAGGAGGATTGAGAGTTCAAAGCCAGCCTCAGCAAAAGTGAGGCTCTAAGCAACTCAGGGAGACCCTGTCTCTAAATAAAATACAAAATAGGGCTGGGGATGGGGCTCAGTGGTCGGGTGCCCCTGAGTTCAATCCCCAGGACCCACCACTAAAAAAAGGGAGGGTGATGAACCAAGAGGGAGGGGGGCCCCCTAGGAGGGAGGCGGGGCCGGGGAGGGAGGCGGGGCCGAGAAGGTGGAGGGGTCAGGGAGGGAGGCCGGGTGGGGGGAAGGGGCGGGGCCAGCTCCTCCGGCCTCCCTAGGCAGCCTCTTGCCAGGCCCCAGGCCAGAGCCCAGCCCGCCCACAGCCCCTGCAGACCCGGCCTCTCTCCAGGCTCTGCATGTCAGCTCCAAGGCAATTTGCTGGCTGTGGAGCCCCTCAGACCACACTGGGACAGGTGCAGGAGCCAAGGAACTGGTGGCACATCACACCCCCACGCTGGAGCAGCCACAGTGGTGGCTGAACACTCCAGCTTCGCGCCCCTGGGGTGGGGTGAGGATTCCAGGGCAGTGCCCCAGCCTCCTGCAGGCCCCCAGGGCAGCCCACCTCTTCTCTGGATTCCTGTTCCCCAGGCTCTCACTGGGCCTCAGGGACTCGCCTCCCAAGTACATCCCCTGCACCCATCTTGTCATTGTCCTACCTTGGGGCAAATCAAGTGAAGCCACTCTCACCTCCCCTTGCCTATAGCTGACACCACTAGTCAATCACATGCTTGTTCCTCTTGGCCTCAGAAAGGCTGCATACTCCTGCTCTGAATGCTGCCAGGCAGCCATGACTAACCATCCCCTAGGACGAAAAACCCTGAGTCCAGCAAGCTCCACCGTGGGACCTCATCTCATGGGACCAATAGCAAGTGCTAAACCAACACGGTGCTACCACAAACCCCCAACCCACAGAAGGAAATGTATCATAACATCACACTTCTGCTAAATGGCCCTTTATCAGAGCATAATGTGAAGATACTACAAATAATGACAACACAGGGTCTTGAGTATTTACTCTGCATGGTCACTGGTCTGGGAACTCAACATGGAATAACATATTTACTCCTTATGGTAACCTACGAGATAGATATTTTCATCCCTATCTTATAAATTGGAAAATGGAGGCACAGAGAGGTCAAATCACTTGCCAAATGTCACACAGTCTGTCCATGGTGAAACCTGGAGTCAAAGCCGGGTTGTCACTAACAATACCACTGATAATCCCAAAGGCCATTCATCAAAACAATGGAGGAACTCAGCACAAAATTATAAAACAACACACTTGCCTAGAGCTCTGCATAGCCTGGAGGGCCTGGACTAATGAACACACCTGCTCCTCTGACTGCACTGGAAACCGCCCAGAGTCCTGGAATTCCTGTGGCCAGCCAGGGCTGTAGGGCATCACTCTCACCCAGGCCCTGCCCCCCTCTGAGGCTCACTGTGGTTGTTGGCATGAGGGGACAGAGGCCCACGGATTAGGAGCATCCACACAGGCCCCAGAACCTGGCTGCAAATGAGTCACGTCCATACACCCCCGTGCAGCCTGGGGCCTTCATCCAGAAGAAAGACCCCTTGGCCACTTGTAATTTTATCTGCATGCAGAAAGGAGAAAAAGTGCTTCCCTACCGCAGACTCTCACGTCTCTCTCCAAAGCGGCTTACAGGGAGCCCGCCCAGACGGGGAAGCTGATCCTGCCCGGCCAGGGCTGAGCAAGGGCTTGGACCAATTAAACACCTGGCAGCCGCAGCCCTCCAGCTGCCCGGAAGGGCAGGGAGGGGAGCCTGGGGAGGAGGGCTGGGCATCAGGGCCCCAGGTTCTTACCGACTCAGGGGTTGGTCTGGGGAAGGATGGGGCCTGGCCCCCTGCCATGAACAGCTGACAGTGACTTCCCACAATAATCCCGAGCCCTGTTCTATTCCTAGACTATAATGATGGCTGTCGATCTTGAGAACTCCGAGCACAGGCTCCAAGGCTGCTCCATCAGACAGGCAGGGGGGCACAGTGGGTAGAGCCTGCTGGAGCTCAGTTCCAACCCTGGGAGCTGTGACCCTTAGAAAGTTACTTAACCTCTCTGAGCCTCAGGTTTCCCACCTCGAAAATGGGGCTACTGATGATCCCACTTGAGTTGGTGCATGGCAAGTACCTGAAATAGCTCATCCGCAACATGACCTATTTTTTCCCTGCTTTTATTTTTTATTTTTTGGTACCAGGGATTGAACCCAGGGGTGCTCAACCACCGAGCCACGTCCCCAGTCCCATTTAGATTTTATTTAGAGACAGAGTTTTGCTAAGTTGCTTAGGACCTTGCTAAATTGCTGAGACTAGCTTTGAACTCGAGATCCTCCTGCCTCAGCCTCCTGAGCCGCTGGGATTACAGGCATGCACTGAAGCGCCCAGCAAATTAGTGAGACCCTCAGCAACTTGGTGAGATCCTGTTTCAAAATTAAAAAGGCTGAGGATGTTTCTCAGTGGTTAAGCACCGCTGGGTTCAATTTCTGGTTACCCCCCCCCAAAAAAAAAAAAAGAAAAAAAAAATAGAATGAGGCTGGGCACAGACAGAGGCTGAGGCAGGAAGGTGGCAAGGGGGCACTCCCTCCGCCTTCTGTGTGCCTTTCTGCATCTGAGCCCCCCTCTGAGGATGTGGCAGGAGGCCTTCCTCAGCCCCATGGGAAGAGCCAGTGTCCACGCCTTCCTGGCGTCTAGCTCACAGCCCTGGGATTGGTGGTGACCTTCTATAAGCCTGTTCTAAGTCTGAGCCCTCGAGGTCAGAGTTTGGTGGTGTGGATAGGACTCTGGCTCTAGGGCCGCTGTCCTGGCCCCCCACAAGACTTTCTTGCAGGCTGATGCCTCCTTGGGATCTTGCTGCCCGTGGGGAGTCCCCTTGACCGATGAAAACCTGAGGGTCAGAGTGGGGAAGTGGCTGGGCAACACTTGTGGGGCCTGGACTCCTGCCACCTTGACAGCCCGCACATTTGGCCTCGTGGTGCAGAGTTGGCTTTTCCTTGTGGGACTGTCCTCAGCAAGGTCAATGTCGGGGCTGGGGTTGTGGCTCAGCAGTAGAGGGCTTGCCTAGCATGTGTGAGGCCCTGGGTTCCATCCTCAGCACCACATAAAAACAAATAAAATGAAGATATTGTGTCCAACTACAGCTAAAAAATAAATATTTTTTTTACAAAAAGAAGGTCAATGTGGATTTGCTGTTCCCACAGTGGCCCTTGCGGGGACCTCCTGGAGATGGACACACCCCAGTGAGAAGGGCAGAAGGGAACTGCTGCCTGTGGGCCAGGGGAGAAGGGACGCGTTTTTATTTCCAGGAATAAAGTAGAATTAGCCAGAAACCCAGGGTCATCTTGAGCTTGCACAAATTCAGGTACAGATGATGGACCTCTGCGCCCTACCAGGGGGTAGACTGCGAGGGCTCAAGCTTGCTCCAGGGCTCCGGCCTGCCCTTCTAGGTTCCCGCCAGCCCTTCCAGGGGCAGTTGGCTGGACGTGGCTGGCGCTCTGCAAACCACTCCAGTTCTCTGTTAGGCTCTGGAACAGGGTCCCAGAGAGAGGCCAGGGCGGAAGGAGGGACCTGTCCCTTTTGACCACTTCCTGCTGCCCAAGGGCCTGGGAGCAGCACCCCGCAGGCGCCCTGGAACCCTGTTTGCAGTTTTCCCAATTCTTGTGGAACAAGCCTCACTGTGCTTCCTCCAAGGCGCCAACCCCAGTTCCAGGACTCCCTCTCTGGCGGGCCGGTCCTTGATTCATGGAGCCCTCCAACATGCCCAGTGCCGGCCAGGTGAGAGGCCCTCCTCGGACATCCCAGGCCTCTAAGATCCCAACTTTCAACAATCCCGGTCCCTCCCTTTATGTATTTCCACACACATGCGTGAGCACATTGGTACATGTACACGTATCCACACCACAAGCCTTTAAAATTCCACAGATATGGAATCACATCTGCTCGAGCGCATGCATCACACGTATGAGCGCACGTGCAACATAGATGTCTAATGACATGCATGCTCATGTGTGCACATATTGCATTTGTACACTTGTGCCCCGCATATGCCCACCACACACATCGTATGTGCACACATACACACGCACAAAACACAGGAAGGAACGAGCCTACACACACCCTGTTGTGTTCATACGCCTGTCTGCATATACTGCAGACATAACCACACATATTTGCTCATGCACATGTCCTCCACGTGTAACACACACACTGCAGGGCCTGCCCACACACGTAAATGACCTCATACATACGCACACACGGAGGGATGCCTATATGTGTGGGAGTAACCCTGCGCATTTCTCTTGGCACGCTCACACACACACACACAGAACTGTGGACCTAAGTGCACGTGCCCCGTTTACACACACGCGTGCCTATCCTAGTACGCATGCCCACAAGGAAACTGGGTGTGCATACAAATGAAGCTCACGTGCACGCGTAGGCACACACACTCGCACCACAGACGCACGTGCACACATACACCTCGCACTCGCCCTCACACGGGCGCCTGCTGCAGCGGTGCGGGTCCTCGGGCGCAAACGCGCAGACACACACGCGCTCACGCGCCTGCCCCCGCGGGCCGCCTGTAATTGCTCCCAGCCCCGGAGTCGGGCAAAATGCTCTTGCGGGGCGCGGGCCGCGGCCCCCGACGGCTGCCCGCTCCTCGGCGGGGCGGCAGTGAAGCGGCCTCCCGCGCGGGCACCTGTTCGCAGTGTGGCCTGGCGATGGCTGTGGGTGTGGTGAATAATTGATGGTGCAGCTCGCAGCCCGGGCGCCGCGCTGTGATGTATTATTTAGCAGCGCCAGCGCGGCCACCCGTGTAAGGTGAGCCCGGTGGCGGCTCCAAGAACTGTTCCAATCTGGCCTCCTTAGTGGCCTTTCTTGCTGCCTCTCCAAACAGCGGCCCCGCTGGTTGATTTCCGCGCAGAACCTGGGCCATGAAATCCCAGCGCTGCTGCTCTCAAAGCGGCGGCTATAAAGCGGCCCTGGCCCTTCTTCTCCAAATAGGAGCCGCAGGGCCGCGCTCTCGCCTTTCATCCGCGTGTCTCCCGCGCTCCGCCGCGGCCCCCATTAGCGCGCCCCACTGCTTCCTCCTTTCCTGGCGGCGACGCGCCGCTCTGCGCCGCTCTGCGGAGGAGCGGAGCTTCTTAAGACAGCGACAGGCCGTGGGGGAAAGGTGGAGGGGCTTTCATGGCGCGCCCGCGACAGAGCCGGCCTGGGGACAGAAGTCTTCCTGCCTTGGAAGTTTTCAAACGCGCGGAGGCTGATCCAGGGAGAGGACGTGCTGGCTTTTCTGGCGACTATCCCTGCTTCGGGGAAGAAGGGGTCTCCCAGGACTCCTGAGAGGAGAAGCCAGAGAAAGGAAGCCCTCTGGGGGCGCCTACTGTATGCGCCCACACTTGGCGGGAGTTTCAGGTTATTTAATGCTGACAGCAACCACGGAGAAGGGCGGGGTTGGGTTTGTGGCAAGGACAGGTGACACAGCTGGCAAGAGGAGGCTCTGGGGCCTTAACCCAGGCCCCCCGACCCCAGGACTTACTGGCCACCCTGCAGCTGCCCTGGGCAAACTTTGGTGTCAGCTAAAAGGCATCCCAGGTCCTCAAGAAAGTGCCCCTGCCAGAATCAAGAGGGGACTCTGAGAATGATCCCCTGGGACCCCGAGAAAGCACAGCTCACTGGGGCACATGGTCCCCTTTGTAAGACAGGGGCACAGGGCTTGGACTTTCCCTTCCTCTCTTCTAATCTGCTTTTTGCAGCCGGGGGCAAGCATGGGTCTTCTGGAACCTGACCTGAATCGGGGTGAGGTGGAGCCAGGAAATGGGCAGAGGCAGGGGGTGCCAGGGCCGGGATGGATCCTTGAATTCCCTCATGCCGTTTTGAAGTCACCTGGAAAGAAGGAGCAGAGCCAAATGGCGACCCTTCCTGCGGAGACACAGCGCTCTCTTGCTCCTAACACATTCGGGTTTTGTTTTTTATTTGTTTTTGCTTCCTGTGTTCATTAGCAACCACGCATGGGGCTCCTTCTGGCACCCAGGCGATGTCAAGGTGCTTAGGAACACGGTCATTCTCCTAAGAGACAAAGTCGTTGTCCTCATGGGTGTTCCACGCTGGATGGGCAAACAGATCATTCAGAAAATTAAGCAGATAGTCACCGTTGGCACCAAGCCCCCTGCCGCTGGAGCCCCCTCTGCCTTGCTCTGTGCCTAGGAGTCCTGCAGAGGGCATCTCTCACGCGGTTCTCCCCTGGGACTTCTGATGAGTCCCGCCACATGCACTGGTATATCAGAGGAGAAGGAGGCCAGGGCTGTTGCTCTCCTGCTTTGGCACAGTGGTTCTGGCTCTGCCAGGGCCCCCACCACACCACACCTCCGCTCTCTCTGGACTCTGATACCACTTCCCCCAACCTGCTCCCTGCAGTCCTAAGAATAGGAATCACTTTCTGCTGTGTGGCTCGGCACAGGTGTCTCAACCTCTCTTGCTCATCTCTAAAACTCTGCCTCAGTGCTGCAAATAATCCCTATTCTGTGTTCAGAATCCCAGCTGACCGCGCCCTCTGCTTCCTCTCAAGACCTTGTCTGATAGCAAACAAGTAGGCGATATGAAAAACCAAGCAAGACCAGAGGATAGAGTGAGGGGGTGTGGTGTTGGTGGGGACAGGTTCTCTGAAAAGAGGACATTTGAGCAAAGAAATGGAAAAAAATGAGAGGCTAGCCATTTCAGTGTCTGAGAAAGGATATCCAAGGCAGAACAGCCAATGCAAAGGTCCTGGGGTAAGTACTGCTTGGGGTGTTTAAGCAACACTAAGAAGATAGAGGGAGGGGAGACAGGCAGGAGGTTGTGGGGAACAGATCATCTGATTTAAAAGTGTCTTGAAGGCAGGGTGGGGTTCATTATTGCTCTGTGTTAGAGCAGGACCTGAGGTTTGGTGAAAGCAGGTGGCCTGAGGTCACACAGGGACTATCATCAAGAACTGATCCATGTGGCCTTCCCCCAGGATGCGTACCTGTGAAGGGTCCCGGACACAGAGGAGGACCCTGGGGGGGGGGGAGGCATTACCCCAGGGTGGAGTCTGCCCATGGCTTCAGGCTGGTCCTGGCCACTGGGCTGTGCCCCTGGCCCCCGAGGGTCTCTGTTCTCTTCCTGATCCTGCAAGGAGCTGAAGAATAGCTTCCCCAAGGTGGGCACGTCCTATGCCTGGGACCCTGGGAATAGATCCGTTCCTTATGGAGCAAAAGGGCTTCTCAGGTGTGGGAGGAAGGCCCCGAGGCAGGAGAGCTGCCCAGTTATTTCAGGCCCAAGGACGTCAACACATGTGTCCTTACAAGGGAGAGATGGCGGAGCAGGTTCAGAAGCAGATGAAGGCAGAGTGTGAGGAGAACCGGGAAGAAGAGACGGAGGGCTGTGGGGGGCCACAAGCCCAGGGCCGTGAGCAACCCAGGCAGCTGGGAAAGCCCAGGAACCAGCCCAGCAGCCCCGGCCTTGAGCCCGGAACCGGCCTTCTGGCCTCCAGAGCTGAGAGAACACAACTGGGCACCTGCAGGCCTCAGGGCTGTGCTGAGTGGATCCAGATCCAAGAGGAAAAGAAGGAGGCCCGAGTCCTGCCTTCTGTGGCTCCTCATGGCAGTATCCATGTCAGGGGTGAACAGCAGGCCCCAGTAACATGTTCCTGTCACCTTTCAGCCTCATCTTCTGTCCCCCTGCCACCTACCTCACTCACTCTGCCCAGCCACAGAGGACTCCTTGTGGTCCTCTAGCATCCCTGGATCATTTTCTCACTAGGGCCTTTGCACTGATCCTTCCCTCTGCCTGGACCCTCCTCTCCAGATAGCCACCGGTCAGATGGCACCTCCCCAACAAGGTCTCCTCTGCATACAACCCTTAAATCCCCCCACCCCACTCGCTCCTCACACCCTGTACCCTGCCCAGCTTGGACTACTGTTTTCTCTCTTGATGTCATAATGTCCACCATTGCCTTTATCTAGTGACCATGGCCATTATTTCTTGCTTCCCTTTCCCTCTAGAGTGAAAGCTCCGGCAGGGCAGGAAGTTTTGTGTCTGTCGGGTTCAGTGCTGCATTGCCAATTTCTAGGCCTTGCATACAGTAGGTGCTAAATAAATACTTGCTGAATAGGTGGAGAAATGAATCCTCTCACCTTGACCCTTTGGCCTCCTGATGGGCCCACCGTGCAAGCGGGCTGCCATCCCAATGCCCAAAGGTGCCCAGAGGACACCTCAGCTTGGATTGTGTAGCTGACCATGGAACATTTAGTGCCAATGACCAAGGAAGAGTTGAGGTCCAGCCCAGGCCCTGCCTGGATGGGAGGGATCACGACCCACGGAGGGAAGGGCCAGGTTAAGACAGGGTCCACCTGCCATGCTCTGGGCCATGCCAGGCAGCTGGTCCTGTGGAGCCTGAGCAGATGTGCAGTGCTCTGGACTGAGTGCCCCCCGGGGGCTGTTGTAGAGTCGGGGTCCCTGCCCAGCTTTGTCACTTATTCTCCCAATTCTACCCATCACCTTGCAAGTGCCGGGTCCTGTGCCGAGTCCTGTGCCGAGTGCTGCGTTGGGGTCACAGGAAGAATCATCCCCTCAACAGCAGCACTACCAACATTCCCCCAGGGAACACCCTGCCCTGGGCCCTGGCCTGGGCCTCGACGACCTGGCAACACCCTGGGCTCCAACCTGTCGGATGCTTGTAGCATCTCCTCAGTCCTGGACGCATAGAGTGTCTCCCGGTGTCCCCCGGAGGGAACTTGCCCTGTTTGGGGACCACTGGGCTCCCCTGCAGAGTCTCAGCTCTCGAGTGGCTGGCAGTCCAATTCAGGGGCCAGTGCAGATGACAGCCAGTGAGGACTCCGCATGACAATGACAAGAGGGAACGAAGGGCTTCATCGGGGGTGGTCCAGCTCTACTCAGACATGTCCAGCGACGGGGGCTCATCATTGGCAGAGACGTCCTCCTTTCCTGTGTCCATCCTCCTGGTCTGAAGCCTGCTCCTTGGGGCTCCCTTCCATGGGATTGTGGACAATCCCAAGGACACGACTGTTAGAGTCTGTAAACAAGTCAAGATGGCGCCTGGCATTTTGCAGAGGGAGTGGGTTGTGAAGTAACGTCAGCGAGCCGTTAAGTGTAGAGATTCCTGATTGGTTGACTGCTGTATGTAGTTTATGTTAATTAGATAAGCTGTGTGGAATGTATATAGACCCCTCCTGTCCTACAATAAACAGCTCCCACTCCTGCTGTATCAATGTACACAAGTTGCTCGTCACCCCCCGGTTATTTTGCTGTAGCCGGACTGTGGCACACGACTGCTCCTTCTTAGACCCAGGCCAGACCTGCAGACGTGGGGAAGGCACTTGGAGCATTTCTCAGGCCCTAAAGGGTCTTCATGGTGACTCCATCCCTGCAGGACCTCGGAGATCTAGAGGGGACCATTGCAATCATCTTCTCTCGTGGCCTTGCCCAAGACATCAGAACATTAGCCACACAGGCAGAACCAGAAAATGTGGTTCTGTTCTGTACCCACACTTCCTACCTTCTTTGTGGACCCCAGTCTGCAAGTCTTCCCTCCATCCCAGAATATACTGGGACGTGAGCGGAGGCTGGGGCTGTGGGTCAGGGCCGGAGTCCCTACCCAGCCGTCTGCTCAACCAGGACACAGAGCAGCCTCTTCCCTCGCAGCCCAGGTCTCGCAGCCCCCGCCTCCTCCAGGCTCTTGACTTTCATGTTATTTGAGTCTGAAACTCTAAATTAAAAGAATAAACCGGGCTGGGGATGTGGCTCAAGTGGTGGCGCGCTCGCCTGGCATGCGTGCGGCCCGGGTTCGATTCTCAGCACCACGTACAAAGATGTTGTGTCCGCCGATAACCAAAAAATAAATATCAAAAAATTCTCTCTCTCTCTCTCTCTCCTCTCTCACTCTCTCTTTAAAAAAAAAAAAAGAATAAACCATTAGACAAGAAAGCCAGCCTTTCAAGAAAGCAAATATTAACTCTCCTGACAAGTTAAAGATGTAAGAGAAAGGAAATCAGTCCCAGTACCCATCTGACTCAGCTGCGAGTGATATTTTCAAAGTCATAAAATGTGAATATTCAATGTTCTTTTAAGCCCATCTATATTGGGAGGAGGGGGAAGGGAAGGAGGGGGGGTGGAGGAGCAGGAGGCCAGCACAGATTCCTAAAATGAACACATCCAAAAAAAAGTATCTGCAGACTTCCTTTTGTAGCGCAAACTAGAATCACAGGAGCTAGATTTATACTGCAGCTGAAATGGTGATAAAATCAGATGAAGTTGATGAAATGGTGGCTTTGAAGATGTTGCAAATGGAATAATGAAGGATGCTGATCTCTGAGACGTGGGCATCTAATGAAGCAAGTTTTGTCATTGCTTTGCTCACTGCCTGCAGAGAGTTACCAGGCCAGAGTGCAGGGAGAAGAAACCCAGGCAGATCCTCATGGAGCCCCTGAGTTGGGAAAGTAATCCAGTGAGACCAGGCACCTGAGGTGCTCAAGGAAGCAGATAGGAGGAGCAAGACCTGCATGCAGATCTGCAGGATGTCCCTTGACCCTTCTGCACAGCGCTGATCCAGATGTGCATGGGAGAGAACCCCAAAGTGGGCAGAGACAGCCTCCCTAAAGGAAACTGTCTCTGAAGCACGTTTACCACTGGAAATAGGCCTACTCTGACCAGTTAGAGTGGAAGACTATGTTAATGTATGGGACATCAGATAGATGGCTAAGGATGATTTTGCCTTGATAGGAGGAATAATTAGCCCCAGACTAAATGCTGCTCTGGTTCTGGCAGAGACAAAGATCTACAATTCATAATGATAAATGGGGTCACTTTCTGAAGAAGATCTAGTAATCTTAAACATATATGTACCTAATAACAGAGCTTCTAAAGATATAAGGCAAAACTTAATTGAACTGCAAGGAAAAAATACACAGATCCACAGTTACAGTTAGAAATTTCAATGCCCTCTTTCCATAACAGAAGTAGATGTAAAAACTGTAAGGCTCATCTAAGATTTGTGAAAATATGTCAATCAACTTTGGACACTTCTCAGCCACTCTACCCAACAACAACAGATCACACATTCTTTACAATAAACATTTACCAAGATAGAGCATCTTCAGGGTAATCAAACAAGTCTCAGGACATTTTAAAACACAAAATATGTTCCCTGACCACATGAAATTACATCAGAACTTAAAAGAAAAATATCTGGGAAAAAAACCCAACATTTGGAAACTAAATAAACACTTCTAAATAAACCATAAGTCAAAGAAGAAATCAAAGGAAAATCAAAAAGATTTTTTAAATGAATGTAAGTGAAAATATAAAACATGAAAATAAATGTGATACTTCTAAAATAGCATATGGGAAATTTATAGCAAAAAGAATTATGGTCTCAAATCAATGACCTCAGCTTATAACTTGAGAATCTCGAAAAAATATATATGAATAAAAATTAAACCCAAAGTAAACAGGAAAGAACTGAACCATTAAAAAGAGGAAATAAATGAAAAAGAAAAAGGTAATAATGTGGAGATTGGAGTTTTCTCCAGGAGTGCAAAGTTGGCTTAACATTTGAAAATTATCCAATGCAACTCACTATATTAATAGAATTTTAATGTATGTGTAAATATTTCAATGATCACATGCAAGACATTGAAAAACCACACATTGATTCCTGATTGAAAACACACATACACAGCAAATTGAGAATGAAAGAAAACTTTCTCTATTTCATAAGGGCTGGTACAAAAACCTACAGCTAGGGGCAAGGGTTATGGCTATGTGATGGAGCACTTGCCTAGCATGGGGTTCAATTCTCAGCACCACATATAAATAAATAAAATAAAGGTCCAGTGATAACTAAAAAAATTTTTAAAAACCCTACAGCTACAGTTTAATAATGAAATAGTGATTATTTTTCTTCTATAATCAAAACCAAAATATGTTCACTTTCATTATTTGTATTTAATTTTGCTCTAGAAGATCCAGCCAGTGTGACAAGGCAAGAAAAAACAATTAAAAAGTGTCTGCATTGGAGAGAAAAAAAAAGAAACTCTTTTTATTAAAAGACTATATGTCTATGTAAAAAAAATCCAAGAACAATCTACCAAAGTCAACTGTATCCCTGCATACTATCAGTGAATAATTGAAACAAATATACCATGCACCAAAAAAATATGAAATACTTAAGGATAAGTTTTTTAAAAGCTGTGCAAGATGTGCACACGGGAAACATAAAACATTGCTAAAGTGCATTAAATAAACCCCACATAAATGCAGAGAACATGCTCATGGATCAGAAAATTCAATATTGTTAAGCTGTCATTTCTCCTTAAATTGATCCATTGACTCCGTGCCAACCCCAATTATAAAGCAGACTCCTCTGTGGAAATCAGGAAGCTCATTCTAAAACTCGTCAAAATGAAAAGAACCTGGAAGAGCCAAGATATTTTTGGAAATGAAGAGCAAAGCTGGAGAACTAACACCCTCTATGTCAACCAATCAATACAGTTTTTAATGCAGTCATCAATACAGTGTGTCACTGGTGTTCAGACAGACAAACAGATCAATGAGACAGATGGGGTAGCTGAAGGAAGAGTGTCCCAGGACCGATCACACACACCCAGGAGAAGGAGCGGGTTTGTTGTCATGAGCCTGAGGAGGCTGCTGTGCACAAAGAGAGGGACAGAGGTGGCAACTCCCCCTGGAATGTCACCTTCTATAGGCTAGAACCATGGGCATGGGCTAGGGACGGGTTTAGCCATAACGGACACAGTGAGCATCCCCTGATCTTGTGAAAGCCAACTTTGTTCCTTGGGAACAGAGACAGACAGTCTTCCTCTCTCTCAGAAAGGGGAATCAGAAAACAAACACGTCCCTTTATCTTCTCAAGGGGGGAAGAGGGAAACCATTGCGTCCTCATCTCAGGGGCACTAAGTTGTCTCCTATCTCAGAGAACAAGGAGAGACCCACGTGCCTCCAGGTGGGTAGGTTTTATCTGGGGCTAGTTTCTATTTCTTGGGAATAAGAACGGTTTTCATAAAGTGAGGGTGGGGGAAGGAAGAGGGCTGCAGTCAACAAAGGTCCAAAGAAAATTCAATCAAGGACAATCTTCTGGATAAATGATGAAAGAATAATTGAATATCCATATGTAAAGAGAAAATGAACCTTGTTCCACACCTCTCTCCATTTACAGAATTCAATTATAGACCTCAAAATGGATCATAGCTCTAAAACATGAAACCTCAAAGTCTAGAATTCTAGAAGAAAATAAAAAGAAAAAATTTCTGTGACTTTGGGTTGGTCATAGATGTCTTAGAAGAGTGGCCAAAAGCTGGTTCCATAAAAGAAAAAAATTGATCAGTGGAACATCAACAAAATTAAGGACTTCTCCTCTTTGAAAGACATTGTAGAGGAAGAGAAGATAAGCCTCAAACTATGGGAAAGTGTTTGCAAATCATGTATCTGAAAAAGGATGTGTTTCCAGGAAACATGAAGAATTTTCAGAGTTGATCATAAGAAAACAAACAACCCAATGGTAAAAAAAAAAAAAAAAAAAAAAATGGGCCAAAGATTCTAAGAGACACTTCACTATGGAAGATATACAGATGAAGTGAGCACACGAACATGTGCTCAGCATCATTCATCATTAGGTACATGCTAATTAAAGCCACCAGGAGATGCCACTGTATACCCATTAAAGTGGCTAAAAGCAGAAAGACTGAGCATACCAAGTGTGGACAAGGGCATGGAGGAACTTGACCTCTTCCTTACCCAGCACTGGTGCCATGGCAGAGTGGTTCCCCCATTTGCAAGACTTTGGTAGTTTCTTAAAAGAGTATGGGCACACCCATCATAGGACAGAATTATGGCACTTCTAGGTATTTACCCAAGAGAGACTAAAGTGTGTGTCCATGGGAAGGCTTGTACATGCAGGTTCACAGCAATTCTCTTTGTAATAGTCAAAAACTAGAAGCCATCAAAAGGCCCATCAAAAGAACAGAGAAGTAATAGGGTTACTTCCACCCAATGGGAAGGGGTCAGCTCTGAAGGGCGTGAGCTGATTAAGGCCACAACATGGAGGAATCTCAAAGTAGCTACGTTAAAGAAAAGAGGCTGCAGGTCACAGTCGCATGTGCCTGTAATCCTGGCTGCTCTGGAGGCTGAGGCAGGAGGATCTTCAGTTCAAAGGCAGCCTCAGCCATGGTGAGGCACTAAGCAAATGAGTGAGACCCTGTCTCTAATAAAATACAAAATAGGGCTGGGGATGCAATTCAGTGGTTGAATGCCCCTTGGTTCAATCCTTAGTATCCCCCACCCCCACAAAAAAAGAAGCTAAGGAAAACAAGGTCTATGTTACATGATCATGTTTGTTAGGTTCTGTAAACAAGTCAGGATGGCACCTGGCATTTAGCCAGAGGGAGTGGTTTGTGAAGTAACGCCAGCGAGCCATTAAGTGTGGAGATTCCTTATTGGTTGACTGCTGTATCTAGTTTATGTTAATTAAGATAAGCTGTGTGGAATGTATATATACCCCTCCTGTCCTACAATAAACGGCTCCCACTCCTGCTGTATCAATCTACAAAAGTTGCTCGTCACCCCCCAGTTAGTTTGCCCAGCCAGCCGGGCTGCGGCACATATTTGTGTGCAATTTTAGAAAACACAAATGAACTGACAGTGACATAAAGGAGATTATTGGTTGATGGGGACAAGATGGGAGTCACAGTGAGGGAGGGGGGAGCAGGGAGGGATCACAAAGGAGCAGAAGGAAATCAAGGGACTGTGTCTATATGTTCATCACCTTGACCTGGTCACAGTTCCGTGTGCACACATGTATCCCAGCTTTTACCAAGTTACATACTCCGAATAGTCATAGTTCACCATATGTCAATTATATCCCAATAAAGCCACTAAATTTAAATAATTGCCATTATTATGCAGAAATATGGTAAATGATAGAAGAAAGAGCTTGAAGAGTTGAAGGCTGATGCCCTGGGGGTGGACATTGTGGATGAGGGGCAGGGTCGGGGCAGAGGACTCCTGCTCTTCTTAAACCTTATAAAATGACCTGACGTTTACAATCACGAACACTCCTTACTTTGATACCTTTTCTTTTCTTTCTTGGGTACCGGGGATTGAACTCCAGGGCACCCGACCACTGAGACCCATCCCCAGCCCTATTTTGTATTTTATTTAGAGACAGGGTCTTACTGAGTTGCTCAGCACCTTGTTTTTGCTGAGGCTGGTGTTGAACTGGCGATCCTCCTGCCTCAGCCTCCCGAGCCGCTGGGATGACAAGCGTACACTGACATGCCCAGCGTTACTTTTTCTTAATTAAAAAGTGAAGACCCACGCGCTGCATGCACATGTGCCCCTTCCTTTCTGAAGCTGTCTGGCCCCCAGGACAGGCTACCCCCAGGGGCTTGTGGTGTTCTCACCTGGGATTTGGCAGTGTGTCTGGGCATGATGTTGTGCATCTGTCCGGCCGTCCTCCTGGCTCTGGTCAGGGGACGGGCTAAGGCCCAGGGGCTTGGTGTAGGACGTGGGGGCAGCAGGAGCCGGGAAGTGGCCTTCCGGTGTCCTGCAGAGGGAGTCCTGCCTTAGGAGTTAGCAGGGAAAATTGAGGGAAGGCAAAGAGCAAAGGCAGGGTCCTGGGCAGGAGAGAAAGCCCCCTGACCCAGGAAGCCTGCACAGAGGCCCGTGGTGTGTGGCTGGGCCTGTGCACCCCAGCCTGGCCCTTGGCGAGGCCTCCTCCTCTCCCCGAGGTGCTGAGCCCAGCCAGCAGCTGAGACGGGCCCAGCCTGGCAGCAGACAGGCAGGGAGTCACAGAGAGAAGCCACGTGGCACTGTCCCCACCCTCTGAGCCTCCTGCCAGCTCTGCCCTGGCCTGGCCCTGGGGTGGGCTCCGCCTCTCTGTGGCTGAGTCCTTCCCCCTGGACTACTTCCTCCCCGACTCACGGGGATGCTCGTGAGGACTGGGTGAGGGTGAAGCCCCCAGAGCTGGTGAGCACCAAGGACCAGGAAATCCCCGGGTATTACAACCCAGGGCCCAGGTTCAAATCCCAGCTCAGCTGCTCAGACCTGGGGAGCTTCGGCAGGCAGCCACCCTGCAGGGTGGCCGAAGGTTGGTCGGGCTAATGGGTTCTGCACAGGGCCTGTCACGGAGGAAGGACTCAGAGACCCAGGACTACACAGTTTTCCATCAGCAACTCCCTGGGGTTTGTCTCACTTCCTTCCCGTTATCTACCCCAAGTTCACGGCCTGTCCTTACACACCCACCTTTGCTCAGTGTTGAAATTTGTTAGGATTTCTCAATTCAGGTCTCAGGAAACATGATGTGGTAGAAAGACATGGGACTTCAGATTAAGAGACTGTATGATCTTTGGAAAATTACTTGACCTCTCTGAGCCCTGCTCTCTTCATCTGTACAGGGTCATGATGGTGCCATTCATGCCACAAGCGTTTGGAGAATTAAGTGAAGGAATGTGTGAAAGGTGTCCAGCACACAGTAGGCATCCAATCAGCACTAGTTTCTCTCCTGACCGCTCCTTCTCCTTCCCCCCCTCCTGAAGGACAGTGACCAAACCTGACTCTATAGGACAGGGCCTGGTCTGCAGAGGTGCCCGGAAAGGTTTCCAGGTGAGTTACTCACTGAGTGGAGATGGCGAGGTCTGTGACGGAGGCCACCCACATCTCCGCCCGCAGGCTGCGCGAGAGGTGACATATCTATTATAGATGCTTCCCCTCCCAATGAAGATTTCAAAGCAAATAAATAAAGGATGCCGTGGGCCTCTCAGTGGCGATCTGTGCAGCCAGCTGCACAGAACAGACACCTGGTTCCTGCCCAAAGTCCCAGTGTCCCCGGGGACCTTCCACTTGCCATGGAGGGACACGGTGGATGCCAAGGCAGGTGGGAGGAGAGAGTGGAGCTGACTGCAGGACAGGGGAAGGGAGTCCCGGGGGACATGGGGACCCTCGCTTCTTTCCACACACCAGGGACACCTGCCCCTCCCACCCCATGACCCCGGAGCAGGGATAGGGCTGTGGACTCCGTGGGGCCAGGAGAGGTGACATCCGAAGGTGTCTTTGAAGAAGGGGTTGGTCATCAGGTGAACCCCGGAGAAGCTTCCAGAAGAACCCAGCTGCAGTCCGCCCTCCAGACAGGACGGCGAGCGAGGCCAGCCATCGGACTCCCCCGTGCACACGTTCCATGGAGTTACTGGTGCTTTTCCTGCAGCAGGGCCTGAAAGGTGCCTGGAGAGGGCTGTCCCCTAAGGTGCTGGTGTGGAGGCTTGGTCCCCAGAGTGTGGTGGTGGACAGGGTGTGGAGCTCCAGAGGTGGGGCTCAGGGGAGGTCCTTGGATCAGTAGGGGATGGGCCTGCTGGGACCCCAGGCTCTCTCTGGCTTCCTGTGGTGTGGGGAAGCCAAGAGGGCCCTCACCAGAGCTGAACTGATACCAGTGCCATACCTTGAATCCCCACCCCCCAAGTTATGAGCTAAATAACCCTCTTTTCTTTATAATGTTGGCTTGCCTTGGGTATTTTATTATAGTAACGAAAGATGTGCTAATGGAGCCCCCAAGATCCCTGCCCTCTAGTCCTGGTGTCCTGCATAACCCCTTCCCCCTGAGTATAATCAGAACTCGGGGGGATCAGATGAGATGTCACTCTGTGGTTATGCTGCATTAGAAGGCGAAAGGGAAGGGGATTTTGCAGCTATCACTGATGTCTCTTGTTAGTTGGTTTTGAATTCAGAAAAAGGGAGATTATCTTGGGTGGGTCTGGCCTAAGCAGGTGGAGGCGAGCCTAAAGGAGAGACTGGAACCTTCTGGAAGAAGGAGAATTTCTCCTGCTGGCTTTGAAGAAGGGAGCTGCCATGGAGGATAAGAGTCTTCCAAAAGGCCACTGAAGCTGGCTGCTCAAAACTGAGACTGGGATCATCATCAAGAGAGCAAGGACATCGGGCCTGCAGCGGAAGGAAACTGTCAGCAAGCCCGGCCACCCCTGACCTGAGGACACCCGTGTGCAGCCTCACAGGCCAAGACAGGGACGGCCTGGCCGGACTCCTGAGGGAGCAAAGCTGGGCCTGCGGGAGGGCGGCCCCGGGGAGTTTGGCGGGTGGGCAGGCAGAACAGGAAGCTGTGGGCAGGGGACACTGATGACACCAGGACTCCAGGGGCTCTGGGCCCCGCTCAGCTTCCACACTGCATCCTGGGGAAGCGAGAGCAGCACGGAGCTCCGGCTGAACCTTCGACGGGCTTCCTGCCTCGGGCTGGGGGCCGAGTGAGGGGTCCTGGTGGAGGAGTGAGGAGGGGGCTGCTCAGGACCCCAGAGACAGGGGAGGGGCCAGGGCCAGGAGGGGCGGGGCAGCTGCGAGGTGGACGCTATTGAACTTTATTTAGCAGGGCCAGGACAGAGCCTGGTGCTACGTGGGCCGTGGGAGGGTCTGGGGGCCTGAGGAGACCATAGTCAGCCCCAGAAAGCCCCCCAGGACCTCCTGTGAGCGGGACTCTTGGAGGGCGCTTGAGCCCTAGGGACCCTGGGTTCTCCCACGACTGCCACCTGATCCCCGTCTTATAGATGGAAAGTTAAGGCACAGAGTGGCTAAGACCCAGCCTGAGGCCACACAGCAGGTCACAGGGTCAGGACTCGATTTGGAATGCGGGGAGCCAGCGGGCAGCAGAGTGTTGCTTAAACCGCTGTGTCCTGTGAGGTGCCGAGGTCACTGGGGCCACAGGACACCTGAGAGGTGCCACGGACCACCAGAGGTGGCTGCTCCGAGGCCCAGGTGAGGGGTGTCGGCTGACTCCAGTGCCCAGGTGGGGTCAGTGGATCCATGGAAGACCACGGGGTGTCCAGGAAGAGAGGGCTGAGGGTGAGGAGGAAGGGACAGGGCCGAGGCGGGTCAGAAAGGGACAAAGTCCCAGGGGACATTGGCATTTAAGGCCTTGGGCTGAGGACTAGGAACCTTGAGGGCAGAGACCCCAGGAGGCCACACAGGGACGTCCCTCAGGTGCGGAATTCTGGGGTGGAGAAGCCACTGGAGTCCACCAGAGACGTCAGGAACCCCCGAGGAAAGGGGATGGGGGAGATGCGCCCCTGGGAGAGCCCAGGTATCCGCTGGCAAAGGCCATCAAGGGCCACTAGAGTCTGGCCAAAAGGGGAAGTCATTGTCCTGCTCAGAGTCCCAGGGAAGACAGACAGACAGACGGCTTCCAGGCCACCCAACGGTGTCCCAGGAAAAAGACGGAGGGGAGACACCACAAGGGGGCATTGGAGAAGGGCTTCTGGAATAAATGTGCTCTCCGCCGACCCTTGGGCAGCCAGGGCCAGCAATTCCGGCTAGGAGTCGGCACGGGCAAAGGCCCTGAGGTGGGACAGCCGGTCGCCCCCACCAGACGAGCGCACATGTCAGGCCCAGAACCTGCGATTGTGCTCTGCTTGCTGTGCTGAGCCCGGAAGATGAGGGTTTGCTGAGTGGACATTGCAAAGGGTCAAGAAAGGCCAGGACTCCCCTGCCTGGGCTCTTGGAGGTTGGTGCACAGTGTTCCCCTGAGTTAAGGATCCCGGGGGGGGGGAGAAGGCCATAACTGTCCCCCAGGGTCTCTAGGGAGCAGCCAGGGCCTGGGGAGCTGTGGAGAGGTGGGGTGGGGTGGACGGGGCCAGTTGTTGAGGTGGCCCAGGGGACTGAGCCAGCCCAGGGCCTGGGAAGGCGGGAGCAGGGCGCGTGGACATCCTCCAGCTCAGAGCCTGGGCCTGCTGCACCTCACTAGGCCTCTGTCTCTGGCAGCCCCCCTCCTCGGGCTGCCATACTCCTTCCCGAGGGGGTCGGATCCCCAGGGGATGCAGGTCCCATCAGGTCAGGCCCAGCAGGAGCCACCGGAGGAGGCCTCAGCAGTGTTTTTTGTTTTCAAAAGAAAATGAGAGTGGAGTTCACAAAAGGAGAGGGAGGGGGTGCCGGGCCCCCCATGAACGGCCATGTATTTGGTGGCCATGGCGGAAGCCTCCCACAGCTGTGCCGAGGGGACCTCAGCCCCGGACCCCGCAGGCCCAGTATCTTCTCCACCCCAGAATTCCGCACCGAGGGACGGCCTGTGTGGCCTCCTGCGGTCTCTGCCCTCAAGCTGCCGTCCCCCTCCACAATCAGAGGGTTTCCTGTTCTGTGTCACTGTCCACAGACTCTAAGCCACTTGCACCAAGGCCCCAGGGGCTCCCAGGAGCAGGCCATCCCCACCTGGGGGTTTTGGGGGTAAGTGACACCTTGTGGCAAAGGACCGAGTTTCAGGGGTGCAGCGAGGGTGGGCCTCCCGGCAATCCCCCTGCACCAGACTGAAAGACCCTCAGGGGGAAGAAGACCCTTTTCCTCATCTCACATCCCCCTTTGACGACGATGGCGCTCCCAGGAACTCCAGGCCTCGGGGCTCCCCAGGGCCACTCATCTGGGTGTCTAGAGGTCACCATGTTAGTGCAGCCCGGCTCCGGGGCAGCCACAGGAGAAGCCTTCAGAAACCAGAGACAACACGTCTGGGCACAAAGGATCCGAGGAGAGGGCTCTGGGGACAGGACGGCAGGTCACCGCAACAGTCACCTCATCTGTCCACCCAGCCATCGCCCACCGCGCTCTTCCCCGTCCATCCACTCATCTGCCTGTACGTCCACCAACACCCGCCTACCCTCCCACCTACCCATTCATCCATCCATCCATATACGTCCATCTGTCCATCTGTCCATCTGTCCATCCATCTGTCCATCCATCCATCTATCCATATCTGTCCATCTGTCCATCCGTCCATCTGTCCATCCCTTCCTCTCTCCCTCCCTCCCTCCCTCCCTCTGCTGGTGTAACTGGGCTCCTCCGTGGGCCACACCTTGTGCTGTCCACTGGGGGTGAGTCACACCCTTCTGGCTGCCCTCTCAACTGGAGCTGCCCCTTGCTGTGCGTCTCTGTGACCAGCACTGGGAGACCCCAAGGAACGTCTAGTTCTCACCCTGACACGGTGGCAGCCAGCACTGGCCCCTGGGGAGTCCCAGGGGAGGAGCGGGGGTGTTCCTCCAGGAAGGGGCCATTGGGGGGTCCCCAGGGGCACGGCAGGTGGCTGATCGCAGATGGGCGGGCCTGGCCCTGGGCCCGGGGTGAGCCCTGTGCAGGTGAGCCAGAGCCCAGCAGTGACCTCTGAGGCTGGGAGTGGGAGAAAGATGGGGGCAGGGGGCCGTAGGCAGGACGCCCGGGGTCTGCAGGAAGGGCCCCCTCCTCCCTGGCCCTCCCTTGAGGTGCATTTCTGCTCGCTCATCCACAGAGAGGACTGGGCTTCCCTGTGGCCAGGGGTGCCATGGGCTGTCTGGTGGCCACCTTGATCTCCAAGTGGGCTCCCAGGCTCTGGACACAGGTGGCCCTGGGGGGGCTCCAGGGACACAGCTGTTGGTGAGCTGAGTAGGTCGATGGCCGGAGGTTCAGAACACAGGCTGCAGGTGTGAGAGCACACGGCCGAGTCCCGGGTCCTGGTCAGGGTGGCAGAGCACACCATGGGCTGACAGTGACGTCAGTACATGGGCAGCAAGGACAGAACTGGCAGGCAGGGGGCTGGGTCCCACCCCTGCGTCACCTCCCGCTCAGCGCCTGTGGACGTGGGCATCTCCGCTCAGATGAGTGCTCAGGAATTCCCGCCCAACCTGGGACGCCAGTGACCTGAAGGACAAGAACGTGGCAGTGCCCTAGTCCTGAGGTAATCACCTAACGTCACAACTGAATGTCCACAAGCCTGTGAGGACCTGAGCCAGGGAGGCCAAGAACCTGCTCAAAGTCACCTCAGCAGGTGGCAGAGCCAGGACTTGCACCTTGGTAGTGTGGCTGGAGTTCAGGGTGTGGACCCCCATGGCTCCTCCTGTGAGTGCCATTACAGGACCCAGTAGCTCCTCCAAGTGCCCTTAGGGACGCAGTACTAAGGTTCAGTCTCACAGAGGACAGAGGACTCTCTTCCCTGGTTTTACTGTCCCACTAGATTAGTCCCCATGGACCACAGGACAAAGTCACCCCTCCCTCCCTCCTTCCCTCCCTCCCTTCCTTCCATCTGTAAAATACTATTCCCTCTCCCTCTCCTGCTCCTCCAGAATCTGGAGAGTGTGCCCAGAAGGAAGGCAGAGACTGCGGGGTGGCCTGGCCCCTGGCCCAGGCAGGACAAGCTGCAGAACTTCCCTCCTGTGAGCCAGCCCCAGGTTCCCCCATCTTCCCAGCCTCCAGCTCAAAGCCAGACAGCACCTACCACCTGGGGATGGGAGTAATTTAAGAGAAACGGGGACCGATCTTTCCCTCAGTGCACACTGCCAAACTGGACAGACAGACAGACAGACAGAGGCCATGGCCGGGAACAGATGCAATTACCGGCCGAGGGACAGCCCGCTCTGCACAGCGCCGAGGACACAGCGAGATCTGGGGTGTCAATTATTTACACCCTGATTAACATAGCTCTGCATGTCTTTTGGGGGGATGCGCTGGGAACACACGGCATTGTTATCGCGGAAGAAAAGAGAGAATGAACTATTGATGTGGGGCGGCTTTGTTCTCCGCTCAGCGCAGGCGGGCGGGTTGTCGGGAGCGGGTTCCCGCCAAAGCCCGGCCCTTAATTAGGAAGGTCGGTGGCTTCCCGGGCGCTTGGATTCCTTTAATTTCCACAGAGGGACGCGCCTTCCGAATTTTATTGAACACAGTTGAATTTTTATTTTCAAAAATCAAAACAGAAACAGTTCTTGGCATCTGTTATGAGCACTGGGTGTTATTTGCTCTTTAGAGATAAAGTTGTTTTTATATGGAGAGAGCGAGGGAGAGAGCGAGAGAGCGAGCCAGGGATCCCGGCTGGGACGTGTCCTGGGAGCTGCTGGGCTGGGGGTGGTTGTCAGCAGGAAAATCAACCTGGGCCCGGCCCCGCTCGGCAGGCTCCGCACTCGGCTGGCCCCAGAAGTCCACTGGGCAGTGGGCAGCTGGATGCCAGGCAGGGGCAGTTAACTGTTGGGGCGCCAGAGTCTGACCTGGCTCCAGAGGGTTCTAGAAAAGGGAACAAGGTGGGAAGAAGTCACTGCAGCCCCAGAGACCACTAGGAGGCAGGGGGACCTGAGAGGTGGGGACTCTGGCCCACCTTAAGGTCACAGCCGCCTTGCAATACCTGGTCCCAGGCCCCAGGGTTTAACTGGCCTCTCTCCCCCCTCCTTCCCTGCCGGTCAAGGGGAAGTGGGGTCACTTATTAAGTGTCACGCCCCTGTGAGAAGCCAGGCACCCTGCAGGCCCTGGGGTCCCTGATAGAGCCCCCCGGAGGGAGAGGGCACCCACAGCATCCTGTGTGATGAGACAGCTGATTGCGTGAGGGGCTCTGTCCTGGCCCAGGACAGGGCTGGGAGAGGGGTCACTCAACACATCTGTGCGGGTCCACGGGGGAAGGGGGGAGTCCAAGGCCAGGAGAGAAAGCAGAGCTCGTCGGGCGGGAAGAGGGAGGGGCAGGTCCTAAATGGACGGGCACTGCAGCAGAGGAAGGGGGCCCCGAGGTCTGCCCAGAGGCGGCATCACCAAGGGCTTGACCCCTGGGCACAAGCAGATGGACAGAGCCGGGCAGCCTGCCTGGGCCTTGGGAGGGGCCAGTGGGCGTGGGGTATCTGCTGCCTGTGGAACCTTCTCAAACCCAGTGTCCTCATTTGAGTGAACAGTGTGTGTGGGAGGGGGTTCAGGGTGGCACGGAATGAGGTCATTTCTTCAGCTGCAAGAATGTTCGAGCTGCAATTGAGCTGGGCTGCAGGGCTCAGTGAGCCAATGCACCAGGTGCCTGCCCTGCAAGTCGGAGGACCAGGCCCCGCCCCGCCTCCCCACCTTGCTGAACAGTGGACGGCAGCTCTGGGGGGTGTGCTGCCCCTGCCCCCCCAGCCAGCACCTGCCTGTTGGGCCACTGGGCTGCCCTCAGGTTGCTGGAACAGGTGGCCTGGGCACACGGACAGTCAGAGGCACCTGGACCCTTCACCCTTCCGCAGCACGATGGGCTGAGGATAAAAACAGCACCTCCTCACTTCTGACGGGGCAGCGCTGCTGGCTGAGCCATGGCCCAGCCCCAGGGACCTTCTGTAGGGGCCTGCCTGGTCCCTTTTCCTTCCCTATCCCTTCCCCATCCCTGTGGGTTGGTCCTGGGATGCATCCTAATAAATCACCCGACTCTGTCTTAGCATCGGTCCTGAAGAACCCAACCTAAACCTGCCTTACTGTGTGCCAGGGTTGGTTGAAGGCCTGGCAGTGTGGGTACAATTAATCACACACGTGAACCTGTGCTCCATGTGTGCGCATGCGCGCACACACACACACACACACACACACACACACACACACATCACCAAGAATGCACCAAACAACATTCCAGAAGCTGAGGATACAGCAGAGAACAAACACAATAAAAGCCCCTGCACTCATCAGGGCACAGTGTCATCCTAGCAGCTCAAGAGACTGAGGCAGGAGGATCATGAGTTCAAAGCCAGGCTCAGCAACTTAGCAAGGCCCTAAGCAACTCAGAGAGACCCTGCCTCAGAATAAAAAATAAAAAGGGCTGGGGAGGAGGCTCATTGGTTAAGTACCTCCAGGTTCAACCCCTTGTACCAGAAAAAAGCCTTTGTGCTCAGGGAGCTGACTTCTTGGGGGTGTGAGAGAGGACACACGCATTACATAAATAGGGTGGTCAGCAAAGGACTCCCTGAGGAGATCCCTGGGGAGATGAGGACAGCGCAGGCCTTGAAAAGAGCTTAT
Organism: Callospermophilus lateralis; assembly: GCF_048772815.1. Lineage (NCBI taxonomy): Eukaryota > Metazoa > Chordata > Mammalia > Rodentia > Sciuridae > Callospermophilus > Callospermophilus lateralis. The sequence goes on along the minus strand of NW_027510158.1, from coordinate 1,872,757 downwards.
AGAAGAGTCAACAGCAAGTGCAAAGGCCCAGGAGCAGGATGTGCTTTGAGTGTTCAAAGAACACCAAGGAGGCCAGCTTGGTGCAGGCCTCACTTCAAAGGGGGCGGAGCAAAGGAGATGGGGGGAGGGAGGTGTGGGTGGAGGTGATGTAGGTCTCTACTCCCCGCACACAGTGGCTTTCATCCTCCATGCAGGGAGGCCCTATTAAGTTTGTCTCCTGCAGAGCAGTTTCAAGCTCCTTCAGGAGCCCAGGAGGGAGCTGACCTCGGCAGGCCACAGGGACACCCTGCTCAGCACCGACCCATGAGGAACCGTGCTCCTGTGGTCAGGGAAAGAGGTAAGAATTCAGCAGAGACATGAAGGAAAGTGGGCATTCTAAACAGAGGGAAAATCTAGTGCAAAGGCCCTGAGGTAGCAAACTGTTGGATGCGATCGAGGAGTCTGTGCAGGAACAATTCATATTTTAAAAACACTTCAGGTTATTCTGCTCTGTGCCATAAGGTACTCAGAGTCCACCCTGGAACGATTTCTTAACATCATCTTCCAATAAAAGGTGTGTATCTCCCATCCTCCAAGAAGGATGCTGGAGAATTTCCATACTACATCCATCTCCAAACTGTGAGTCTTGGTGGGAGAAGGGTTGTTCCTTTTAGGACTGACCCATGACCCCCTTGGACTTGGATGTGTAGCCCTTTCTTCCCACAAGATGAGGGCCCAGGGGTTAGAGAGGGTAGGCCTCCCTCTGCACAAACGTCAGGAGCTATTTCCTGCCCCTGCATGATTAGGGCAGGTTATATACGAGGCATTTTGCATCCTGAGGTGTTTGTTCCTTTGCATAATGACTCGGAAAACTTCAGGGTCCATTTTGTGAGGGAAACTGAGTGTTGAAAGGGACAGGACTTGTGTGGGGTGTCACAGGTAGCAGGGGCTCAGGACACTAATCCCCACTTCTGAGCCTCCTGCCATCTTTCCAGCCACAGAGCCCCGCCAGCCCCTCTGACTTTGTAAACAAGGTCCGGTCCTGAGAGCCCCTCTCTCCCAGGCTGGCTCCCTCAAAGCTATGACATTTCCTCTTCCCTCCCCGAGTTGGCCTCCCAGGGCCCAGCCTCGCTGGAGGCTTTGATTAAAAATGCACCTCCTAATCTCATCAGAGGCCAGAAACATGCATATATGCAAATCAACATCCTCTCCTCTGCTCTGGGAAGGATCTTTCCAAAGTGCTCTGGGAAAAGAAGCCCAGCCCAGGGAACTCTGAAGGGAAGATTCTAGAATATTCGAAAGTCACTTCAAAATCCCCGGCTCCCTGATGGAGCTTCACTGTTAATGTAACTGCAGGTTCTACTTGAAGGAGCAATAAAGGAGCAGTCCCCCGGTGGCCGGCCTCAGCTGAGGCTCTCTGCCAATCAAGCCTCTGCAGTGTTATGGGAGACGTGCCCGGCCTGGGGTCTGGGGAGCCTACCCCCTGGATGACAAGGGAAGCAGCAGCTAGGAGTCACTTCTTGGCTTTCGTGGGTGTCTTCTTAGCCAGTTGGAAGCCGTAGGGATTTTTTCCTGGGAGGATGGCTGTATGAGTCAGTGCACACAGTGTCAGCTGCTATAATGACTAAACCTCGGAGTCTCTGTGGCTTCACAGAAAAGAGCTCCAGTTCTGTCTCGTGGGCCCTGAAGTGGTGGCAGGGCATGGGGCTGAGATGACTCGGGGCTCCACTGTAAGGTGCTTTCCAACCCCTGGCCCTGCACCTCCTCTGGGGCCTCAGAGTCCTCTCCTTGGAGACTCACACTGAAATTCTCTGGATCCAGCCAGAGAGCCACATGACCCCTTACTGCCTGCATTCCAACAGCCAGAACTCACTCTCACCTAAGTGTTCTGAGTGCTTTTAAGGTGGGTTTGGCTAAACTATGGTGTGGGGTAGGTTACGTGCATTAAGCTCATCTCCACTTTCAATGTTATCAACTCGCTGTGGGTTTATTGGGATGTGACCCTATTGGAAGAGGAGAAGCACCTGGGCAGTCTCGCAGCATGCCCGGGAGGAAGAGGGGACAGTGTGCAGGGGTGCTCAGAGCAGCTCTGCCACAGCTATCTGTCTCAGGTGACTGCAAAATTGAAGGGACCCCTCGAGCATGGTTGGCTTAGGTTCTTTGGTTGTAAGCAACAGAGACACCCCAGCATTAGGAAAATCAATGGCAGGATGGTACTGAATTATGGGTTTGGACATGGCAAGAATGTTCTAGAAGCCTAAGGAGCAGCCACCACAGCTGTGTTACCAAAGGAGGAGTTGGCAGACCACAGGTGGGGGAAGAAAACCCGTCCTCATTGCATCTGCGTGTCCTTGGCCCCATGAACCCAAATCCCGGAGGGGGCACCTGGTTGGCACCATGATCACTCACCTGTCCCCTGGTTGCAGAGTGGCAGGAGAGGATGGGCCTTGTCTTGCTGACTTGTCTTGCTGAGGGAGAGAGGTCATTCTCCCAAAGAAAGCCAGGGTGCTGCCAGGCTCAGTGGCACATGCCTATAATCCCAGTGGCTCAGGAGGCTGAGGCAGGAGGACCTCAAGCTCAAAGTCAGCAAATTACTGAGGCCCTAAGTAGCTCAGTGAGACCCTGTCTCTAAAAAAAGCATTTAAAAAGGGCTGGGGTGTAGCTCAGTGGTTGAGTGTCCCCGAGTTCAATCCCTGGTACCCCCCCCAAAAAAAAAGGAAATCAGAGTGATGATTTTGGGGTTGCCCCCCCCCCAATGTTCTGTGACTCAAATCCAAGTTCTTCCTTCACAGCTGGGCCCACTGGGGACCAGAGGGGAGAGGTCAGGGCAGAGGCAGGCCAGAGTCCTCATCTTCTGATGGTGTGGTGACTGCCTGTTTGCAGGGGGCATAAGGGATTTGATGTCATTTTTCCTTTTCAAAGCCTTTGAGGTGCAGAGTCGGGGCCTGGGGTCACCTTGGTTCTCTAGAGGGGACATATCTGCTAGGAAATTTATTTTTCAGACGTGGCCCATGTGGGGGGCTGGTGTGGGGTTTGGGGGCACCCAGGCAGGAGGCACCTGTGGAGCGATGGCGGGCAGGGGGCTGTGCTGCTGGTGTTGGGTGGGGGTTGGGCACCTATGCCCCTCCAAGCTCCCCAACCCTTTGGACTATGTAACCTTAGGGACAATGTCTTCCTCACAATTGTATTTCAGGTATGCAGTAGCCGAGAGTTGTTTTACCTGCTCAGCCTCCATGTGGCCTTTGGGGGGACACAGCACCCCCATTTCTTTTGGGGAACTGGCCCCTTCACCTTCAGGCCATGGATTCCTGGGGAACTGATTTCCACCCAGGCCCCAGCATGGCCATGTTACTCAGGTCTGGCCAATCAGAATTAAGCCAGTGATTGGTTCAGGAATGGACACATGACCCGGTGTCGGCCAATCAAATGGAATTTTGAGACTTTTGCACAAACCATGGGAACAACCTTACTGAAGACCTGCCACAGGATGAGGCCACACCGAGGAGCCAAGTTGGAAGGACAGAAGGATCCCTGAGACACAGCTAATGCCTGATGCCTGACAAAATCCTTCTCAACTCTTTAGTCACATGACATGATAAATTCTCCTTTGTCCTAAACTCAGTCGAGTCAGATTTTCTTTACTTGCAAATAAAAAATGAAAGAATTCTCTGTAATATAAAACAACAACCCTGGCCCTCTAGGGTTACAGAATTAGGAAGCCTTTATTCCTTCCTTTATGTTGCTGTATTTTAGAAAATGAACTTGGCTAACTCTGTAACTTAAAAAAAAGTTTCATAAGAACGTTTGGGCATCTCCCCGGGCACAGTAGCCAAAGCACGTCTTTCCTCCTGGCAGCCACCCAAGAAAAGAGCCCAGTAAGAACAGGGTGAGGGAAGTGAGGACGCCCCCAGCTGTCCCAGCCACTGTGTCCTGGGCAGGTGCTGGTGGATTCATCCCACCCTCCCAAAGGCCTAGGGGGGGGCCTACCCCTAGCTGAGGAAGCAGAGGCCACGCAGTTGTAAACTGCAAAGAGCACCCTGACCCCACCCCAAGGCTGAAGCTCCTTTCACCCTCGAGTTGCTGTGACTCAGTGGGTTTCAGCCCTGGTCAGCCTTCCCTGGGGGCTGCTCTCTGGGCTGCAGAGGCCCCTTAGGAGCAGAGTCCTCTGGACCATACCAAGGTCTTGAAACTTGGGGGGCGGTGGGATGAGGGGGTACAAAGGGCAGAGAAAAGGACTGTGACATTTGTCTCAGCCAGTTCAGGAAAACTAAGGATCCAGTGACTATTGTATCAGTCAAAAACGGACACGCACCCCTGTGCTCCCAGCCGCTCAGAGGCTGAAGCAGGAGGATTGCGAGTTCAAAGCCAGCCTCAGCAAAAGTTAGGCTCTCAGCAATTCAGGGAGACCCTGTCTCTAAATAAGATACAAAATAGGGCTGGGGATGGGGCTCTGTGGTCGGGTGTCCCTGAGTTCAGTCCCCCCCAAACAATGGAAATGCATAGTTATGTCTCCATGTGTATACATCTGTCTATATCCACGCTGTCTAGACATTTCTGTCTTTTGAACTCCAATTGTTGGGTGGAAGCACATGAAATTGGCGGGATGAGACCATTTCTGAACCATAAGTCTGGCTCTTCCAAACCTTTCCAGCCTCCACTAGGCTCATATCCCAGTCTGCAGCTACGTTGGTATCTGTGCCCATTATCTCTGTCCACACCCAATTCCAAGTCCAGATCCATACCTACATCCAGGTCTCCCTGGGTCTGCGTCTCTCTACGTCTTTCTCTCTCTTTTCACAACAGAACAAAGATCTCTTTAATTCTTGGTGCCATCCATCCCTGCCCCTGTCTTTTCAGGGATGCCCTGGGACAGAGAGGAACCCGCGGTGAGGACCTCAGGGCGTCCCCTGGGTGGCTGCTCAGTGCCCACAGCTCTGCTGGCCTCAGAGACACCAGCCGCCATCTGCTGCTGTGCGGATACTCCACTCAGAAGAGAGGCCAGGGGACCTTGACCCTGAGCAGCTCTGGACAGGCCCACGGAGCCCAGGAAACCCCTAGGACCTCACCCCCTGGGCCGAGCATCGGGTAGAGCCGGGCGGAGGGAGGAGGCCTCTCCAGGCAACGCTGGGGCCAGTACGGCCCCCTGCTTCCTGCCCTCCACTTCTGAACAGGGTCCCCAGGATGGCCCAGGCTCCCCAGAAGCCACAATGTCCCTGGCAGCTCAGTCGGCCTGGCCTGGGGGGGGGCCCTGCTCAGTCCCTGCGGCTATGGCTGCCCAGCTGGAGGCCGCCTCCCTGGCCCTGGGCTGTTGGTGGAGCCACCCAGGCCCCAGCCTCGTCTTCTATTTAGACAAACAAACAACAGTGGGTTCGGATACTGCGACGGTGGCTGCGCTGTGTCCAACACAAACCCCTGCTGCCCGCCCAGCGTCTCCAGCACCCGGGTTCAGCTCAGGCGGTCCCAGGACAGTCACCTCCTCCCCGCTTTGGCCTTGGTCCCCGAGTCCCCACACCTCAGTGGCACGTTTCCAGGGCTGCTCTGAGGGGGCGTGTGGAATGTGCCTGGCCACTGCTCCCACACAGAAGATGGGAACCCTGCCATCCCCTGACCCCAAGTGACACTGGAGAGAGCTGGACTAGTGTCACTGGGGTCGGTGGTCAGTGTCCATGCCCCTCCAAGGTCCCCGACAATGTCCTGCTTGGAGAAAGGTGTGTCTGACACCCACTTTGCAGAGGGGCAAGCCGAGGCCAGATGGAAGACACTGCTCAGGTGACACAGTGAACTGTGGACAAAACCCTAAAAGCCATTCGCAGAGTCGGGGCTGCCTACCGGAGAGGTTGTGAGGAGCATTTCCCGAAGGACTTTCCCTCCACGCACCTCTTCCCTTGCTGCCTGAGGACCCTGAGCTCCCCCTCAGGGCTGTGGGGCTTCAACCCAGATGTGCTGGCCATGCTCCTGGGCACTGAGCTAAGAAGCCAGGGTTTCCAAAGTGCCCCGAGCTCTCCCCAGGTTTGACACAGCACTGCCAAAGCAGTCAGCATTCTCACATGTACGCACATTCACACTTACACACACGCACACATACACACGCACACACACACACAGGCACACGCACAGGCAGGCACCACATTTTCAAGGTCACACACACATGTGCCTGGATGACATTTCTGGCACTGGATCTGAGCAACTCCTAGCAGAGGTTGCTTCTGGCTGGAGAGGGAGGCCAAGTCCAGCGTGGGGAAGGCTGGCTTTGGTCCTGTGCGCTTCTCTGTAATTGTCACCACGTGCATTTTTGCTTTGCAATGAGAAAAATAAGAGCAGACACTCGCAGAGGTCCCTCTCGGAGCGGGCACTGTTCTCTGGGCTTCACGGTCACGACGTGACCTGCACACCTCCCAGAGGGTGTTATTATCACCCCATTTTACAGACAAGGAGAATGAGGTATTGATCAGTTCAATTGAGGCCGCACAGTCGTAGATGGAAGAGCTAAAGCGAAGCCCTGTGACTGAGCTCTAAGGCACAGAACTGTCACTTTTAATCTGTGTCTTCATAAAACACTAAAAGGAGCCCCCTAGGAGGGAGCCGATGGGCAACTGGGTCACAAGAGCCTCCTTGCAGCTGTGCGGCCTCCAGGGACCAGGGGAGGGCTGGCAGGGGCCCCGGGCAGGGGGCGTGGTGGGCAGGGGGTGTGGCGGGCAGGGGGCGTGGCAGGCAGGGGGCGTGGCGGGCAGGGCAGCTCTGTTGCTTGGGCATGGGGTGGGGGGCACAGGCTCCTCTCTGCCACACGCCTGCTCATTCCCTGCCCCCTGGCCAGGCAGAGGGTACTCAGGAGCCAGGACCCCACCCCAGACTAAAAAGGTGCTGGACCTGCTCCTTCAAGAAGGGCCACAGGAGAACATTGGTTCTGCGTTTCCCTCCCCCATTTCTTACCAGAGGTGATCAATAAATACAGCAATAACGACGTTCAGTGTTGACTCCCCTCCTGGAGAGGTGGGCTCCGGGGTCCCTCTTTTTGGACTAGGTGCTCTGATGAATGGAATATGGTGGAGGCACATCAAGGCCTTGGGGGGCCTGTGGCCTCCACTTTCTGTCTCTAGAACATTCACTCCCAGAATTCTGAGCCACCCCTGCATAAGGAGATCACATGGAGAAGGAGTGGGGGTCCCAGATGAGCCTGATCTTGCAGCTGATCTTACCAGGGCACCAAGGATGTGACCAAAGGCACCTTGGATGATCCACAGTAGCCAACTTAATACCACCAAGTGACCCCAGATGACACTCATTGGAGCCAAATAATTGCACCACTGAATCCCATTCAAATTCAAATTCAGATTCCTGATTCATGTCATACCATCCAGTCAAGAGAGAGGAGTTGGCAGCAACTTGGCAGCATTCCTGAGCCCCTAAGTTGCCCCTGAACAATCATGACCCCCCTCATGGAATATTTCCCTCTCTTCTAGAAGTTGTTTTATCATTCATGTGCACATACTTAAATTTGTGCTTTTAATCCTCTCTGAACTTCACATGTAAGGACTCCTATAGTCTGCATTAATCTGCATCTTGCCTCTTTTCACTCAACAACACGTTGGTGAGACTCACCCATGTTGTTGTTACACATGTCCATACTTTGGCCATTTTCATTGCTGTATAGTACTCCATTTTGGGGTTACTTGAAAATGTCTTTATCAGTTCATCCTGGATGTCGTTTTCATGCCCGAGCTTTCAATGCCACGATGCCCATTATTGACTATGTTTCTTGGTGAACACGAGCTCTCATTTTTTAGCATGTGCCATGGAGTGGGATTCCTGGGTACAATCTATGCATATATTCTACCCTTCTGGAAAGTATCTTGTCCTGGTTTCCACCCCGTCGCACTTCATTCTTGGTTTAATTGGCTTCACTCGGACGACTACTGAGGCTGACCTCCTGCAGGCGCCTTGATTCGCTGCTTGGATTTCTCCCTCCGGTGGGAAGTGCTGATTCTAACCGCCCCCCCCCCGCCATTCTTCTTCAGACTGTTCAGGGCTTCAAACTTTTCATTGGTTTCCAAACTTTAAACATCGAGAGACTCTGTTCTGAGATGACAGGTGGCAGCTTTGACAGAGAAAGTCGGTTTTCTGGTCACCTCGGCTGGTCTTCCTGCAGGCAGCCACTCGCTGGGGCTGGGTCCTGGAGAGTCCTTTAGGGCAAAGCATGGTTCACAGGGTGTCACCGTGCCTGCTGCAGGGCCTGCCCTCCAGGCTCTGGCCCTGGGGACATCTGGTAGAGTGCTTCAGAGCTGTCTCTGTCCCACTTGCCTTCCTCCCAAGTGGCACAGCATCTTCACCTTTGACGACGTCCTCTGTGTGACGAGCTTTGGCCCAGGACGGTGGCAGACAAGCAAAGGCTTGAGTAGTATTTGAGCCCTGCACGTGCCCTCTGGTGGCTCTTGAAACCCTGTAGGCTGGGCTGGACCGCAGGAGGGAGGGGGACCCATGGAGAAAGGACACAGTCACCCAGCTGTCCCAGTGAGACACCCATCCCCGACGCATGTGCAGGTCGACCACAGATGCATGAAGAGGCCCAGCCCAGATGAGCCCAGTCCGGCCCAGACCAGAACAGAAGCTCAGTGAAGTTCAGCCCAAATTGCTGTCCTGCAGAATTATGAGGTTATAAAAGGTGGTTTGGAAAGCCACTGGGGTTGGGGTGTTTGTTACACAGCAAATCAGACGGATACACTTGCCAACTGAGAATTCCAGAGATCCAGAGAGTCAGGGAGAGGTCCAGAGGGGCACCTGGAATGACAGGCATCTCCACATGGAAACAGGGCCCCGCATCCCCAGGGACCAGCCCTGTCCCCCACATGACCTCAGCCCACCCCCATTCTCAGTCCCCCCAGCCCATTACATGTCTGATCTGCTGTGACCTCCGCATCCTCCCAGAATCCCAGGCAAAAACCCGGGGTAAGTGGTTAATCTTTTCTCACCTTAATTAAAAGTCCAAATGGGAATATTGGCAGCCCAGACCCTCGTTTGAAAATTGAACCATATTCCCATTAATAGGAATGTCTAATTAAAACATCCGTTAAAAGCCCATAACATTAAGTTAAAGGGGAAAAGCCAGGAGGAATGCAATTAGATTTTATTTCTGTAAAATTAATATTAGCAACTTAAAAAAATGTCCCCAGAGCTGATTGTGATTCATAAAAGGCTCCCTGAAGCATTATGCTGGGGGACCCACTGCAGCAGCGAAGCTCAACCAGGATTCTAGAAGATAAAGAAAGACGCTGCTCCAAGTCCTGGCTGAGAAGTGGACGTGCAGCTTCCCACACCAAACTTCCAACAGGCCCAGCTGCGGAGTCCAGACTGGGATCTGAGATGGGGCTTCGGCTGAGCATCTTTGGCTAAACGACTTGGCCTCTCTGATTCAGCCATCACAGCTCGGACCTGCTGCCTCACAGATGAGGAGGGTGAAGACTTGGTCCAAAGAGGGGGAAGAAGATGAGGAGGGGGTCTGAGTGGGAACCATGTCATCCTTAATGAGCTTCTGTAAAGAGTCTCTCAGGATGTGGTGGGCACCCCACCCCCATGGCAGCTCTCAGTTTTTCTTTTCACAGTTTAGATTTTATTTTTTTTAAAGTCTAATGATTTTAACACAGGGTGAAATAAAAAATGATGAGCTCATTTAAAAATACAAGGAACTTCAAAACATAAGAAGTGAAAGTCAACCCCCAAACCATCCCAAACGACTGTGGTCAGCATTAGTGTGGACACTTCTTGCTGTTCTCTAGGACACGTGCCTTACAGACAGACAGACGGACGGTCTAAAATCACCTCCTGGTCTGTATGTTACTGTGAATAAAACTCCTGGATATGTTTAGCATGAATTGAGTGGAAGAAAAAATAAACTGTTGTGAAATTTAAATGGTTGTTGAAGATTTCTTTTCAAGAGCTATTCATTGCTTATTTAAAAAAAAGGAAAGAAAAGAAAATCAAGGCTTAAGAAAAGGCTGTGGGTTTTATATCCTGTGACTTTGCTGAAATCAACACCATGAATCAAAGGCATTTCTGTACATCAGTGATGAATCCTCTGAGAGGGGAACGAGAAAACCACCCCCTTTACAACAGCCTCCGAAAGTTTAGATACTTGGGAATCAGCCTAACGAAAGAGGTGAAGGACCTCTGCAATGAAAACCATAGAACACAAAGAGAGAAGCCAAGGAAGACCTTAGAAGATGGAAGGATCGCCCTTGTTCTTGGATAGACCCGATTAATATTGGTAAAATGGCTGTACTACCAAAAGCACTATTCAGATTGAATGCAATTCCAATCAAAACCCGCTGACATTCCTCACTGAAATTGAAAAAGCAATCGTGAAATCCATCTGCAAAAATAAGAGACCCAGAAGAGCCAAAGCAGTTTTCACCAAGAAGAGTGGAACAAGAGCATCACTATGCCAGACCCTAAACTACACCACAGAGCAATGGTAACACAACAGCATGGTATAGGCACCAAAACAGGCCTGTAGACCAATGGTACAGAGTACAGGACACAGAGACCAACACACACAGATACAGTTATCTCATACAGACAAAGGTGCCAAAAACATACACTGAAGAAAAAATAGCCTCTTTAACAAATGGTGCTGGAAAAACTGGAAATCCATATGTAGCAAAATGCACAAAAAAGCAAATCAAAGTGGATCAAGGACCTAGTAATTAGACCAGAGACCCTGTACCGAATAGAAGAAAAAGTAGGTCCAAACCTCCTTCATGTGGGATTAGGCCTTGACTTCCTTAATAAGACTCCTTTGGTGCAAGAAATAAAATCAAGAATCAATAAATGGGATGGGTTGAAACTATAAATCTTCTTCTCAGCAAAAGAAACAATAAGTAAGGTGAATAGTAGAGCCTATAAATTGGGAACAAATTCTTACCACTCGCACATTAGGTAGAGCACTAATCCTAGAATATATAAAGAACTCAAAAATCTTAACACCAAAAATAAATAAATAAATAAATAAATAACCCAATTAATAAATGGGCAAAGGAACTGAGCAGACACTTCTCAGAAGAAGATATGCAATCAATCAACAAATATATGAAAAAATGTTCATCATCGATAGCAATTAGAGAAATGCAAATCAAAACTACTGGAAGATTCCATCTCACTCCCGTAAGAATACAAACAACAAGTGTTTGCGAGGATGTGGGGAAAAGGCACACTCATACATTGCTGGGGGGCTGCAAATTGGTGCAGCCAATATGGAAAGCAATATGGAGATTCCTTGGAAAATTGGGAATGGAACCACCATTTGACCCAACTATCCCACTCCTTGATTTATACCCAAAGGACCTAAAAACAGCATGCTACAGGGACACAGCCACATTGATGTTTATAGCAGCACAATTCACAATAGCTAAACTGTGGAACCAACCCAGATGCCCTTCAGTAGATGAATGGATTAAAAAACGTGGTATTTATACACAGTGGAATACTACTCAGCAATAAAAGAGAATAAAATCATGGCATTTTCAGGTAAATGGATGGAGTTGGAAAAGATAATTCTAAGTGAAGTTAGCCAGTCTCAAAAAACCAAAAGCCGAATGTTTTCTCTGTTTAGTGGATGCTGATCCATAGTGGGGGTGGAGGGGAGAGATGGGAGGAATGGAGGAACTTTAGATAGGGCAAAGGGGTGGGAGGGGAAGGGAGCGGGTATGTGGGTAGGAAAGATGGTGGAATGGGTGGTCACCATTACCCTAAGGACATGCACGAAGACACAAATGGTGTGACTCTACTTTGTGTACAACCATGGACTTGAAAAACTGTGCTCCCCATGTGAAATAGGAATTGAGATGCATTCCACTGTCACACAGAACACATTAGAACAAATAAATGATTTTTAAAAAATAGAAGACTGTGGAAACATTCAGAGTCTGTGTCTGCATCTTTTGGCTGAAAGGCAAGGACTCGTGGCCCACGCGGGGAATCAGGTGTCACAGAGGTCCGGCATGGAGGGCCTTCGGGTCACTCCATCAGGCAGCTGAACGACTCCATGAAGATCAGATTCCTTCTCTGAGCCGTCTGCCACCGCAGAGCGGGCTCCACCCTCAGGGATGTTCCTGCACTGCCCAGGGCTTCCTGCTGCAAGATGGCTGTCCTTGCAGAGCCACTTTCCTGCATTAGTCAGAGTTTCACAACCACCAGGAGCAAGCTGCCATTGTTTTCTTTCTTTTAGAATATGGAGACTCAGAGATGTCAAGTAACTTGCTCAGGGTCACATAGCTAGCAAGCAGCCAAGTAGAGAATTCCAAAGATGCAGTCTAGAACAGATGGATTGCATTATTGCTCTGATATATTCTCCGTTTGCCATTCAATTTTACAGGATCTCTGAGCAGAGATGTGGAGTGCGTTTCTGTACCCTTGACTTTAGGCTCAGTTATAAGACTCCCTCTGGCCAAGACCAGGAGACAGGATTAAAAGTGTATTGGTTTCATGTACAGGTCTTAAGTAGCATGTTTCCATTTTCTTTTCTTGTAAGAACATTTCCTGGCGGGCTCACTGGCCATTGCTATGAAAATACACCCTGGTCAGCTCACTTGACCCAGGAAGATGACAGACAGGTGGGCCAGGCCCACAGATCTTCAGGTCAAACAGGGAGATCCAGCTCTATAGTCCAGGTCAGCTCCTTCCCAGCTGGCCACAAATATCTGAGTAGGTTCAAGCTAAAAATCAGCTGTTTGTTTGCCCCAAACCACATCAATGAAGTGAGAACTTATGGTTATAAGAGATTTTGTGTTTGGTTGTTACCCAGCAGTATCAGTGCAAGAGCTAGCTGTTACAGTCTGAGCGCAGAACCTGTGCTGCTAACTGGCCCATTTTGTTCGTGTGTGTGCCTGTACTGTGCTGAAGGAGGCCGTTCTTCCTGCGTGAGGACAGGGCTCTCAGAGCCAGGCCACCAGCCTCAGCACACAGGGAGGGCAGGGTCATCCTCAGGCACCTGGCTCAGGACCACCCAGTACCAAGTCTGCAGAGCACTGGGGCTTTTTCTTTTTTCTTTTTTTGAATCTTCCTCTCTGGGGCCGGGCTTGCTTGTACGTCTGGAAACCAGGTAGGACAGCAGAAGGTCCAGGCTGCCAAGGGCTTTCCCCAGGCCCGGGTCGGGACAGCAGCTAGGGGGGACCCTGGCCTGGCAGAGTGGCCAGCAGCTTCTGGTCAGCATGCTGCCCCCTGACCCGAGGGCAGCAACTTGAACTCCCCTCTCTTCTCCTGCCCCCTGGGTCATTTGGTCTTTTGGTCCCCGGTGTCTTAGGGTCAGTTCCCACCGGGGTTCTTGGACAAGTGGCCTCCTGAGCAGCCGCTCACAGGTGAGGGATGGAGAAGGCCAGGGGGGAGCTGGCCTCAAGGAGTCCAGCCTAGCTTTGTCCCCTGGAAAGTCCTGGAGAGTGGGACCGAGGTGTCCCACCTGCAGGGGGGAGTCGGCTCTTGGACTCTGGTTAGTCACGGTCTGAGGTGGGTGCTCTGCTGGGGACGGTGGAGAGAACAGGGCACCTCTTATGGAGTCTGGAGACGTGTCCCTGTCCAGGCCAGGGATTCCCTACAGAGGAGCAGTGGAGAGCCTCAGCGGCCCCTCTCAGCAGACGGAAGGGGGCACCTGTGCCACCACCTGGGCTCACTCTGCCCTGGCCTTCAGGTTCCGACATTGGTGCCACCTCCTCCAGGAAGCCCTCTCTGGATGCCTCCTCCTTGGCTGTGCGGTGGGTCCTCTTCCAGGCTCCCAAAGCTCTTCCTGCCTCCCAAAGTTATCGCGCAGGGCCAGGGGACAGATGTGGGTGTTCTCACCGACACCTTTGATGGCGGTCCTGGGGGCCCAGGGCTCTGCAGGGGTGAGGCTCACACACAGACCTTCCCAGCTCCAGCCAAGGCCAGAGGCCAGTCCTGGGTCCACCAGGGCCCTGCCGTGGCCGCTTTCGAGCTGGTGATGGATTGAGACACAGAATTAATATACGTCTCTCTATTTATATATAAAACCCTTACAAATCACATCCCTCGAGCCAAGTCCTTAAATAATGGAAGACGGTAGATTACGGCTTTATTAGTCCCTTCCAAAAGCTTATAAAAATTATCTTTAGCTGCTGGGAAGACATTTTATCAGAATTTATGGCAACTCAGAGAGTCTTGAGCTATCAGATGCAGAAACTAAGAAGCTTTCTACAGCTCTTTCTGCTGCCGACAGACCCTGGTCTCCGCTCTCCTATTAAATTAAAATCTCTAACGTTATCTACTTTATGAAATAAGACACTTGGCTCTTCTATCTCGAGCCTGCTCTTTAATTAATATAGACTTGAGTAGGCAAAGCCATCAACGTGAGTGGGTGGCCCAGCGTGGGGGCGCAGGGTGGTGAAGGAGAGCCCTGAGATCTGGGGAAAAGGCACCCACCCCACCACAGCTCTGTCTTGGGGGGTCAATGTTTCGTTCATAGCTTGGAGAGTTCTTTTCCTTTGTGGAAAAAGCGAGAGGTCTGGCCAAAGCTAGAGGTCTCTGTTAGCCAGCCGTCTCCAGGACTGTCCACCTACCATCTTCCCTTAGGAAAGCTGAGCTGGGCTCACCCAGAGCTCCCCTCAAGCATATTCGTGAGTCAGTGACGAGCCGTGAACTTCTGTGACCAGGCCACCGTGGGAGATGGACAGGAACTGAGACCTGGGCTTCACTTTGATGGCAATTTCCTACTGGTACAGCTTCCAAGAGCTTGGCCAAGGGTTCTGTCTCATGGAACAGCATGCAGACAAGTTCAGAGGGTCTCCATTTCTATGACCTAGGCTTTGGGGTTGTTTCTATATGTATTTATTCAAATGTGGGCAGCAAGGGGTTTTCATTTATTGGGTCTCCAGATAATTTTTTCTATCACTTTATTTGCATTTTATTATTTTCTAGAATCTTCTTAAAAACATTTACTGTTTACTAGGTTATATTCTAGAGTATTTCAAATACACCCTGATGGTGGTCATTTTGTAGATTAATGTCTAGAGTCCTCAGTTTCCCTTGTGATTCATTTTTATGGTATTCTTCAAAAGTCCATGTCAGTCCCAACAACTCTGGAGACTGAGGCAGGAGGACCATGAGTTCAAAGCCAGCCTCAGCAAAACGGAGACACTAAGCAACTCAGTGAGACCCCGTCTCTAAATAAAATACAAAATAGGGCTGGGGATGTGGCTCAATGGTTGGGTGTCCCTGAGTTCAATTCATGGCACCAAAAAAAAAAAAAAAAGCAGTTTCAGGTTGGAAATTAGGAAACAATGAAACTGGCCTCTCACCCCAGTTTGAGAACTGAGGGGTCCCCGCTAGCTGCCAGGTGTCCATTCTGCCAATGGACTGTGGGCAGAAGTGATGAGTGTCATTTCAAGGTCAAAGCATTGAAGGGTTGGTTGGATTTGCTGTATCTCACACTTCTGTTCCGGTGACTTAGGTAGTCATGACTTAAGATGCAGAGGTTAAAAGATGGAACCAGAGAACTTGGCCTGCGAAATAATGACGTGTTAAGCCATTGAGATTTCAGGGTCTGTTTGTTACAGCAGCATAGCTTAACCTAATCTGATAAATGAACTTCTCATCTTCCAAAGCACTTTTTAAAACCATTTGTCAGGTCTCTGCCAGATTCCCAGGAGAGGGCAGTAGCCCTACAAACATCATTATCATCAGCACCACTTAGCTCAGGATTGCTCAGCTGATTACACTCTATCCTTTTGGTAATAGCTATCCTAATGGGTGGAGATACTATCTCACCCTGGTTTTGATCTGCCTTTACCTGGTGACTAGGGATATGAAACACTTTCTCATATGCCTGTTGACAACTTTTATGTCTTGTTTGGAGAAATGTCTATTCAGGTCATTCATCTATTTTTTAACGTCTGTGTATTTTTTTTTTCTTGCTATTGAGTTGTACGAAATTTTTAATGAATTTTGGACATTAAGCCCTTATCAGATATGATTTGCAATATTTTACCCAGTCTGTGGGTGGCCTTTCCTTTTGATTGATTGCTTCTGTTGCCATGCCAGACCTGGGATAGAGTCCATTCATTTGATTTTGTTTATGTAGCCTGAGCTTTTGGTGGGATATTAAAAAAAAATTGCCTAGGCCAGTGGCAAGGAGATTGGCCCTTTGTTTTCTTCTAGCTTTATAATTTCAGGGCTTATGTTTAGGACCAGTGATAACTAGTATTAGTGAGGGGTAGAGAAAAGGGAAGCCTTGCACACTGTTGGGGACAATGGAGATTGGCGCCGTCACGAGGGAAAACAATATGAGGGTTTCTAAAGAAATTAAAAATGGAACCATCTTATGACCAAGAAGTTCTTCTGGTAAGAAAGCTGAAGGAAATGAAATCATCACCCCTGAGAGATATCTGTATCTCATGTTCACTGTAGTTTTATTTATACTAGCCAAGATAGGGACAAAATCCGAGTGTCCAATGGCAGATGGATGGGTAAAAAAAAAAAATTGCAGTGTGTGTGTATATGTGTGTTCGTAAAATAGAATGTTATTCTGTCCTGAAAAAGGAGAAGATCCTACCATTTGCCACCATATGGATCAACCTGGAGGATATTATGCTCAGTGAAATAAGCCAGACCCAGAAAGACACACAGAATACTAAGTAACCTCACTTATGTGTGGAATCTTAAAAAAAAAAAAAGAAGTAATGTCAAATATACAAAGATTAAGAATAGAACTGTGGTTACCAGGAATGGGATAGGGGAGAAGAAATGAGAGATGTCCATCAAGGGAAGCTGAGTAGCAGCTCCACAGAGTGAAAGAGTGCAGTGATTGTGTAGAATGTGAGTCGTACAGTTGGCAACAGAGCACTGGAGAGTTTGTTGAGTCAATGGCAGCTGGTCTCACCACAAAAAAAAAAAAAAAAAAAAAGAAGGAAAGTAAGAAAGAAAATGGAAAATGGGAAATGGGTAACTATGTGAAATGATGGCTACATTGACTGCTTCATATCGCAACCATTTTACCATCTGCTGTGTCTCTTGGTATCATGTTGCATATCTTCAGTGCACACCATGAAGCTTATTTTTTAAATATATGAACACGTAGTGAACGTGGAAAAAGTGGGTGTGGGTGCTCTTAGTATAATTCTCAAAACCTTTCAGTAAGTATAAAATTATTTACAAACAGCAAAGTTTTTTAAAACCTTAAAAAACAAAATAAAAACCTCACTCAGCTTGTCAGTTGGCAGGTGCAGATTCGATCCCAGGTCCCATATTCTTGTCCAACTAAGCTGCACGAGTAGGTGAAGAGGGACCCTCTTTCCTAGGAGGCTTCTGTTGTAAAGGGAGTGGTCTGCAGAGAGAGAATCTTCCAGAACCCACAATTATGGGTAGATTCATTCTACCCACTCCTTATAAAACAGGAGCCCTGCCCTCAGGCCCCCCAGAGGACTTCTGGTGGGAAGCAGACAGGAAGAGGTCAGGGGTGGCCTGCTCTGGAGCCCCACAGGAGGGTGGACCCTCTGCCTGAGCCATCTCTGCGGCCTGGCCACAGCAGCAGGACCTCGGGCCCTGGCCAAGACGGGTGCTGCCCAGGCAGAGCAGCCATACGGTAGATTCATGCAAACTCCTTTTGACCCTGGCGTCCAGTCCCACTCCTCCCCACAGACAGCGCCGGGCAGCCATCCAGGACGGGTTTTAGCCCTTTTAATAGAGAAATGGGAAGTGAGCCTTAAAGAAAAGGAGCGGTCATTACTACATTTAATTGCTCTAAAAATATCTCACTGGGTTGCCCGTGAGTAAACCGACTGCTGATCCAGTGCTCCAGGGACATGTGACCAGTCCTCAGGCGGGGCTTAGAAACCAGAGTGACAAACTGAGCTGAGAACCCTGAGAAGGGAGGCCCACGCAGGCCAGTGCAGGGAGGGCAGGCCCGGGGTCCCCTGGCTCGGCTCAACCTGCGCCCTGTGAGGCTCCCCCCTGGAGGGAGCTGACACCGTACCAGACCTGCCTCTGCCTCTGTCATCCCCGGCCACAGAGGTTCCTTCACCCCAGACCTCTGCCAGCCTGATCCCTAAGAAAAGGAGCAATTTTCCTTCTGAAATTCCTGTGGGGTAAAAAAAAAAAAAAAAAAAAAAAAAATCATTGCTTCCCCTGCCCCAGGAAGGACCCGGCTTAGCCCAGGTGATTGGCCGTCTGAGAAACAGGTGGGAAGGTGAGGGGCCTGGCCTGGCATCCACCGTGGGGCAGGGGAAGAAGCCATCTTGGAGGGTAGTCCTGGTTCAAAGCCGCGGCACGATGGTCAGAGCTCATGTCCTGGTGGAGGGGAGGACGGGGCTAGGGATGAGTGTGTGACCGTCTCGGGTGAACAGTGCCTTCAAGGACGGGGAGTGGACGATCCATGCCAATGGAGAGTCAGCCTGAGAGCAGGTCCCAGGCATAAAGATGCAGTAAAAGAACCAGAGAGTCTGGGTGAGGGCCCAGGAGGGCAGGCCAGCTGGGGAGAGGAGTGGCCTCCGGGGTCGGGGCAGCCAAGGTGGGGTTATGCCAAGGCCAAGGCCGAGGCCCCGCCTGGGGAAACCCCTGCTCAGATGACCCTGGGGTTGTGGATTCTGCAGCCTCATGGGCTCTGTGGCCTGCAGGAATGTCCCCTTTCCTGATGACAGCCAGCGCGTTCTCTGGGCCTGGAAGTGCTGCAGAAATCTGCCCTCCACAAAGAACTGTGCGTCTCCACCTTCTCTGATGAGAGGAGAAACTTAGCATCACCCCTCAGCTGGATAAGGTCAGGGGCGGACTAGGGTCTACGCGAGGCAGGAGTCGGCCGCGCCTTGTGGCATAAGCAGAGCCTGGGCCGTGGCTGGGGGTGGGCTTCAGGGTTGTAGTTCAGGGGCTGGAGTGGATTCACAGGCTGGCGGGCGCTGCCCTGGGAAACGGGCACCTGAGACCCTAGCAAGGACCCCGGGGGTGGGGCAAGCGCACTGCTGGGTATGTGTCAGAAGCCAAGGCTGAAACAAGACTGACCCTCGGCTGAGTGGCAATGCCCGCGTTCCCTGGCACATGAGATGGGGGAGGGGGAGACGGGAGATGGGGGAGGGGAGACGGGAGACAGGGAGCTGAAATGGTCCTATTATGGGAGCACGTGGAAGGTTTCACTTCACCCCTGGGCTTGCCACCCACCTAAGCCAGAAGATGGCTGCAACCTGTTAGAGGCTGTTCCCTGAACACCTCGAGGCATGGGGACTGCAACTGACCAAGGGCTGTGGCCTCCGCCTCCAGGAATCCACGGCCATCCCTCCCCAGGGCTGCTTCCAGCCAGTGAATGAAGACAGCAGGCCAGTTCCAGGGAGGGCGTTACGCGACTCACCCCAGGGTGACAGTGGCTTTGGCTGAACCCCTATTGAAGCTGCTGGGGAACCGCAAGGCGTCTTGGGAGGCTCCTGCCTAATGACCCCCTCCTCTGCCTCCCTCGGGTGGGCCGTGCAGTGCCCCCTCTGCGCCCTCGCCTACCCTTGGCATTCGCCTAGCAACAGGCTCTGTTCATTGGCCTCCCTGAAACACTGTGATTTTCCTAATGAAGAGTGTCTTCAGCAAATGACACCCGGTTCCAGGGACAAACAGCCACTCACTCATAAGCTGGGTGAGTCACCAGGGTTCGAGAATTCGGTTTTTATAAACCAAAATGAGCCCTTTACAGGGCTCTCTGAAGGCTTCGGGTGCCCTGCAGGCCCCAGGCAGTGGTGCCCAGGGCACCCAGTGTTCCCAGAGCAGAGTCGCAGGCGCCATGTCCGGGCAGGACCCCAGAGACGGACCGTCGGGGCTGCTGCGGGCTGGCCCTGGGTTTCGGTCTCTGCTGTTCTTGCATTTTAATTGTGAGTCACTGCTGGTTTGGGTCCCTCATCATCAGCTACCTTGTGGTAGGCTGTCGGTTAACCCGGAGCTTTTCGCGAGGCCTATTTACATCAGCAGAGTGTGGGGCCGGCCGGCCTCTTCCAGAAACTACCCGAACGCGGAGGTGCTGCGTCGGGCTGCGGGTCATGGGGGCAGAGGGCGCAGTGGCCTCAAGAGTCCCTGGGGCTCTCCTACTTCATCCCCACCTTCCCTCCTGCTGGCAGTGGGATGGGGGGACGCAGGTGGTCAGGGGGCTTCCGTTTTTCCTGAGTGGGCACTGGGCTCAAGGGTGAGAGAGCCAGTGTGCTCATGGCTCCCAGGCTGGGGCTGAGGGAGGGAACAGAAGAGGGACCTTGACACCCGCCCCCCCCCCGTGATCAGCGACCCCCCCCCCTAATGGCGCTTCTCATCAGTATCCTCCTCTGATGGGCTGCGCGGGATGCGTGGTATGCGTGGGGCAGGGATGGCTTCAGCAGGAAGCAGCGGTCGTATCATCACTGGTGACTGCTGGGGAGGATACCTGATCCTGAGTCATTCCGGCATCACCCTGGGCTTGGGGTTAACGAGTGGGTTAACTCGAGTAAGAACAGCTTACAGAACAGGGGGTGGAGAGAGCCTGGGAGTTAGGAGGAGAGGCCGGAGACCTTGGAAAATGGGGCACAGAGACACCATCCAGGGCCATTGCTGGAATATGGGGGATACTAGCAGGCCACCTCCATATTTGATGAGTCTCAGCAGATTTAAGGCTCTGGAGCACCTCTGTGAGGCAGGAACCGCTGTCATTTCCATTTTGCAGATGAGTGAATAACTTGCCCAAGGTCACAGAGCTAAGATGGTGTAGCCAGGAGCCTGCCAGTGAGTGGCGATGTCCTCTCCCTGAAGTCATTGCTCTCAAGCTGGACAACTCTCCCCTACCAGGTCCTGATGTCCCTCCTGCCACCTCTTCCTTGAAGCTCATGGTCATAAAACTTCCTATCCCTTTATTAAATCCTCCTCGCATCATCTGAATTTGGACGTGGGGTCTACTCTGGTGGCCCTGACGTCCCTCACAGGCTCCCCAACACCTTCAATTACAAATCACACCATAACTGATAAGTCACTAAAAGGGTGGCAGGTTCAGCCGTGCCACCCCACTGATGGCAGGACCCACCTCAGAGTGTGAACATGTGTTTCTTGCCATCAGGGAAGAGACTGGCCACTCCATAGACGAGGGACAGCGACACCTGGGAGACGAGGATCTTGCTGGGGGCGACCCAGCTGTGGGAGCTGGAGCCCAGATCTGAGGCGGATGGTTTTGTTCTAGGTCCTAACCACCCCCCAAGCTGGCTCTGGGGACGCAGCACAGAGGGAGGCTTGTGGTCCATGTGCGGCACACGGGGAGAAGACAGCGCTGGCCTCCTTCCAACACCCCGAGTCTGCGGCAAGGGAGTTGCGACCAGGGGTCTAGGCTGCCCCTGAGAGGGAGGCCAGCCTAGAGGCCAGCTTCTCCTGGAGGCTGAGGGTGGAGGACGCCCCAGCCTCCCCAGAGAGCCCTGGTCCTCTCCACCCGGGCCTTCCAAGTTCATCTTGTCATCCTCAAAAAATATAGACCAGGAGAAGCCTAAATAAATGAGTGGCGGCTGGAGCCGCAGGACAGCTAACCATAATGGGGGTTTTGGGTTTTCTGTTTGAGACACAAACATCGCATTCCTCAGCCGAAATAGCCAGGTTGAGAAGCGGGGCATTACTGCTGGGAGCAGCTGCCAGGAAGAGCCAAGCCAGACCGAAATAGGCCGAGCCACACAGGAAGGGGGCGGGTGGGGCCGGCTGACGGGGCGGGGCCGGCAGGGCAGCTCAGCTACCTGGCAAGAGGGCAGCTGTGTGTTTACCTGGGCTCTCAAGCAGGGGTCCTGGGCACGCGAGAAACAGCATGCATGTGAGAGCTCGGCACACCACACACACGCGTGCGCGCTCGCGCACACACACACACACACACACACACACACAGAAGGCAGGCCTGCAGGGCCCTCGCACACCTCGCACACTGGGACTCACCCCCCCCCCCGTGGGCAGCAGGAACACACAGGTGTCCCCCAGGTGCTCACACAGGCAGATGCAGGCAAACCCTGCACGTGTCCACAGGTACACAGAGGCGCGCACACACCCCGTGCACACCCAGCCACAGCACAGATATCCATGCACGAGAGCAACGTCCTGGGCCCTGACCCCTGGGGCTCCTCTCACCCTGTGCTTGTTTGCCCCAGAGGAGCTGGGTTACAGCCGGGGCTGGTAGGGTCTCTCCCCAGTGAGCACCCCAGGTTTGGGGGAGACTGGGCTGGGGGGTCGATCTTGATTGCTCCCCTTCCCCTGCTCCATTTCCAGATGTTCCTTCTTCACCACATCAGCCCCGAGCTTTCCCCAGGGTGAAGGGGGATTAAGTATAGAGAGATTGCAAGTCCCCACCATAGACCTGCGCATGACCGTGGGTCCCACAGCCCCTTGGGTCTGTGAGCTCTGAGGGCAGGGACCCCGCGACGAAGCTCATTCCTTTACGCCCAGAGACTCGGCCGTGCTCGGGGCTCTGCGCACAATGGACCAGCGAACCAGCAGACGGGCAGGGATTCGCAGTCAGCTGACCCGCTGGACAACAGAGGCCCAGGGAGATGGACCTCACCAGAGCTGCCCCTGTTGGGCTTCTGTGCCCACCCCAGGGCCTCCCCACCTTGGAGCCTCTGGTGCCCTTCCCTCACACCCAGGCCGGGGCGGTGGAATCTGGATCTGGTAAGTGGGCAGCAAGATGTCCTGGGTGCCCCGGGCTTTCCCCATCAGCTTTGCCCTGTCCCAGCCAGGGGGTGGGGACGCCAGGACAGGAGCCCTGGCCAGCACCACTCCCCTCCCATGAAGTGCACAGCGTGCTCTGGTCCCAGCCTCAGCAGCCCCAGCTCCCCAGTGCTCCACAGGGTCCTCCAGGCCTGGGGAAGGACAAGGGTTTCCTGTCCCAGAATCCAAGCTGGTGGGAAAGAGGAAACATGGAGACAGCAAGGGTCAGTGTTTGTTCATTGGAGGCCATGCAGGGCTGGCCAGGAGGACCAAGGGTCTTCAGGCGGGCACCCCCACCCCTCTGACACATGCCAGGCTCTCCCGCTCTCAGCTGTGGGCAGCAAGGGCTGCAGCCTCCTCCTCCTGGGAACCACAGGGCCTCTGGGGAAAGACCCATGGTTTGCTCCAGTTTGGGGAATTTTCTGGGTTTTGTTTGGTAGCAACAGAATCTTTCTTCTGATGATTTATTTTTTTAAAGTTTTAAATGAAGGTATAATTTGCATTTGGTAAAATTCACCCTTCCAAGCGTACAATTCTGCTACTCCAACAAGCACATGCGGTTATGTAACTCCTACCACCATCAAGAGAGAGAAGAGTTCCATTGTCTCCTGCAATTCCCCACATCCCTTTGGGGTCAAGTCCTTCCCCCGCTCCCAGCTGCCACGGATCTGTTTCTTTCCCAGAATTTTGCCTCTTCCAGAATGTTCTGTAAATGGAATCACACATACCGTTGCCTGTTGCTGTGAGCATCAGTAATGAACTGCTTCTGACTGCTGAGTGGCTTTCACTGTGTGGCTGGACTGCTGCTTGTTTATCTCTGCATCACATGAGCTTCTATGAACATCCCTGTGTACAGATTTTTTTATGTAGTCCCATATATATTTTTCCTTTATGGTGAATAGTTAACATAAGTGGGACCTGAGTCCTATAGTAACTTAACTCTCATGTTCAACTTTCTAAGAAACTACTAAGATATTCTTCAGAGTGAAAGTCCCATTCTGAATTCCCACCAGCAAGGATCGGCAGTTCAACTGTTCTATGTCTTTACCAGAAATGGGCAAAATGGGCGTGGCTCTTTTCTTCCCAACTACTTTAATTAAGTATGCATTAAGGGGTATTTTTTCTGGAAATCCCTCATCTATAGAACAGGCAGGGAGAGCTGTCCCGTGGTGAGGCCAGGAGCCAGAGTTGGGGCTCTAAGCTGGGCCGGTTCACCCTCCTCCCCCAGAGGGAAAGACCTGGAGAATCTCTTTAGAGCCCAAGGCCAAGGTCAGAGAGGGGAGGAAATTGCCTGATGTCACACAGCACAACAAGAATGGATGGTGAGTGAGGACCAGTCCTTTGCCACCAGTGACACCAGGTCACAAATGGAAATGAGGGGAGGGTGGCCTCAAGTCCTGTGCAAGGGACCTGCCTCAGGTTGTGTTAGAGACGGGCTTGTGTGCAGAGGTACTGGCAGAGCCCAGGCTATAACCAGGTTTCGGTTTCTGGGTGAGACAACATAGGCTAAGGGGTTGCCAAAGTCTTTGGAATCATGCAGAGACACTTTTTCTTTTTTTTTTTTTTAACCAAACAGTAGAACTTACTAGCTGTTCAGCCCTGGGAAAGTCACTTCACCTCTCTGAATCTCAGCTTCATCATTGGTAAAGTGGAAGTATAGCTTACTATTTCACTGAGTTATCAGAAAGAGTTTATAATATTATTTAATACATTTATTTAGAGAGCTCTTACCAGGTCCCAGACACCATTGTGGATTGCGGTGAAGAATGGCAAGGTTTCTGATATCAAAGGGGAGCAGGGCTGATGGACAGCAATCAAATGTATAATAAGCCAGCTCTGGTCCATGCTATGAAGAAACATAAGGGACCCAGTAGAATGAGTATATAGAGAAAAGTGGATGCCACTTTAGATAAGTCGGTCCTTCAAGAGATGACATTGGAGCAGAGGGTTGAATAAAGTAAGAAAATCAGCCATGTAGCCATTTTCAGTACTTACTAGCTGTGTGTCTTTGAGAAAGATACTTAATTCTCTGAACCTTAGTTTATTCACCTGTCCAACAGACTGAATTAAACTCCTTCCCTTCAAACAGTTGCAAAATTGAGAGAAGGTCTGTGGAGGGCACAGAACATCTGGAACAAAGGCTCCATTTGCATTTCTCTCCTCTCTGGTTCATGGAATCCTAAACCCAATCCTAAGTCCAATTTGGGGTGGACACAGAGAACCCATATGAAAATAATCACACAATGGCCTACAAGCACCTCCGGGGGCCTGGCGAGTTCTAATGTCTTGCAGGTGCTCTGTGGACGGGATCACAAATCCTTGGCCCTGCGACTGGGCCGTTCTTCCCAGGGAGGTGGAGGAGCTCAGCCCCAGACTAGCTTTAGCCAAAGGGCCAGAAACAGTTGTGCCACAGCCCTGGCTCCTTGCGTCTCCTCCAGCCCTACAGAACATGTCCCCAGCAGCCCTCGGGTTCAGGGAGGAAGACACACCAGCTGTGGGCTCGGGGGCGCTGCAGCTTGAGGCCACGCCGGGCCCAGCCCAGCCCATCCAGCCTCCCCACCCCAGAGCAGGGAGGCACTGGTGTTTCAGACACTGGATTCGGGGTGGCTGGTTATGTAACCAGATGGTGGGAGCACAACGGGTTCGTATGATGGCCACTGGATCCTTGCAGAATCCTTTCTTTTACTCCCATTTCATGGATGAGCCCGGGAGATGAAATCACAAATAAGTGCTGAGTCGAGACTGGAATTTGCACAGACTGATTCCAGAGCCGTCAGGGTTTGGACGTGAGGCAACCCCCAAAAGCTCCTGTGTGAGACAGCACAAGGTTGGGAGGAGACAGGGCTGGATCCTCTGATGGGACAACCGAGTGGTCACCCGGGTGGAGCGTGGCCGGAGGTGGTGGGGCGTGGCCGGAGGAGGTGGGGCGTGGCCGGAGGAGGTGGGCGTGGGGCGTCGGTTTAGGGTATATATTTTGTAACTGGCAGCACCTTCTCTCTCTGCTTTCTGATCATCATGTGAGCTTTCCACCTTCCCCCCAACCCCCCATTCACCAGGATGTCACCTGCAGCCCTGGGAATTGGGCTGGCTGTGTATGGACTGGCATCTTGAGACCATGAGCCCCCATGTAAACTTTTCTTCCTCTACAGTTGTTCTGCTCAAGACTTATGCAGTGAAAAAAGCTGACTCAAAAAAGAGCCTTCTACCAACCATGACCGGAAGGGAGTGAAGGCAGCAGGTACTTACCTTGCGCACCTGTGGGCAACAGGTAAGGGAGGAAGTGGTTGCTCTGTGGGGCCGGAGAACGTTTTCCTGGAGGAGACTGTGAGTTGAGACTAGAGAGCAGCTGGCTAGACGTTAAGTAGACCTTAGCATGGTTGATGGCAGGGGAAGAGAATCGTGGGTGGAAAGCTACTTCCCGTGCTGAGGTGCCCTGCTTGGTCCCCTGGCTCTGGAGCTGTCCTCCTGCCGCTCATCTACCCCTCCTCACCCTCTGCTCTTAGCTCTCTGAGGCCTTCCTCATCCTCCCAGATGAGGCCAGCTTCCCCCCACACTCTCCAAAGCCTCATGTCCCTCTCCTTCTTCTTCTTGATGGCACTGTGCTCAGCTATAATCTTGCAAGTGTCTGCATCTGCGGGGTGGCACTATAACGTCCACATTCGACACAGGAGAGCCGTGTGATAAATATTCGTGAAATGAATGCAATTGAGCACATGCACTAGCTATGCCTTGCTGAGTAGAAAATCATCCAAAACGTGGCGGCTGGGACCATCACGAGCCAGTATCATTTCACACCAAAATGTTGTGGGTTGGGAATTTAGGAGCAGCTC
Source organism: Callospermophilus lateralis (assembly GCF_048772815.1). Lineage (NCBI taxonomy): Eukaryota > Metazoa > Chordata > Mammalia > Rodentia > Sciuridae > Callospermophilus > Callospermophilus lateralis. Next base: position 1,846,298 of record NW_027510158.1, on the reverse strand, counting down.
ACTGGGTTGGTGGGGCTCAAGGTCTCTTGTGAAGTGGCATCAAGTTGCTGGCCTGGGGTGTGGTCCTGTGCAGGGTCCTCTTCCAACCTGGCTGACTCAGAGGGAGGGCCAGGTGGTGCCAGCTGCTGGCGGGAGGCCTCAGTCCCTCAATGGTGGACCCCACCCTTTGGAGAGCTTGCTCAAATACAGAGACAGGCTGCCGCCAGAGCATGGGATCCCCGTGATCTGATGGAAGGGTTTTTAGGTCTCAGTCTCAGAAGTCACATGGCAATACTCTAGGGGAGCCTACTGGTCACAGCAAGCTACTCTGAGGCAAGATAGGGAGGGTGGGTTTCATCAGGGTCTGGACACTAGGACACAGAGGGGAAGTCGGCTGCCATAGTCATCGAGCAGGTTGATCACAGATTGTGGGGAGCAGTGTGAGCACAGTACACAGCACTGTGACAAAATACCAGAGCGGGACGGTGCTGTCTTATTCTGAGAGTCCATAAAAGCAGGCCCTGAGCCACGGCCTGGGTGCAGGGGGCTGGGTGCAATGAGGGGTGGAGATGAGAGACATGGGGAAGGGAGGGATGCAAACAAGGGCTTTGTCAATGAGGCACCTGGCACCGTGGGCCACTGGGACCCAATCCCTGAAGCCACATGGCCCCTCGGAAGGCTGCAGGTTTGTGACATCTACCCACCATCTCCTGTCTGCCCCTAATTCTTTGCACAGGGCCTTCATGTCCCTGCCCAGTCCTCCTGACCCCACAGCACCCACAGGGCTGGGCGAGTGGCCAAGGCTTTGGAGAACCCCGGGGATGGGGGCCCCCGGATGAGGTGACCAGGTTTGTTCCAGGAATGTCACCTGCACAGCTGCAGCCACAGTCCCAGGGACCTGATGAGATGAGGCTCAGCCCTCCTAGATCAGCTGCTGGGCTCCTCAGAGAGCAGGGTCTGGGAAGGCCTCCCAGGGGACGCTCCAGCTGGGGATTCAGAATAGGAACTGATGAGTCCTGAGGGCAGCAGTGGAAGTTCAAGTGCCAAGCACAGCAGGGATCTTGGAGGTGAGCAGCTCCAGAACCCCTCAGGGAGGTGTGGCCAGAACGGGCCAATGGAGAGAGGAGGGGCGGGGCTTGGGGCCAGATGAGCAGGGCCTAGCAGGTCACAGCAGGGAGGGACTGACCCACTGTGTGACTCCAGGCAAGTTCCTGCACCCCTCTGAGGCTCCTTTATTAACAGATATGAGGACTATTTGATGTCCTTCTGGTACTAAGGAATGAACCCAGGGCACATTACCCCTGAGCTGCACCCCCAGTACTGTTTAATTTTATTTTGAGGCAGGGTCTCCCTAAGTAGCTCAGGCAGACCTTGAACTTAGGATCCTCCTGCCTCAGCCTCCTGAGTACCTGGGATTACAGACGTGAGGACCATACTGGTCCTCAACCCCTGCTCCTGTTATGGTTCAGATAGGAGGCGTCCCCCAAAAGCTCATTGTGAGACTATGCAGGAAGGTTTACAAATGAGAGGTGAAGCGATTGGGTGATGACAGGTTTTACCTAGTCAGAGCACTCACTCCCTCTTAGGGGTTAACTGGGTGGTGCCTAGGAAGGTAGGGTGTGGCTGGAGGAATTGGGTCACTGGGAGCCTGGCCTTTGGGTTCTATATTTTATCCCTGAAGAGCAGAGCTTCCCGATCCTCATATCCTGAGCCATCCTCCACCAACCTCTTCCGCCATGATGTTCTGCTCAGGGCCACAGCAATGGAATCGGCCACCTGTGGACTGAGACCTCTGAAACTATGAGCCCCAAAATAAAGTCTTCCTCCTCTAAAATGGTTCTGGTCATGTCTTCCGGTCACAACAGCAAAAAACTGACTAAAACAGCTCCCTCGTCCTTCCCTATCATTCCAGAACTCACGTTTCAAACAAGGTACAAGCTTCCTGGCTGATCCTAGTCAGACCACGACAACCTGGCACCTGGCTGGAGCCAGAGGTGGCCCAGAGAGCTCACAGGTCCCCTGACATCTTTCACCGTGTGGACAGCCCTCACCTCCAGCTCCCGCCCCTCCACAGGCCAAGTCACCTGCAAGTCAACCTCCCCTGGGCCACACACCTAGGCTTCTGCTGTCCCACCTGCCAAATGTGTCCTCCTCCCCCCAACCCTGGCTGGCTGGAAGGAAAACTCTCATCCTGACACCAAATGTGTGGCTTCCCTGTGCCTAGCCCTTCCCTGTGCCCAGCCCTTCCCCAGTCTTCTTCAGACAAAACCGGAATCCAGCAATTCAAGTCCACTCTGACCTACCTATCTGGAGTTGGTTCCAGAGCCCATATTGAGGGCTCGGTCCCACCAACTGTCCCACTCCAGGTGCCAGTCTCCAAGTGCTCCGAACCCACCTGTCATGAAGGGGTCACGTGGCTCCTGGCTGCTAAGCCGCACGACCAGCCCATTAACCTCAGCTGAGAAGTGGCCCAGGTGGGCTGGAGCACCAGCTGGCCACACGGAGCCAGTGGTGCCAGCCCGGGCCTGAGATGGAGCGAGCCAGGGCAGAGGCCCGACAGGATGTGCTGACCTGTCACCCAGAGTGACATGGTGCAGACCTGGCTGGCTGCGGCTGGAGCCCCCTCCACACAGCACACTGCAGCCAGGACCCAGAGCATCCACCACCCACCTACGTCGGCTCCTAGGTAGCCGGGCAGGCAGGTGAGCAGGAGGAGCGTGGAAGGAGGCAGACCCGAGCTGAAGTGCAGACCAAGGGTCAACCTGCAGCATTAGTAATTTTCCAGACCCCGATGAGCATAAATTTGGAGCATAGCATGGACCCAAGGGCTCTGTGAGTGCCTAGACAAGCCACCTGTGCTGGTCCCCTCCCGACTCCAGAGCCCTCTTTCCCCATGTGTCCCTCCTCCTGCTGGGCACTCATTCTTTCTCTTCAGGGGACTGCATCCTTTGAATTCATGAGACAAGACTGGAGAAGCTGGAGGTGAGCTCCGGGGTCTGCTGCTGCACAGGAGGGCACACCTGCCACTCAGAGCTGCCACATGCCACTACTCAAGGGTCGTGAAGAAGAGTCCTGCTGTGTTGGGGGCTCGGATCCGGTGCCTTGATCAGCTGCTAACACCCAACAGCTTAAGCCCACACCCCACAGAAACAGAGAGGCTCTGGTTACACTGAGAGCCCTTGGCCTCCCTTCCAGTTGCCACTTTGCCAGACGGTCCTACAGGATGGGTAAACACTGGGCTTATGTTTACTGGTTTATTAAAGATCCTTCAAGGACACAAATAAATGGCCAAATGAAGGGGGGCAGAGGGTGAGATCTAGAAGGATCCTGGGCACGGAGGCGTCTGTCCCTGGGATGTTTGGGGTGCTCTGCCCCACCCTGGGGGTGCAGCCACCAACTTGGAAGAAGTTGTAGGGGGGCTCCGTCATGTGGGCACATTTGATCCACCCTTGGCATCGGTGGACAGACCCGAGTGCCAGGTCCTCTCCAGTTGCTGGAGGTCCAGAGCGGGGCTACCACTTCCAACGCTCCTGTCACCTAGCTGACTTGTCTGGCCACCAGACTCCATCCTGAAGCCATCTAGGGGCTTCCAGCCACCAGTCATCTCAGTGACATCTCATTGACTCATCACTCTGGAGATTCCAAGGGGCTTAGAGTCTCTTGTGCCAGAACCATGAACAAAGGTCAAACATGCATTTGTTACAGTGTCAACCTGCTGTCTCACAGTGGACACCCCCCACACGTGCTTCAAAATCTGCCTCTCCAACCTGAAACCTCTAGCCTCCCCTGTGGGGCCCAGCCTCTCCCCTCCCACTTGGGGCACCCAGGATGGAAGACGGGGCCCATCTCCTCATGGGCTCCACCCTCCACCAGGCCACCACTGCGCCTGAACCACGGTTATAGGGGTCCCCGGCCCCTCCTCCCTTCTCTCCTCATGTGGAAGACGGGACAGGACACTTTCATCTGTTACCTGTCCGTTCCCCACCACAGAAAGGGCTCAGCGACGGCCGGGCTGGTTGCCCGTGTACCGCTTTGCGCACCCCTCATTCCTGAAAGCACCTGGCACGTCATAGATGCTCAATACATACCTGTGGACTAGCGGGGTGATCTGATCTCCCCCAGCCCTGGGTCTGATACAATGTGGCCATCACAAAAGCCGCCATTTGCTGAGGGTCTGCTATTCCCTGAGGACAGTGACCCCACCTTGTGCCCACCGTCATCTCGAGGCCGACATTCGACAGATTTGCCTCAAGAGGGGGGCCTTGGTCTTCTGTGACACCTGCTTGTGGGCTGAGTATATTACGTGCTCCTGTGCATTAATTGCCCACCTATGCGTGTACATAGGACCCGAACACGTATTGGATAAAATAACACAAAAAGCAGAACCTGTTAAAGGTCACATACTCATGTTTTAGACAGGCAGCTGCACACAGTGTTGGGCATTCCCTGCATGCAGGGCCCTCTTCTAAGGTACAAATGTACAAATGTTCACCCCCCCATTCTCATAACAGCACTTAGTGTGGGTTGGACAGTGGCCCTTTCGAAACATACGTCCAAATTCTAAGCCCTAGAATATGCGGTTCTGACCCAATTTGGACAAAGGGTCTCAGCCAACTGTAAGTACATTAAAGATCTTGTGATAAGGTCATCTGGGTACCCCAGGTGACCCCAAAATCCAAGTACAAGAGTCCTAAGAAACGGAAGAGGGGGACACAGAGGAGAGGGGACGATCGTGTGACCACAAAGGCAGAGATGGCAGTGGATGCAAGCCAAGGAGCTCTGGGAACCTCAGGGGGGTTCCAAGAGGCCAGGGAGGGTTCCCTTGGGACCTCCAGAGGGACATGGCCCTGCCAGCACCTTGGTCTCCAGCTCCGGTCTCCAGAACCACACAAGCGCGCACTGTGTGGTTTTAAGCCACCTCTTTGGCGGGTTTTGTCTTCCCAGTCCTGAGACGCTGGCACAGCTCTGCAAGCTAAGGACGGTGGTCAGCCCCATCTTACAAATGAGGAACTTTGGGCCCAAGACAGGACAAGGCTGGAGCTGATAAGTCAAGTTAGCATGGGAGCCGGTCTCCAGGTTGGCTGCTCCCACTCCACAGCTGGTAAGGACCACAGGGACAGAGTGGGGGCTGAGCCCCAGGTGCAGGGCGGAAGTCAGAGACCGCTTTGTGGCTGGTGAAGGGCACAGCCAGGATTCGAAACCAGGACACTCCGACCACACAGTGCAGGGGGTTCTATGAGGCCCGAACACCACTTATCTATCCTTCCAGCAGGGCCATCTCAGAAGTCCAAATGCCACACTGCTTCTGTCATGAAGTGGTGGCCTTGTCCTGCGCCTCCCCTCCAAATGGGAGTGTCCTCGTGGGCAAACGAGGCCCCGGCTGCACCACGGAAAGCGGAGATTTATACAGTACAGTCCCCTGCCCCTCGCTTCATCTTTCCACAATTAAGCAGGCCTTGGTGGTGACAAATGGCCCCACGCCCAGGCCCTGGTTGCTCCCAGGGACCCCGCTCTTATCTGCAGCCCCCGCAGCTCATCCACCCCTCTCACTGCCCAGGCTGGAGTTGATAAATCAAGTCCCCCCGTGAGACGACTGCAAGGTCGTCGCTCGGTGCAGAGAGAGATGCCTGGACTTCCCCAACTTCATATTTTATTGGAACGGATGGCAATGCTGGGTCACCGACCCTCCCCTCAGGAGCAGCGTGGCTTCCAGTCTGTCACCACCACCCACCTGCTGGGAGTGGTCCTGGCTACCTCTCCAAGGCCTGGTGCTCAGCTCTTAATGAGTGTCCAAGGACACAGGGTGGGAGCCGAGAGGGGTCCAACTCTCTCCCCACCCTCTCCCAGAGCTGCCCAAAGCCCTCTTGCTTTCCCGTCCTTGGGAATGTGGTTGAACAGCCTAATGGCAGAGCCACGGTGACACAGTTCCGGTGACTCCAGAAAGTCACTCCAAGCTCCGGTCGGGGCTCCATTGCCTGTAGCGTCTTGTGACTGTGGGGAAGCTAGCTGGGCATCATCGGCCTCAGTCTCCTCGACTGTGAAATGGATCGATCATGAGGACTGAATGAGATGATCCACGCAGAGCGCTTGGCTCAGGAAGCCGTCCACACCAGGCCAAGTCGAAGGACACATGGACAAGCGGGATGGTGCCGTGTGTTGGGCCTGAGCAAGCGGGGCCTTGGGACTACCTGGTGTTCCTGAGGTCAACTTGCTCTTTGGTGGAGGTGGCCAGAGCTCTTGTCACCCAGTTTTCTGTTCCCTTCCAGCTCCCCTGAGCCCCTGACTTTGTGGTTGGGTCCCAGGACAGTGAACAGGTAGAACCCCTCACTAACGTGACCCACATTCCTGTGCAAAAGTACACATCACATTTATCGAGTGTGAAGCCTTTACTTGAATTAGAATTCACTTCTCCTTTGTAAAACAGGAATCTGACAGATAGTGGCTTGAACTCCTTGTTCTCAAAGTGTAGTTAGTGCTCAGACCAGAAGAAACAGTATCATCTGAGAATATGATAGAAATAAAATTCTTGGGGTCCATCTCCTGAATTAGAAGATCTGGGGCTGGAGTTCAACAGTGTGTGTGTTTTAATGAGCTTCCCAGGTGATTTTTTTCTTTTTTTTAAATCCAGGCTAAAGTTTGAGAACCAATGGCTTAAGTAAAAAGAGAGGTTAATTCTGTCTCCTGTCAAAGAAATCCAGAAATAGTCCAGGGGCAGTGGGCTGCTTCCATCCTTCATTTCTACCATCTTTAGCTCTGAATCTATTCTTAAGGATGCTTCATGCTCCAAAAGTAGCTCCTGGAGTTCCAGCCATCATGTCTGCACTCCAGGTAGGAAGGAGGAGAAAGTGGGAAGGAAAAAGACATCTCTCAGCTGAACATACCCGCTCTAATGTTCCCGGGAAGCTAAACTACCACCACCCAACTTCTATTCATAGCTCATGGGCATCCTTGACGGAGGAAAGCCAGAAAAGCATTATTTTATCTGGACATTTCTCACTACCCTACCCAGGACCACAAGTCTGTAGATATTGAAGAAGAGCTGAATGGACTCTGGGTGGGCATCCAGCCTCTCCCCCACCAACACGCTCCCTTCCTGTTTCCCTGCAATCCTCACAGGTAAGTGTGCTCATTCCCCCCAGTTTACAAATGAGCAGAACGACCTTCAGAGAGATCAAGGTCATGTAGCTAGAAGGAGCTAATTAGCTTTGGTTAATCTACTTCCTCTTCTCACCCCTAACCCCAAAGACTTACCTCCTCCCAGCCCCAAAGACCTACCCACCCTCCTCAGAGCCTGCTGGGGTGGAGGATGAGCACCAGAGGGGAGAGAGCAGCCCCCTGCAGGTCCGGGGAGCCCCCCCTTTCAGAGATAAATAGAGGAACTTAATTAGCCCTGAGTCTGCCAGGAGGGTGACCCGCAGGCTGCGCGGGCATCTGTCTCCGTGTGCTCTTGGGGGACATTAGGGCTCCTTCCACCTGGCACCCAGCTCAGGGCTGCCTGGCTTCTGGGGGGCCCGGCGGTGAGCAAGGGCTGGGCTGGGGCGCTTTCTAATGAACCCCTCTGACCCATGTCCTCTGGGAGCCCAAGGTCAACGACAAGCAGGGTGGATCCCGGGCACTGACCGTGGACTTCCCTCCTCATCTCACCTGAGTCTCTGAAAGACTTAAAAATGACATTTCAGAGCTGAGGGTGGAGGTGGGATGACAGGAGGTTCCAGAAACGAAGGGAACAAGAAGAGTGTCAGGGGCCAGGGTCCCACGGTGCCAGCTGTGACCTGGAGCCGAGGACGGGCCCGGCCTCCCTAAGGGGCCTCTGCTCTTTACCTTTGGGTGACCTGCGGCTCTGCGGGTGGTCTCTGTGGGCTGAACACTGTCCTGTGTTGAGGTTCAGAGTTGTCACATTCCTACTTTGTCATGGTGCCACAGACGTCCCCCGGGGCTGAGTGGACTCCTCTCTGCTCGGAGCCTCTTTCCTGGATACAAAGCCCTGAGCCCCCGAGTCTCCAGAAGGAGGCAAAGAAGAAGAGACAGACATCTGAGTGGGTGGTCATCAGGGGGAGTCACCAACACAAGCCTGTAGCCAAGGGGGATGGCCCTGGGGGCACTCTTGTCCCTGCTGGCACTCTTTGGCTCTTCTAAGGTTTAGCTTGTGTTTTGGGGTTTTTTTGGGTTTTTTTTGTTTTGGTTTTTTTTTTGGTCCTGGGGATTGAACCCAGGGGCACTCGACCACTGAGCCCCATCCCCAGCCCTATTTTATATTTTATTTAGGGACAGGGTCTCCCTGAGTTGCTTAGCACCTCACAAAGCTGCTGAGCCTGGCTGCGAACTTGCGATCCTCCTGCCTCAGCCTCCAGAGCCACTGGGATTACAGGTGTGTTTGACGGAGTCTGGCCTAGCCCTGGCTCTTATCTAATGTCTTATCTAAAAGTGGCAACAGTGGTGTCTCCCAGCTGCAGGGTCTCAGAAGGGAGGCGACAGGCCAGCAGGCACTTGGATGGGGACTTCCAGCATCTCTAGGCAGCTTTGCTGGTATGAGGAGCCCAGCAGCAAGAACCGAAGGCTGGTGGGCCTGGGGGACAAGGTGGGGCCCAGAGCCTCTTCCCTCCAGTGGATCTCCCCACCTCCTCCCCCCACACTGGTTCTGGGTCCAGTGGAACCCAGTCTCTGACAGAGCGGCTTCCACTGACCCGAAGTCCCTGCCATTGGGCCATCCTAAGTCAGGCCCTGGGAAGGCCACCTCTCTGCGACCACCAGGCCAGCAAGCCTTGGGTGACAGGGCAAGCTGCATCAGGAGGCAGGTGGGGAATTCTCTGTCCCCCAGGACTGCGCTCCAGCTCCTGGGCCCTCCTCCCCATGGCAGGCAGCTTGCTGAGTTGCGCCCCGACTCCCCACCCCGGGGCCGGGGTGTTGCCGTGGGGGATTGACAGATGGAGCTCAGGTCCCAAGTGTGTTGACCTTCACACACGGAGATAACCGGGTGGGCCTGAGCTGCACAGGGGCCCTTCCAGTTAAAGCAGAGCGGTTTCCCCCTCTAGCTGCAGAGGAAGGTCAGAGACACAGTGGCCATGGAGAAGGGGATGCCCCGACGGCTGACAGAGCTCTCCACCAAGGCGAGGCTCTGGGACAGGCTCCAGCTGACAGCCAGCGGCCCATCCGGGACCTCCATCCTACAATAGGAGGAAATGGATTTTGCCAACCATCAGAGAGGCCCTGGGAGGACTCCGGGCAGCACTTCCGTCTCAGCCAGAGACACCTGACCGCAGGACCTGATTACATCAGCCTCAACTTCAGAGCTGCAGACCCTGAGATGGTAAGTGTGTGTTTTAGTCGGCTGAGTTTGTGGTCCCTGGTGACATCATGGTGACATGGACCAGACCTTCCTGGGCCCCTCTCTCCTCCTCACTCAAGCTCTGCCTGCCTTGGCCTCAGGTCTCTGCCCAGGATGAACCTCCATCTCCACATCTGCTGAACTTTCAGAGAGCTCAGGATCCGTGGTGCCCTGTACATTCCTTACCACCAGCCCTAGACCATCCCAAAGCACAAAGCTCTCTCCAGCCATGGCCCTCTCTTGCTCACAGCTTGTGCACATGTTAAGTAAATTAGTGTTGTCAGGATACATAATGCATTTTTACACCCCAGGGCCTTTGCACACACTGTTCTCTTTGACTGTACCAGTGTTCTGAATGACGTGAAGACTTTCAGCATCCATATCACCTCCTCATTGAAGCCCACCCTATGCACGGGTGGTGACTGCCACTCCTGTGTCCCATCACATTGTGTACCTCTCCCGGCTGTGGAGTCTGCTCCATATCTTGGGATGATTTTTCTGTTACCTCCTGTCAGAGGTTAGCAGCTCTTGCAGGGTGGCAGGCCATGGGCCACACATCACCTTTGTGGGCTGGCACCACCAGGAACTACCCCACTAATGACGAAAGAAAGGAGGGACGGCCTTGCTCCCTGTGCTTCCTGCCTCTGCAGACCTGGTTCCAGGGCTTAGGTCAGGATTTGACCATGACGTGTCTTATTATTTCCCCATGGGTCAGATTCTCACAGGCCTCCGTTTGTTAGGCCGATGGGGAACAGAACATCTCCTGAGGGGGCGTGGTGGCAAGGGTGACCCTGACGAGGTGGCCCTTCCCCTCCCCAGGGCTCTGCTCAGGAGCCAAGCCTTAGGGTTTATTCTCCTTTGTTTCCTGAACACCAGGACTGCTTACCTGGGGCCCACCAGTGTTGCCCCAGCGAGATCCGCTGGGCACCCGGGTGGGACTGGAGTCACCCTGGACATGCTGGCCGGCCCAGCAGAAGGGCGGCCCTCTGGGTTCCTCACCTCAAGAGTAGCCTGAATCACGGGCAAATCTTCAAGAACCTTCCTGCTTCCAGGGGAGGCAGGAGCAGATCCCGATCGTCCTGGGCAGGTTCTCCCCAGCTCATGACAGAGCCAGGAGGGTCAGGGACAAAGCCTGAGCTGTCCCACACAGTTCCTCCATAGTGTAGGGGTTCCGTTTCTAGAACATTCTACCATGATTCCAAAAGTCCACGCAAGAAGGAAAGGGTGGGGAAACGAGGTCAGCCAAAACTATCTGCAAACCCGCGGGCAAGGATGGAGAGGTCAGAAGTGGGAAGAGAACCCCCGAGAGGGCAGAGAGAGCCCAGGGCCATCCCAGGAGTCTGTCTGTGGCATAAATGTCCCCTCCAAGGGCAGGAGCAGCCGCGAGTTCCTTCTACCCTCTTCAGTTGTGGCCGGGTTTGCCATCGGCTCCTAGGACAGACTGAAACACCTTTACTTTCACGTTCCACCCACTTGGTGGCCAGAAGAGAAGTCACAGGAGACTAGCCCCAGGCCCTCTCCTGAGCGGCATCTGTCTTTTCCTGCTGAGAAGGAAGAATGTGACCCAGCTTCCATCGGGTACCCTGCTGCTCAAGTCCAGGGGGCCCCCAGGACCCGGTCCTGGCATTGGGGCCGGGTTCCTCCCCCCAGCCAGGAGGAAAGCCGGGTGCCGTGGTGGCCACCAGCCAAGCACAGCTCATTTGCTTATGAACCTTAACAACAAACACACAACCCCCCCCCACACACACACCCATGGGCCACTGTCCCCCCCCCCCTGGGCTGGTGGTGGGGGAGCAGGAAGATGCGGGTGGACTGAAATCCTATTTTAGACTCCAAGTCCACATTCATCAAAACCTTGAGGCTGATTAATCACGACCTTTGGGCCACAGGGCTCTGGCTCAAAAGCAAACAGCTTCCACCCTCTGGCAGCTCCAGGTCTGTTTATGGGTTTGAAAGCCCTGGGCGGGGCCGCCGAGCCAAGGGTGAGCAGGGGACTTTAATATCTAAAGGGAGACATCAAAAGCAGTTGACATTTCTGGCAGAGACCAAGCGTCTCATAAGTCTTTATGCATTGGGGGTCTCAGCCGCGCAGGAGGGGAGAGGCATTTCTTCTCTGGGTTAGATCAAATCAGCCCCCACATGTTTCTGATCCTGACTGTGTTGTCTTAGAATCCAACCAGATTTAACTGACACTGAGCATTTCTGGTCTGAACAGTTAACATGGAAATTTGGCCCAAAGAGCTTTATAGACATTCTGAACATGAACTTGGTTTAATCATCAGCCATGATCGGGGGGAGGCCCTTCCCGTTCCCCTCCAGAAAGCCAGGCAGAGGCGCGGCTGATGGGTAGGGCTCCTGGCTCTTCGACGGTCATCTCCTCTGGTGATGGACTTGCTGAGGGGGGAGGAGGGTCCCTCCACCTGTGGTCCTGTTAGTTCCATGTCTGGCCCTGGGATTTGTGTTTTCACGGGCTACCCCAGAGAGGACAGACAACTTGGATTGACGAGTAGCATCTGTCTTCTCAGGGACTTAGCTACCTTGAGGTCCTAGGTGACCGGGGATGGAGCAGGCATTTTCTGTGCAATGAGAGTGGAAGTCAGAATGGCCTCAGACACTGCCCACAGCTGGCCACCAGGGCTGGGCCCTCAGCAGATGACTACTCGACACTGGTGGGACCAATTTTTAGTAAATGAATGTGTGATTGGCTCAAGAAGCTGGTTTCTCATCTCTTTTTCCTTTATCGCCCCTTTTTCCTTGCAAATCAAATCCCGTTCAAGTTCTAGAGGCCACATGCCCTCCCAGGTGGTGGACGGTCCCGTCTAAGCCCATGACACTCCTGCTCTCTGGTTTCCCTCCTTCCCTTAGTGGGGGATGGGCTGTGGCCCTGTTCTGCCCTCCAGCCTGGGTGGGGGCTGGCGGAGGGAGGACCAGGGAAGATGTCGTGTTCTCAGTTAGCGGGGACAGCTGAGCCCACGTGATGTCCACCTGGCCCCCGTCCCCCTTCCTTCTACCTCCATCAAGGATCTGGTGGTGGACAGATGGCTAGCTGCCACCCAAGTGACTCTTTTCACTCTGCAGTGCAGACTTGTCCTTGAGAAGTGACGCCTCCCCCTCTGACACCCAGATAGATGGAAGCAGAAGTGACCCATGTCACCTCCGGGCTGAGATTGGAAGCTCCAGGCTCCTCCTTCTTCCAGATGCAATGGTTGACAGAAGAAGACTCGGGGCAGCATAGTCACAGACAGAAAGAGTTGGGTCCGCAAAATACCATGGAGAGGACAGCTCCCAGTGACAACACCCCTAGGGAGTCCCGTGGTGAATCCCTGCTGTGATTCACCCGAGTATTTTGGGGAGTGCTTGTGACCCTAAAGAATATACATACTTTTTGCATGATTTTAAGCAGATTATTTCATTCTCCACTTCTCATTTCTTTCCCAGAAAATTAGAGCTGTCTCTGCACCTTCCTCCTGGGATGGTTGAGACTTGTTAGAGTCTGTAAACAAGTCAGATTGGCACCTGTTATTTTGCCAGAGAAATGTTAAAGTCTGTAAAGAAGTCTGGATGGCGCCTGGCAAAATGCCAGAGGGAGTGGTTTGTGAAGTAACAAAAGCGAGCCATTAAGTGTGGAGATTCCTTATTGGTTGACTGCTGTATCTAGTTTATGCTAATTAGATAAGCTGTGTAAAATGTATAAATATTGCTCAGATCCTACAATAAACGGCTTCCATTCCTGCTGTATCAAGGTACACAAGTTATTCGTCACCCCCCGGATATTTTGCTGCAGCCGGACTGCGACAGAGACTGTCAGAAATCATCGAGCAGAGGACCTGTCTCACAGCACAGGCTCTTTGCGTGTGAACTAATCCTATTGCTAGTACTGTCGTTCCTGAGTTAGGGCTGAGTCCCATGACCCCTGAAGTTCCATGTTCTCTTGAGATGCTGAGATTCTCTATGAGGTTCACATCTTGAGTAGAAAGAACAAGAAGATGTTAATGTCTGAGCAGTTGATGGGTCTCCAGTGGAGGCCAAGTTACTGTATTAGTCTGCTTACCGTTGCTGTAACAAAACACCCGAAGCTGGGTAACCAGTAAAGAGAAGAGATTTATTGACTCAGTTTTGGAGGTCTGAAACGTGGTGCCCACATCAGTGGAGCTCTGGTGAGGGCCCCTCTGGCTGTGTCACTTGGTGGATGGCCTCATGGCAGATCACATGAGTAGGAAGAGATCACTGGTTTGACAGGAAGATACAAAGAAGGGAGGGGCCAGGCTTACACTTTATGACAATCCTTTCACAGGGTCCATCAGAATCGTCATTAATTCCTTGCCAGGGCAGCTCCCCCAGGGCCGGTGACCTTGCACAAGGCCACCTCCTGAGGTCCCACTTCCTCTCAACCTAGCCACACTGGGGACCGAGCTCCCCACACTTCGGGGCCACACTCAAACCATATCCAAACCACAGGAAATACCTCGACCAGGATGATGGCCAAAGTAGGAAGCCACCGCTTCCTTCCCACCATGCTGTCCACCTCGTGCCCACCCAGGGCGCCTGGACAGCCTTCACTCCTGAAGCTGGTAGACCACTGAGCCAGCTGGGAGCAGCATTCTGGAGTCAGCCTTGCCTCCCACCGTGGCGGCACGCTCTGCGCTGTGGGGCGGGATGCGGAGCCCTGTCAAGGCGGGCTGCTGCCCTGCAGAACTGCCATCCGCGGGGCCAGGTGAGGAGCGGTGCTGGGGAAGCTTCTGAACCAGTCCTCCCTGTCTTTGCAGGGGAGATACCTTCTCTCTCAGAGAGGGAGAGAGCCCCCCAGTGAGGGTCCGGAGTGTGGGTCCCGGCCCCAAGTCTTCCGTTTCGTGGCTCTTTTCAAGCCTCGATTGTTCTTATCACAGGATGCTCACCATGGGCAGACCCTGAACAGGAAGATATACAGTGGACTATGACCCAGCCCTGTCCACCAAGACAGAGAGACGCATGGACAATTACCAGTCAGCCCAGTAAGGTCCGGAGCCAGGAGTGGTGACCCATCCTGGCTCGGGCGCAGGAGCAGATGGGCCTCCATAAGAAGTGGGGTTGGACTAGATGACTTCCCAGGTATTACCCAGGTACCTTCAGTCGGCGTCCCCGGAAGCAGAGCCAGGGCAGGGGTGTGGGTGGCTCCCTTTGCTTAGGAGGAAGAGCAGGGGAGATGGGAGGGGGCGAGAGAGGAGCTCAGCAGGAGCTGGGTCTCCCTGGGCGCCTGGCCTCAGCCTTCCCCCGCAGGAACCCCCAGGAGGAACCACCGCCCCTGGGTGGTGCCGCTCAGAGGCCCCGTGTCCATGCTGGCCACTGGTCAAGCACTGACTGAGGCCACTCTTGGGGACTGAGGAGTAGCTTAGTCCATTTCCTGTTGTATCCTAAAAGCACCAAGATCAGGTAATTTATTTTGAAAAAAGACTTTTTCTTTTAGGTGGAGGGGCTCTTAGTTCCAGAGGCTGTAAGTCCAGATCCCGTGGGGTCATCTGGTGAGAGCTGGGCTGCACTGACTCATGGTGGCAAACGGAAAGGGAGCCAACCAATGGCAGCTAAAGGATCGGCCGGTTCCCAGGAGCCAGATGCTCGTCCGTCCAGGAGGGCTCTACCCTAGAACCCAGCAGGTCCCCAGGTCCCTCTGGACATGCTGCAGTGGTACTCGAGTTTCAACCCGTGTCTTAGAGGGCACAAACCATGTCCCAGCCTTAGCAGGGCGTCTCAGCCTCTGGCAGGGGACCTACAGTCTCCCGGGACTATTATCTGAAGAAAGTAGTACCTGGGAGCCCTTAGCCGCTCGGGCTCACCACCCTGAGGGCTGAGGGTGCAGGTCTCACAAATGGATCTGGCCAGGACACTGTGGGCACCACCCTGTCCTTTATCCCCTGATCTCAGCCGGCACTGGCCACGGGACTTACCTGCAGCTTCATTAATCCAATGGGCAAAGGCCCAGCCCTGCTCCCTGGAAAGCAGCTCTGAGGCTGAGGCTGAGAGCCAGGCCTGGGAGTGGGGGGCTGGGAAGGCACGGGGACCTGTCCCCCCACTGCTATGGTCCAGGCAGGCCAGGACAGGCTAACCCCATCCCTGGGAGGAAAGGGGAGCCGGGGACAGCCTTCGAGGGAGACGGCTGGCCTGGCCTGTGTGGCACATCCAGAGCTGGCCCCTCGGGGCCTCCCCTCTCAGCCAGGCCTGGGCCCAGCTGGCTCACGTCAAGTGGCTTGTCCTACCCTGAGCACGTGGCTCGTCTTATTCCCTGCAGAATGGAGACTGAGTCACGGGACCTCCAGGCTGAGCTGAAGTCAAGGCTCAGGGAGTTGAGTTTTAATAAGGTCATCAGGAGCATCAGGGAGGGTGCTGCTGGGTCAGGCACCGGGCTGTGGGGAAGGGGGCCCTGGGTGGGATCAGGGGGAAAGTGGTCAGCGTCTAGAGGCCAGGAGCCTCGCTCCAGACCGCCCGGATCTTGGCTGCGGGGAGTCGAGCAGATCTGCTCCTCTCTGAGCCTCCGCCTGCTGGGCTTCAAGTGGAGGCAGAGCCCCGTGTTCTCAGAGATTCCTCTCACCCCTGAAGGCTCCGACCCACGCAATGGACATCTAAGAAGCTGTCCCCTGCCCCATCGCCCCATGGTGACCATCCGCCTGAGACTTCTCTGCTACATTTTCTGCTGTAAGCGGAAATACTCTTCCCAGACTCCCTGGACAATGGTCTCCTTGGTGGGTCTCATCAATGGGAGGGACTGACAGAAGATTGACAGGCCTGGATGGGGACCAGCAGGGGGTTCTGGCTTTGGCAGTCCCCAGGGTTCCACTGCTCTCCAGCTCCCAGCTGGGCAGCTCCATCCCGGAGGTCCCAGATTCTGGGGACTGTGAACCCACTTCCTTAGGCTGCTGCTCTGGTCCTGGGGCCTCCCATCCCACTTGACTCCCCAGTTCCTGTCCATCTGCCCAATCAATCTCCTCTATTGAATTATCCCTGCACGACAGCCACCAGAGACACTGGGCAGACAGAGGAACAGACTCAATTCTGAACCCGAGAGGAGAACAGGGGTGAATGGCCTGGTCGAGAACCCACCAGAGACGCTTCCAACCAACACTTGCTTAGCTGACCACGACATGAACAGAGTCCAGGGGTCAGATTCCAGAAAAGACGGAGAACCCACCAGACTTCCCTCTCCAACCCACCTGCCCTGTTGTCCCCAGTCCTCCCTGGCCCTCTCCAGGAGCACCAGAGTTCTCTCCCCCTGGGGACTGTGACTTGGGGCCCCTCTGGGATCCCTCCCACCACCCGACCTAGAATGGCCTCTCCTGCTTTAAGGGGGGAAATTGACGGAATCTGCCTTGTTTGAAGCCTCTGCTGCTAGTGCCCTGGGCTTGGCCTTTCCCGGAACAGCCCAGGGAGGTGGGACAGGTGCCCTCTGACTAGCAGGATGGAGGAGACTTCATGGAGAGCCCCAGGGCTGGCCAGCAGCACCCCGATGGGTGGAATCCAGCGGATCCAGGTGGGGGAATGGCACGGACCAAGGCTCAGAGGCAGCCCTGCCTCCTGTGTGTCTGGGGGGTGTTGGGAAGGGCGCTGGACCCCCGGGTGGAAAACGGGGAGAGAGGACTCTAGAAGAGGCACAGAGCAAGCTAAATACGTGCCCCATTAAAGGCTTACAACAACCCACAGAGTGAGTGACACCGTGACCCCACTTCACAGATGGCACAAGCAAGGCTCACACCTGTGAAGAGACTTGGCCAAGGTCCCGTAGCTAGGGAGTGGCAGCTCACTTTGGGACCCAAGCCCACGTCTGTCTGGTTCAAGAACCACTGCATTTTACTCTTAATCCACAAAGTCCCAAGTTTCTAATGTGCAGAGAGTTCAATGAAATCAACACAGGGGAATTAAAATAATAATCTCGAGTTTCCATCTATTTTTATCTTAACTGATACTACTGTTACATTATAATTTTGTTATATAATTACATATTATGTGCTACATTTAAGTTTTATTGGTGTCTCATATCTGTGATGATGAGAAAAAGTGTAATTACTGTGTTGTTCACTTTACCCACATTGAATGCTGTCTGATGTTGGATACATGGTCCTCACCTGCTACTGACCGCATAAATCTCAGAAGAGATTCTGGAAGGTGGTTTGTCACTTGGGGATGTGGTCAGCTGCAATTAGCAGACAGTTTTTCCACTGTGTCTTCAATAGATGATTCCATTTCTATCACACAATAGAGTCTGTGAACAGGAAGCTTGGGGTTAGAAAAGCCTCAATAACACCACCAGGAACTTCAGCCATGCCCATCTTTCTGCACCATCATAGTTAGCAGAGTGGTCACCATCTTCCAGCTCATAACCTCATAGTCACAATATGGCTGCTATGCCCCTAGACTTACATCCACATTCTAGGCAGGAAGAAAACGGAAGAAAGCGAAAGAGCTATTGCATTTTTGAGAACAATAAGACTTTCTCAAAAATGCTTAGCTTGTAGGTCATTGGTCAGAACAACAACCCTAGCTTTAAAGAATAAGAAGGCCACTCATTTTATTGGAACACACTCTCACCCTGTAAATAGATTGGGGTTTGTTTAGTGAGCAAAAAGAAAGAATAGATGTGAGGTGGGAGATAGCAGTTCTGCTTCAAAGGTGGAAGTAGAAGAACGATTGACCACCTCTGGACAGCAGCCCCTCCCTCCCTCCCCAATAGAACCAAGAGCCCCATATTAAACAGTTAGCATTTCACAATTGCACATTTGAGAAGCAGCTGGCTGTTTTATCTCCCACCAGTTATTTATAGGAACTGATTTCTAATAAACATAGATTGGCAGGTTGGGGGGAGGTCAACAGTGCACCCGCACAGCTTTATTGACGTCTTGTCAATCAGGGTTCTTATTTTGTTGTTTAATTTTTTTTAAGTGCGTGTAAGCACTTTCCCTGCTAATAGTAGATTTATTGAACTGCTCCACACAGCAGTTCCTATCCCCCGTAGACAGTGGCAGCTGATTATCAACTTTGTGGCTCCAGGTCAGAGGGCAAATTGACCCCATATCCATGGCCCCTTCCAGGAAAATTGCAAGGGTCTGAAAAAATTCAATACTGTCCAATAAAATGTCCTACATATTTGCTTCCAAACCACTGTCACAGGGCCTCGGCTTTGCTGTAGAAGCAAAGGAGATGATTTGACAAACGGAACATCCAAACACTTCGTGGTGTTGGCCATTTTGTTAAGACTAAAGATTTTCCTCGTTCAGGATATCTATTTTCTCTAGAAAGCAGATGATTCTTCCTGAGCATGCACATTTTCTCTGATCAAATAAGTTGGAGTGAAAAAAAAAACCAACACGTGGTGCCCTGCCCCCCAACCTGACAGCTAGGCCACCTTCTATCTCTTTTCTGTCTCATTTCCCCTCTCTCTCTACCCACTGTAGACAAATGTGCTATTTGCTGACTCCTAACCACCCTGGTATGTCTCCCTCACCACGCCTGCACTGCCCTCCTCTCTTCTCTGTCTAGTCACCTGCCCCCATGTCTTCATCACTCTTTAGACACAGCTCCACCTCTTCATTATTTAAAAAATTCCCCCTGACCCCCTTAATGAATGGGGTCAAGGTCTCTTAGGAAAAGCCAGTGTTGGTATTTCTGGAAGCTCAGATTATGATAGTGGTGAAGATGTTGATACTGATGGTGATGATGATGGTGATAGTAAGATGCTGGTGATCATGGTGATGATGATGATGGTGATGGTGATGGTGATGATGGTGGTGGTGATGGCCATAGTGAGGATGATTGTGGTGATGATGATGATGATGATATTGATGATGATGGTGATAGTCATGATGATGATGACAATGGTGATGGTGATGATGACTATAGTGATGTTGATATGAGAGTGATGATGATGGAGATGGTGAGGGTGATGATGATCATAATGGTGATGGTGATGTGGTGACGATGATGATGTTAATGGTGATGATGGTGATGATGATGGTGGTGATGGTGATGATGATAGTGGTGATGGTGATGATGATGGTGAAAGTGGTGATGGTGATGGTAGTGATGGTGGTGATGGTGGTTGGTGATGGTGGTGGTGGTGATGGTGGTGATGATGGTGATGGTGATGGTGGTGATGGGTGATGATGGTGATGTTGATTGTGTTGATAGTGATGATGGTGATGGTGATGGTGGTAATGGTGGTGATCACGGAGATGGTAGTGGTGATAGTGATGTTGGTGAAGGTGATGGTGGTGATGGTGATGGTGGTGATCATGGTGATGGTAGTGATGGGTGGTGATAGTGATGATGGTGATGGTGATGGTGGTGGTGGCGATGGTGGTGATGGTGGTGATGGTGATGGTAGTGATGGTGGTGATGGTGGTGGTGGTAATGGTGGTGATGGTGGTGATGGTGGGATGATGGTAATGGTGGTGATGGTGGTGATGGTGATGGTGGTGACAGTGGTGATGGTGGTATGATGGTGATGGTGGTGATGGTGGTGATGGTGGTGATGATGGTGATGATGATGGTGATGGTGGTGATGGTGGTGATGGTGGGATGATGGAGATGATGGTGATGGTGGTGATGGTGGTGATGATGGTGATGATGATGGTGATGTTGATGTTGATGATGGTGATGATCATGGTGATAGTGGTGGTGGTGATGATGGTGACTGATGATAGTGATGATGATTGTGGTTGTGATAATGATGGTGGTGATCATGATAACTGTTTTCATTTTTTTTTACTTATCATGCACCAGGCAAAGACCTTTTTATGGATTATCTCATGTTACATCTGACTCCACAGGTTAATTTCTACACTTACTTCCACTTTTTAGAGAAGGAAGCAGGGACAGGAGGAGGTTGAGCAGCTGCCCAAGGACACGTGAGTGGCGAGCAGTGAGGCCTGTGTCTCTGTCACTGTCCCTCAAGGCCACACTTTTGGCTTCATATGGCTGTGGACCTGCCTGGTTTCCACCACCCACTGCCTCTTAGTGTGACTCGCACCCCAGAAGGCAGGACTCATACTTGCACAGGATGCACCCAAGTCTCAGTTTACAGCACCTGAGGTGGGGGAAGGGCAAGAAAGGCCATAAGAGTTCACTGAGTCCTAAAGGTGCCAAGTCAGTCCTGCCCCTGGCACTAGTGTGCAAAGACATAAAAAAAGGAAGAAAGCCCTCATCAGACACCTCTGATGATGTGAACCCCTCAGGGACTTTGTGGGGAACGGGGTTCTCAAAGTTGGAAGTTCCAGACCAAAGCTCCCTGATATAACAGCTGTTCACAGCCCTCTTACCCCCAAACCAACAGCTGCCTACACAGTCCAGACAGACTCTACAGTAAAGTATGTTGTGGGGAAGCTGAGCTCCTCTCTGGGGAAGCCTGGCCCAAGAGCTCGTCCCCCTCATTTGCAGAGATGACCAGCCCTTTGGGTCCAGGAAACGTTGCCATGAGGGCAGACTGAGGCCCACTGCTGCCTCTGCCATGGCTCCTCTTTGGTTGGCAAAGGGACTGGAAGCGTTTTTAAAGGCGCTATATTGAAAGACTCTCATCTGCAGGGTGATGCAGGGAAGGACTGTTAATCCCTCCCCTCCAACTAATTTCCCTCAGTGTGCCATCAAAGCCCATCGGCTGTTTAACCAGCAGAGGGCTTTGTTCCAGAAGGAAAGAGCAAGACTGACCGGATTGGGAAGGAGGACCAGGAGGCTTGGTTCTTCTCCCCCAAGAACTTCAGCTTCAACTGAGGATTTTGGAGGTCCAGGCCAGAATGCATCGCGAGATGGGTGACTTTCCTACCATGGGGCAGTGAGTGACTTGCCACAGCCCCGAGGCAGACACCATCATGCCAACATGTAAAACCCAACAAGAGTGGGCCGCTGAGGACTGGCATGGAGGGGACTTCCTTTTCCGTTGGGCTTGTTTACCAGGTGGACTACAACACCAGAATAAAATTCTTAAATAATTCCAGAATTTTCCAAGACCCCTGCAGGCATTGGGAATGCCACTAAATCAGGGGGGTCCAGAGTTCATGCTCCTCTGCCCCTTGCTGCTGTCTGGGTCGGCAAGTCTGAGAAGCCCTGTGCTGCCCATGCGTCCCTTGAAAACGTGGAGGAGAAGCTAAGTGGAAATGGCTGTCCTCCTGGTATAGGACACGTGTGAGGTACCCACACCCAACCCCAGCCCCTTGGTACTCAAGAGTCTTGAAAGCAAAACCCGTGGACACTGCAGAGGTCACATTTGTGACTTGCAGCCCGTGAGCCCCCAGGTTCTCAGTGGAGGCAGGTCGGCTCCTTTTGGTTTGGATCTCAACATCTAACACTCCTTTTTAAGAATCTCTCTAATCCAAAGAGCATGTGGTGAGTTCTACAGTGACAATATGTTCATTTATTCATAGATTCAACAAATATTTATTGAGCCTCCACCATATGCCAGCAACAGTGTTCAGCAAACAGAGGTCCCCACAGATCGACTTTAATGACTAACTAAAATCCAGTGTATCATTAACAAGCCCACCACTGGGGAGTGTGTGTGTGTGTGTGTGTGTGTGTGTGTGTGGCTGGTTCCCTTAAGCAAGCTAAAGAAGGTCTTGGGAAGTCTTATTTACAAAGCTCCCCCTATTGAACAAGGCTGTTTCCTCATACTTTGAGAATATTCATAAATTCTCATGTTGGGTCCAAATTCTAATTAAGGACCATGACTGGATTTCAGAAAGTCAAAGCCAGTGTGACAATCAAAGATAACAGGAAACATCTGAGCTCAGTTCGGTCCCACTTTATGATATTCTTCCCTCTTTCTCTGACCCATCCACAGGAAGGAGCCTCAGAAGTTCATGGTCCCCCACTCAAGAGTGAAGATCCACCTTCTCCAGCGAAAGGCATCTCTGCCCCTTTCCAAAAGTGATGTAGTTCACCCCGCTCCGGAGTTCTCAACCCCCAGGATCATCTCAGTATATTTCTTAAAAGAACCACGTCCAAGTCCCAGATCCAGAGACTTGATTCCGTGGGTCTGGAATGTGGTCAAGATTTCAACTCCTTTTCAAAAACTTTCTAAGTGATTCTAAAG
The DNA here is from genome assembly GCF_048772815.1 of Callospermophilus lateralis. Classification (NCBI taxonomy): domain Eukaryota; kingdom Metazoa; phylum Chordata; class Mammalia; order Rodentia; family Sciuridae; genus Callospermophilus; species Callospermophilus lateralis. The sequence goes on along the minus strand of NW_027510158.1, from coordinate 1,823,949 downwards.
CATTCAGGGAAGTGACGGTCAGCCATGCCCCTCAGAGCGTCACGGGATTCCTCAGAAAGGCCAAAGCCGTGTCAGTGGGATGATATCAGGGACTGAGTCAGAGCTGGGTCCCAGTCTCAAGTTGGTGCTGATGCTAGGTTGCTCTTATCAGTTATAAAATAGGCACCCAGGGTGCCAGAGGGTGCAAGGAGCCACTGGGTAAGCTCTGAGCTTCAGTGGGGTCATCTGTAGAATGGGGATCTTTGCTTCCTCGTGGATCACTGTGCTGACCTACGCAGAATGGGATGAACTTAATGGTGGGACACAAGGCAGGTGGGCAGGGGAGGCTCTGAGTCATGACAACCCTTGGAGAGCCACCTCCTCACACACGTTCTCACCCTCTTTTCACTTTATGGTCACCCCCAAACGGGAGTGTTTCAGTCTTTCTCCTCCTGTTATAATATTCTCTAAACTGGATAATTGGTAAGCAGCATAAACTTATTTTTCATGGTGATGGAGGCTGAGAAGTTCAAAATAAAGGCTCTGGCAGATTCGGTGTCTGGCAGGGCCTGGCCTCTGCTTCCAAGATGGTGCCTGTGTGTTCCCGTTAGTCACAAAGAGCACAGCTGGTTCCCTCCAGCCCTTCTCTAGGGCACTAATCCCATCCATGGGGCACAGCCCTGTGGCATAACTGCTTTTTAAAAGCCCTGCCTCCAAAGACTTGTATTAGGGATTAAGTTGTCAACCTGAATTTTGGAACAGATGGTCAAACCATAGAAGAGAGGTTAATAAGAGCCATTACGTAGACGTTTGCCTAAATTGAAATGAAAAAGTATTTATGACGAGTCTCACAGGTAGGAACCAGGGCCATCTCAGGCTATCATGTGTCTACCACCATTTTCTCATGGTATTGTTGACTTGGTGGAAAGAGCAGAAAACTCTTCAAATTTGCCCAATAAATAAAAAGGGGGACTATTTATGGGATCTGTTTCTCCAAACACAAGGAAACACTTTGAAACAGGACCTCAAGAAGGGACAGGATCTACAGACGGGTAACCAGGTTCTCTCTTATGCCCCATGGCCTTGAGTTGTTCCTGGAGTTGTTTATCTGCACCTTCTTTGTCTTTTTCTGCACACTGTCTTCTCTGTGAAAGGCAGGCAGCCAGCGTTCCCTGAGACGACACCTCCACACTTCAAGCAGCAAGTGGGAACTGACCAACCCACCTCCAAACCCAGTTTCAAAATCTGGGGGAGAGAGACTCTGATTGGCTCAGCTTTAGTCAGGTGACCTCTCCTTTCCAATCAGCTATGTCCAAGACAGAAATCTTGTAATATAAATATGGCTGCCTGAGCTTGTCCAAAGGGAGAGAGAGAGAGGCTGTTCTTAGAGAAAGGAGGTGTGTGCTGGTGAGACGCCCACCGGGTGTGTGCCCAAGTCACACACAGCGTGGTTTTGATAACTGTCTAACAGATGATGTGAACTAGGTGCAGAGGGCACCGGTCTCATGTATGAAACCAGAAAGTTCCATCTACTCACCCACTGTCCAGGCAGGGAGGTGGGATGTGAGGACTGTCCTGGGGGCCCTGCCTTCCTCCTCACCCCTCATGGCTGCTCTTGGGAGCACTTGGCCCAAACACACTCCAACCTAATTACCAGCCGGAATTAATCAAAGGTATTCCCAACTGCATGATCGATGCTAGCTAGGAATGTCTCCAAGTTGAAATTCTTCAAATACTTCTGTTTATGAGGAAGTTTTACATGTTAACTTCTTCCAAAAGCCAGTGAGAGCAGCAGTCCCCACAGATATCTGAGAGCACTTTGGCTGTCTTAATTCGCTCATGATGTTTCATTAATACCAATTTTCTCCCTGCAACCCAGCCTGGCAAGTTCTTTTTACATGTGTTCTCTTCTCTCAAATTTCTGATTTTGTTTTGTTTTGTTTTTTTTGCATTAACTTTCCCCTAGAGTTCTTTTCTCCATTTTCTATGAAATACTCCTAAATCTCTGCTGCAAATGGAGGACACCACATACTTCAAGGATTATTATTTCATGTGTGCTTTGAAGTTGTTTCACAAGAGGGAGGTTGAGGGTAATGCTGGAGAAATAGACTTTAATTCTAATTCCTTATCCCTGCCCTTGGCGCCGAAGGTACACACACTCCACCTTCTCCACCTCCGTCCTTCCAAACTCTAGAAGTCAAGTGTCAGCTGACCTGGTCCTTCTCAGCAAAGAGGGAAGGATGGGGAGAAGGAGGAACAGAAAGGTTTTCAGCCACCACCCACTTGCCAGGCTCAGAGGCAGATTGGAGGTCATTTCCATCTGGCCTGTGTCCTGCTCTCTTGCCCTGGGACAGAGGTTGGCTCATTTGCTCTCGAATCTATAGTCACTTTGCTTCCCTGCTATCAGTTCCCAAACTCTCTTGGCAACGGGGTTGTGGGCAGGTCCACTCCGTGGAAGGCACTGGCAGGAGACAGGAGGGAGGGGGGAGGAAAGTCAAGGTAATTCTGGTTGCTCGTCTCCAATGGTCAACTTGGCAATGACAGCCCTAGCCATGGATCTAGGACAGGTTGAGCTGGGTTGTACCACATCCTCTTTTCCCTCCAGTTCTAGATGTGATAGAACCTTCTTCCATAGCAATCTCAGGCTGCAGGATCAAGCCCCGAAGCCAGGGTGGCTCCATCAACAGGACTCCGTTTCTCTGGTGTGGCACCTGGATGCCAGCATGCCCGTGTGTCAGGTGCCAGTGTGTCCTCTTCTGGTGAGGCCCCCTCTAGAGGGCTGCAGACTTGCTCCCTCTCATCTCACATGGCAAAGGAGGGCGAGAGAGCTCCGTGGGACCTTTTATGGGGGCTCTAATTCCATTTGGTGTGGCCTGAAGGTGGTCTGTCCTCCAAAGTATCATGTGCTGGTGGCTTGTCCTCAGCGTGGCAGTGTTGAGGGCTGAGAAGTCTAAGAGGTAGAATCTAGTCAGAGGAACCTTGTTTATTCTCAAGACAGTGAGTTACTTAAAAAAAATAACTGTTTTCTGGCTTCCTGTCTTGCCACATGATTTCTCCACTGCCCCATCATACCATCCACCATGATGCCATGTTGTCACCAACAGAGCAGGGCCAATGCTGCCACTATGCCCTCAAACTTCCAAAACTGCTTTGTTTAAAAACAAACTTCTTTTCTTTACTCAATACTCACCTTGGACATTTTGTTATACCATTGAAAAATGGATTAATACATCATTCAGGAGGGCTGGATCTTCACCACCTATTCACCTCCCAAACACTATCACAATGGAGGCTAAGATTTTAACATATTCAATTTGAGTAGACACACAGGCTCAGTCCATCACACCCAGGCTCAGCAAGGAAAGGCTGGACAGGGAATTCAGCCCTGGACTTGTTGGCCTCCAGGGCCTGTGCTCTCAGCCTCTGTACAATAGTGACACCTTGAATTTTCAAAATCCTTCCACATGTTATCTGAATAGCTTCTCACAGTGCCCCAGGAATAAAGGAAGTGGAATCATTGAGCACTTTACAGCTGGGCAGACTCTTGGAGAACTTTTCATTTCCCCATTATGCAGGTGAGGAGACAGAAGCCTGGGGTGAAATGACTCTCTCAGGGCCACACAGCAAGCCCACAGAAGCAACAGTGTGGTTGTGACTCCCAGCATAGGGGCACCGTCTGCACCAGAGGCCACCAGCAGGCAGGTACATACCCATTTGACTCCTGACCTCAGCAGCATGCAGTGGCTTCCGGGACAGCAAACAGGCCAACATTGACATTGACAAGATCGCATGGCCATGAAGGTTGAACATGGTGAAGATGAAAGTTCCCAAGGAAGGAAAAGCCGTTAAGTGAGCTGCTTCCAGGGAGTCCAAAGACCTGGGCTCGGAACCAAATTCAGCTGCATGAACTTTATAGCAAGTTCCTCAATTGCTCTGAACCTCAGTGGTTTCATCTGCAAAATGCTCTAGGTTTTGGAGTAGCTAACATGCATTCAAGATGTGCCAAGATGTGCATTCAAGATGTGAGTTTGGATGCCTCACCCAGATTTGACTTTAGAAAGAGGCAGATCCCAGTGTTCTCCCGTTTACAATGGGCTTGGAGAGGATTTGTAAGTTGCCCAAGTTCAAGCATTGGCCAGAGGCAGAGTCAGACTTTATTCCCAGATCCAACCATCATTGTAGCCGCACCGTTTAATCAGTGCAAAATTTGCAACATGTGAGAAGTCCTTAGCATAGGACCTGGCCTGGGTCTCTTCCCCTCTCCAGACCTTAGTCTTCCCCACTATAAAATGGGTAGGTCAAACCAGAGCAAGGACCACACGCTCAGATTCCGACACCCACCAGGCAAGCAGAGGAGTCCTGGGTGCTCTTTCCAAAGAGCCCCGTTCTGGAAACATGGAAGAATTACACTTCCTGGCCCCTGGCTGAGGCCATGTGACCAGTTGTGGCCAGTGAAGTTGTGAGTAGTAAAAAGCCCATTCTGTTCCGGGGCAATTAATTACTGGTAGGAAACCCTCAGAACTCCTGTACCTGCTCCCATGATCACAGCTCCTCTGACAGTCAGGGCTCCGGAGAGAGGAGGCGAGGGCAGGCTCCTGGCCAAACTGCAGCAGACTTCTTGTTTTTCAAGGGAAATTGAAAACATAGGTGTTTATATAAAATCTTCCAAGTTGTACAAGTTGATAAATAAAAAAGAAAACGCCCCACTAAGCAGGTCAGACACAATGTACCTGTTGACTGTGAAAGTCCCTCCCCCTGCTCCCCGCCCCCCCACTACTGGAATCACTTATACTGAAAAGTCTACCAGAGCCCATCCGCTCTCACTTTCATGTCACTCTGGCTAGATATGAGCTCCCTGAATGCTAGGACTTTGGTCATCACTGTCCCTGCCAATATCTAGTCCTGCATCAGCCACATGATAAGGGGTCAATAAATATGTGATGAATGAATGAATAACCTGTGTCCTGGAATGGGACCCTGCAAGTGTCTTGCTTTCATAGATCCAGTGCTCCAGTAACTGGTGAACTCAGTCGGAGCTGAACTTGGCCTTGGAGGTGATGTCATCACATGGGAGCCAGGCGGGACCATCTGCTCTGGGAAGGGAGCCTTTGGAAGGGTATGGCCCTGTCCCACTTATACAGATGGGGACAGAGTAGACGGCTCTCTGGCATGGAGGGGCAGTGGCCCAAAGTGCTGGGATCAGCCCCACAGCTTCCACTCTCTCCCTGTAGTGCTCGGGGAGCCCATAGGATCCACACAACTTTCAGCCACCTCCGTGGGACCCCTGCTGTCCCCTGCTCCACTGGGTTCTCCGCTCACTTTCTATACGTTGCATTGACCTTTTAATGACACTGTTACTTTGCCCAATAACTATTTACTGCTTTACATCTAGAAGTTAGGAACCCCCATTCCAGATGGTGTAAACTACGTAGCAATCCTACAGGTGAGAGCAGTAAACAGAAGAGTCCCTCAGCAGAAGTGAAGGGCACAAGTCCCTCTAATGCAGGTACAGATCCCAACCGAACCATCAAACCATCTTAGTCTTTGTTTGTCTGTTTGCCAAAACAAAATACCTGAGGCTTGGTTAACTTGTAAATAATAGAAGTTTATTGAGCTCACAGTTCCAGAGGCTGGGAAGTCCCAGGGCATGTCACTGGCATCTGGGAAGGGCAATGTTTTGTGTCACAACATGGCAGAAGGTATCAAATGGTAGCAGAGCAAGCATGCCTGCGAGAGGTCACTTTTTATCAGGAAGCTACTATTTCCACAGCCCCTGGGCCCATTAATCCATGAGTGAACTGACCTGTTCAGGGGGCAGAGCCCTCATGGCCCAAGAACATCTAGATGCAATAATCTGGTTGGCACTGCCCATCTTTTCCAGCTGGTCCATGGCCAATGTCCTTGGGATGAGGGTGAGGAGCTTCTGATTTCAGCAAGTTGGCTGGGAGAGAAGCAGGTTCCCCAAGGAAGGGCTATTACTGACCGCAGTGGAGCTTACCCTGTGCCTGCGGGTGCCATCTCAGGTGGGGTCCTGAGGAGCCCCCCAGCAGACAGCGAGCACCCACCAGATGTCACAGCAAAGGTACCTGAAGTCCATGCTGTTGGCCCCCTCTTGTAGGTGGGAGTCCCAGCCCTGAGAGGTTGAGCGGCTTTCCCAGGGTCAGAGCTGGCATGGACAGAGGTTTGCCCATTAGCCTGGACTTGGCCTCAGGGCTCCTTATGCTCCTGTGACCCACCACCCGACACTGTGTGTCTCAGGTGAGCTGTACTAACCCTCCTGGAGGGCCCGCCCAGTTGATCAGGCTGAGTCTGGGAGACAGGTCAGTCTGGGAATGGTGAGGTAAGCAGGGATGACACTGGGGAAGAACGTGGCAGCCCCGCGGGGCACAGCCCGACCAGCTCGAGGTGAGAGAGAAGCTCGTGTTCAGGGGGACGTCACATGGTCTGACCGAGTGTGTGGGTCCAGGCGGGGTCGCTCAGTAGTGGGGCAGCGAGGATCATGTGGAGGAGCAACCTGACTTGACTTCCACCCCAGGGTGTCACTGGAAGGGGAATGGGGACCCGCCTCTTCCTGGATCTCCCCTTGGCTGCCATGACAGGAACAGGCCACCTCTGCCACGTGCTCCCCCAGGAAGTATTGTGCCGCCACAGACCCCAATCAACAGAGCCTCGCGGACATGGACTGGACACTCGGAGGCCCTGAGGCCCCTCGTAGGCTGGTTTACCTTGGGCGACTTTCCCCAGTGACATGAGGCCTACTAACACATCGGTTTCCAGATTTCCCCTAAGACACCCCCCCACGCACAGAGGTCCTTCCTTTAATTCTCCTGAATAGTCGTACTGCCTTCTCTGGAAGCCACCAGTTTGTGATGATTTACTTTTTTTTTCTTTTAAAGAGATAGTGGAGAGAGAGAGAGAGTGAGAGCGAGAGCGAGAGAGAGAGAGAGAGAGAGAGAGAGAGAGAGAGAGAGAGAGAATTTTTAAATATTTTTTTTTAGTTATTGGCAGGCACAACATCTTTGTTTGTATGTGGTGCTGAGGATCGAACCCGGGCAGCATGCATGCCAGGCGAGTGTGCTACTGCTTGAGCCACATCCCCAGCCCTGATTTACTTATTTTTGGAGATAAATGGTTTAATGTCTGACCGAGCTTCCTGCATCCATCCCTGGCTCCATCGGTTTCCAAGTGAGCACCACTGGGGGGCCCCTCCCACCTCCCATCTGTCAGAAGCTCCGGCCTCATGGCCTTGGTGCAGAGGGTCCAATGAGACAGTCAGGGAAGGAACCTGGCATGGGCCTGGTGCACCTAAAAGGTTAAATGCTGTCACCAACATTGCTACCTCCACCTCCAGCCTCCACCAATCATCTTCCTGGCCACAGCCACCATCTTACCACCACCATCTTCATCATCACCTCCATTACCATCACCACCATCATCACCAACATCATCACCATCTTCACCATCATTACCATCACCTCCATTACCACCTTCACCACCACCACCACCACCATCATCATCATCATCATATCATCATCATCATCCTAGGGCCAGGGCTCTCTTGCTTGCTGCTGTCTCCTTAGTACTTAGCGTTGATTACAACTAAAGTAAAGCTTGAGAAAAGAAAGAACAGGAGAGCGAGTGAATGGCTGCTTCTCTGCAAAAGCGGCCCCTCTCCCTCCAAGAAGGCATTCCCTCTGAACCACTAAGTTGATGGTTCTTATTCTTCAAGTGGATAAAACAAAACCTTTCCCCGGGTGAAAACATTTAAATGGAGCCTGTGAAGGAGTCCCAATCTGCTGCATGTTCTTGACTATTTGGCCAGGATCCTGTATGGGGAACTTGGAGGCTGTGAGGAGTCTAATTTTCTTTGCGGAACATCTAGGTTTCTTTTAGCGGTGATTTTTCACATGCTTGTCACTGTCCCAGACTAGTTGGTGGGCTCCATCCCTGGCTGGCTGCACAGGCCCCCACTCACTGGGCCTGTCCACTGCTTCACACATCCCACCTGGGGAGCTGGGGAAAGCCCCCGGGAGGGATCCAGGACAGGTGAGCTCTGGGGGCTTTGAGCAGGTGTTGGTCTCTCCCTGGGCCTTGGTTTCGCCATCTGGAATTTGAAAACGTTTAGCTAGACGTCTACTAATAGACCTCCCAGTCCTAAGGGAAGCCGCGGGCTTGAACTGGGCAGTGTCCAACCCTGGGGGTGTCTCTGGCTTCATGCTGCTCGGTTCTTTCCCATTCCATCATTGCTGGGACTCAGGGGCCCGCAGCACCCTCAATCCTCAGAGTGTAGTGACAGGTAGAGTTCTGCTTACAGAGCGAATGCATGGCCCAGGCCACAAATCTACGTTGAAAGTTTCAATCGTGCATCCTGAGACAACACGTGCGGAGATGCTGGGTGCTGTTGTCTAACCCTCTACACCTGCAGGTTGATGGTAGCCCCTAGGGAGCAGAAGGAAACCTAGCCTTGACTGGAGGGGTTCCAAGTCTCCCACTTTTATAGAGGAACTCTGAGGGAAATACGTTTGTAGTCCTGGGTCCTCTTGGAGGAACTGGGGATGAGCCACTGAGAGGGCAGGGAGCTCACAAATGATGCCCTCAAACTCCATGAGAAAGGAGAGACCCAGCGTTCCAGCCCAGCCTGCAAACACGGGCTGCTGCGCCCCTCCCCTGACTCAGGCAATGGCAAGGCCCTACTGAGGTGGATGGCGCAAGGCGTCCATCCTCTGGAGGAGCGCAGTATGTTTCTGGGAATGGGCTGGTTTGTTTTTGTATTCCTTTAATAAGTATAGTTGTGACTTCTCATATGACCATTAAGTATGAAGGAAAAAACATGACTTTCCCAATTAATACAACTACTTCTAAAGAATGGATCTGTTTGCTCTAAATGCAATGATTCAGCTGTGGAGTGTAAATTGTTAATGTCTAATGAAAAACTCCCTGTATTCCTGTCAAGGAAGTTTTTGAGAAATTAAATTAAAATCTAGAGAAGAAAAATTAATGTTAAGAAGACAGATTAGTGCTTAGTACTGGGCAACTTGTTCTTGTTCCTGTGCACAATGGTTTGTGCTCTTACTCTTGTTTGATTAAAATTAATAACAAGTCAACCACTTGCCATAACCATGGCACCGGTTCCAGTCAGTAAGTCAAGGAAGAATAGTCAAGGTATAGGCCAATAGTTTGGGACATTTGTAACTATTATTAAAAGTTAACTAAGCAGAAATAGCTCAAAGCAAAACATGAACTGAAAGTGCAAATGTTTGCTTATGCATAAGCCAAGATACATTCTTCTATTCTGATTGTAGCTAGGTAATATTTTGTTTCTTTGAATAATGATTCCTGTTTTGTAACCACAAAGTACTGTGAGCCTGCCAAAATGAAAAGTATATATGATCAAGTTCACAAGTAAAGATTGGGATCAACACCTGCACTTTGGTGTCTGTGTTGTTTCTCCACCCCTCTTTCGCCGACTCCTCACCATCCGTTCGTCTCCTGAGACCCCCTGTTGGAGCTGGTCTCCGACAACGGGCCATTCAGGGGACAGAGAAGGACAACCTTAGGGGTGACATAAGGAGATGACACTCACATTGTCCTCCTACCCAATCTTCAGGGAGGTTCCTTAAGGTTCTTGGAGAAATACAGGCTAGAATAAATCACAAGGATTGTCAAAAAGGAGTTGTTCACACTGAAAAGTGTTCAGGTGAGAGACTCAGCGAGGCCTGGGGAAATCCAGCTCTATCGCTTCTTAGTAGAGAGGGTCATGTCTCCTCTGGACCACAGGCGATTGGGATTAGGAAACCAGTCTCTTCCCAGTAGAGTTGCTGTAGGAATCAAACTAGTCTTGCATGTGATAATACCCAGCACATGGCAGGAACTCTGGATATCTAAAAACCTCTAACAAATATTGTACAAATCATATCATTATATTGTGTGCGTGTACAAATACGTAACAACAAATTCCACCATTATATACAACTATAATCCACCAATGAAAAAAAACGGGGGAAAGAAACTCAACCTAGATAGAGAATGTATAAAAATAATTTAGGAAAATGTGAGCATGTTCCCCAACCCTGGAATCCTGAGAGAAATAGACAGGTCCCCAGGAAGAAGGATGTCCAGCATCAGAGAAATGGTTGAATGTGGACCCAGAAAAGATGTCTCCTAATCCCCGACCTGGTGAATGCGACCTTCTTTGTACAAAGGGTCTTTGCAGATGCAGTTAAGGATCTTGAGATGAAGGGATCACTCTGGATCATCATGGAGGCCCTAATCCAGTGATAAGTGTCCTGTGGGACCATGAGGGGACACATTTCTGCTGTTTGAAGCCATCTAGCTCATGGGAATCTGTCCCAGAAACCACAGGAAATAACACAGCAGGTGGGTCAGACCCTACCGTCTACAGCAGCCCCCGTGGCCCTTCACTAGAGACCAGGGAGGCTCCTGCCGGCTGTCACGGTGGAAGAGCTGGGGTCTGCTGCTCCGGGCGTGGTCTGGTTTTGATATCCCAACATCCAGCCCCCTTCTGCTGCCATCTGCCTCTGGCCCTTCTTTTGAGACATTCTCTCTCCTCCATCATGTGCATATGTAAACCAAAGGTCTCTGCTACCAAGAGGAGAATAGAGTTCCAGGTTGGCCACCCGGACTCTCCCCACAAGTCCCTTCTACTCCAGGACACGCTCTCTTTTTCTGAGCCAATTCTGCAGCCTTCTGTCACCCCAGGAACTCTTCCTGATAGCCTTCCTGTCCATTTCTTGGTTGCCTAGAAGTCACTGCTGCCTGAATCTGCCAAGGAGGAGGTGACGCTCAGCGGGGGAAGAGAGATCAGGGAGCTCCCTCTTGATTGTCTGCACCCTAATATAGAGGGAAAGTCAGGGAGACACAGGTTGTATTTTGTTAGTTGATGGCCCTTCTTTAAATTAAGTGCCCCTCTCCACAGCCCCTGCTCACACAAGGCTGCAGTCATGGCTAGGAAACTTCGAATCTGCTCTGCCTGGTGCACAGTACACACCTTGATGTTTACACTTGCCATATTGAACACAGAGCAGGGACTCTCTGCTCCCCAAGGAGGCCCGGTCAGACCAATGCTGGCCAAAGATCCTACAAGTCATAGAGGAGGATTGTTGGATGAGACCAACAGACCTTTACTCGGTCTGTTAGAAGAGAAGGGACTTTAGACTTCATCTCCTTCAGGGGTCACAATCAGCTGACCTCCAACATGCTGCACCCATGTCCATGGCAGACATTACTAATTGATCACAGCATGCCCCTTTGTATTAGACAGGGTCCTCTGTAGAAACAGACTCAATGTGAGTGTGCGTGTGGCGGGAGGTGGGGGGACAGGGGGCAGAGACAGAGAGACAGAGAGACAGAGACTAGAATTGACTCATGCGGTAGAAAGTCACCTGCAAGCTGGAGAGCAAGGAAAGCCAGTGGCATAATTAGGATGAAGTCCAAAGAGCCGTGAACTGGGGGAACAAGGGCATAAGTCCTGGTCTGAGTCCACGGGCCTGACAACCAGCATGTTCATGTCCAAGGGCAGGAGAAGATGTAAAGGCGTAGAGAGAGAATTTGCCCTTCCTCCACCTTTTTGTTTTATTCGGGTCTTTGGTCGATGGGAAGATGAACACTCTTTGGTGACAGTGCTTTTTCTTTACTTGGTCTTCTGACTCAAATACAAATCTCTTCTAGAAAAAAACATCTTACCAGTGCTCGGTTTGCATAATGCTTATCCCACCAAAGGTTTATATTGTCAGAAATTAATCACCAGAGAGATGGTATTGGGAGCCGGTGTGAACGCTTTAAGAGGAGGGGCCTAATGGGAGGTTCTTAGGTCAATTAGAGGTGTGCCATCCAAAGGGTATTTCTAATGGCGCTGGATCAACTCTGGCAAGAGGGCTGTTATAAAAGCTCAAGCCCAGCTCTCTGGCTTCTCAAGACACAATCTATCTTCTCCTGCCCTTGGAAATCAACACTCCTGGTTCTCAGACCAAGACTGACGCGGCTGTTCCCCAGTTCATGATCTTTACTCTTCGTTCTTCCTCAGAGACTCCTACCATGATGGGACACAGCCATAAGGCCTTCATCAGAGACAGAAACCAATGGAACTGTCTAAGCTTGGACCTTGACTCTCTAGAACTATGAGCTGAATAAACCTTTTTTATGTATGAATGTAGCCTGCCTCTGGAATTTTGCTATAGGAACACAAAACAGACTTATACACCCAGCCATAGTGGGCATCCTTAGCCTCGTCAAGTGGACAAATAATATTAACCATGACACCTCCCTCCAAAGCCAGGTATGGTTTCAGAATCCTTCCAGGAGCAAAACTCCATACCGTGCCTACTAGGTGAGATAAATGAGTGCAAAGCCTGTTTTCCTTTTGTGATCATATCCAAGCTTTTCACTTGACAAGTGAAGAGACTAAGATAAAGGACATATTTCAATGTCATTCAAGTCATGAGTGATGGATGCAGGACTCAGGTCTCTGTTTCCCAGCCCTGGGCACCTTCCATCAGCCTGTGAGAGGTCTAGGATGGTTGCTTCACTGTGAACCAGTCTTCACCTTTATACTTCTGTGCTCGCCATCCAACCAAACCCCAAAGACGATAGTGTTTATTTTAGCGAATGCACAAATCTGGTCTCTAAAGGATGAACATTAATAAAATATGTGCTCTAACTCTATGTAACAAGGAAAATATAGAATACATTTTCTATTCCCATTGATCCTCAGGCCACTGGCAATCCACCAACAATTGATTTAGCCATTTGATTAGTTTGGGGAAAAACATTATATTTTAATGGGGTATATATAATTCTAAGTTACTGCTTTGAAGTTGAACCAAATATTAAAATTACCTCTTTTTATAGATGCTGCACAGCTATGAAGCTTTATAATTGCAGCCTGGGCTTTTCTAAGAGATCTGAACTAGGAAGGCAATTTCTGCAAAGCTTTATGTTTGGATCTGGTGGCTGCCAGGCCAGCCAGGCCCTGTGACAAGCAAGAAGGTACAGGTGACAGTGTTAGTAATCATACTTCAGAGCCACAAAGCTCAGGGGTGCTCTGGGCTGCTCCCAAATCTGTCTTTCTTCTCTCTCTCTCTCTTTGCTAACCTCCAAATCCAAGACCACAGCGCTTCCCAGAAGTTCTCTATCAGGTCTTTAAAAACAGGCATTTCTATTTACCTACTGCCATCCACTCTCCTCCCAGATCAGAGATTCCTTTAACAATGAAGATCATATCCGGTTACACTGGCCAGATCATAAAATCCTTCCATAACCTCCTATTACTGAAAACCGGGTCAACAAATTATGGCTTGAGGTTAAATCACGACCCCATTTGCAGGCCTGCAACCTGTTCTTGTAAATAAAGTTTTATTGGAACGTGGCTTCCTGTATTTGCATATTTCCTATGACTATTTTTTGGTATTATAACAGCATAAACAATGATGCTGATGCAGCAGAGCCCGCAAGGTCTAAATCACCTACTAGGGCTTTCCCAAGAAAAAGTTTGCTGACTTCTGTCTTGGAGAACAAAGCTTAAAAAGCTTTCCTGTGCCAGGCCACCAGGCCCTCTGTGGGGATTTTGTCTTGCCCCAGGCCCTCCTTCTGCACCACTCTGTCCTCCGCTCATCTTGCTCCAACTGCATTGTGAGTCTTCCTGTTCCTGCAATGTCCAAAGCTCATGGATGCCACAGGGCCTTTGTCCTTACCGTTTCCCCCACCTGTATCATTCTGCAGATAATTGTACAGCTTTCTCCTTCCCTTTATCCAGGTCATTACAAAACCCTCGGCCCTCCACTGGGTTTTCTGACCCATCTAAGGACGCTTGGTTGGATGCTCTAATTTTCTTCCTGTTGAGGTGGGTACAGAATTTATTTTCCAAGCCAGGAGTCTTCTGAGCAGGAAAGCAGGAGCTGGAGGTAACTGAGCTGCGACAGGAGGCCATCAGAGACACGCGGCCACTGTCCACTGACTTCTTCGTATATTTGTTCACTGCCTTTCTCCCCCACAGCTGGGTCCCCAAGGAGAGGGCTGTACCCTGGGCCTGGCATGGCACTGGGCACCTGGTGCCTTGCTGCAGCTCTCCACCAGGAGCTGACGCTGGAGGGGTGCTCTGGGTTCTCGTGTTGACGCTCCTGCCCACGTGGCACCTGAGTGGACCCTCTGACTGAGGAGCTGGGCTCAGTGGGTCATGGGAGCTCCGCTTCCCGGGTGAGGCCACCAAGGCTTGCAGCGGAGTTCTCCTGGGCCTTCAGGTGACGGCTTCAGCTTCCCCCACTGCCGGCTGCCTCCCTGGATCCCTGAGGCGCCTTCCTTGCACCCCAAGAGTCTCCGTGTCCTTACCGGGATCAGGACCGTCCAGAGAGTGGTCAAGGCTGGAGCCAGTCGGCAAACAGCCCAGCTTCAGCCAGCGGTAAACGCGGACTGGAGCCGAGCACCTCAGGGCAGCCGGGGGGTGGAACTGGCCCCTGCCGGTGGCCTCAGGCTGCCAGAGCACGGTCAGGCCTCACCCAGGCAGTGTCACAGCCCCCCAAGGCCCTAGGGACTCCGGCTACCCTTCTGCTTACAGTCCCCAACCTATGGGATGCATTGGAAGGACCGGGACAGGGTGACCCGGTGCAGGGAGGGGGCCACAGATACTGACGATGGCTCCATGCCAACTCCACACTCGGACCCAGCAGCCCCGTGAGACAGGCACTGCTGTCACTCCCACCTACAAGTGAAGACACTGAGGCACCAGTGGCGTGTGGCTTGCCCAAGGCCACCGCAGTGACTGGAAGAGCTAGCCCCGTCCCCAGCCTTTGACATGGGCCACTCAAAGTACAGCCCAAACAGGAGGACGAGGGATGGCAGGCAGCCGGCAGGGGGTGAGGAGCCAGGGACATGGGGCTTACTGGTGGCTTTTCTTTTTCTTCCCTCCCGGAGGTGGACATGGGGGTGGGTGTCACCTGCCAAAGAAACTCACGTCTTGACTGTTCCGAGGTCACAGTGTTCTCTGAAGATGGGATGTGGCCACACTGGGCTCACCAGGACCGAGGAGGACCCCCAGTGGCCTTCCTGTCCACCACCTGTGGCCGGCTCCCTGCTGGGTGTGCACATGTCCCCTCTCTGCAACCCGACTGTCAGCTCCCTGGGGTCAAAGAGGGGAAGTGTCCCACCAGCTTGCCCCCTGGGTGCCTCATACAGTGCGGACATCATACATGTTCAGGGAAGCTGCTTTGGTGACCAAACCAGTCCTGTCTTAGCAGATGCCACACGACCTCTAAGCACAGGTACATTCAAGGTCCCACCTGAGGGGGACAAATGACCCCACAAGGAAGGGACACATCTTCCACCATGGACCCTCCTCCTCCCACGACACTGTGGGCTGACCCTACAACTGACCTGCACCCCCGCCTCGGTCCAGGACCTGGTCTTCAGTACTGTCCCGGGGCTCAACCTGTGGATGTCACCGTCACAGGTGGGGTGACTCCAGAGGTGTAAGGTCTTCGAGTCGCTCTTCTGGCTCCGTGAGGTCTCTCTCAGGGGCTGGGATGGGCTCTCTCCTGGGAGCCCCGAATCCTCTCCATGCTGCGCCTCTTCCATCAACGCCCCATGCCCCCTGCGCCCGGCTCCCTCCACCTCCGTCTGGCCTAACAGGCGTCTTTCAACTGCGTTCAGATACATATTGTATTGGCTGGGAGACATCAAAGGGGCCGAGTCGTTACATATTCTATTTCTGAGAGGAGAAAAGCAGCCCCTTGCTTTATTAACGTGGCAAATGTTGACTCTTGTAATGAAAAATGCACGGACGCAGGCAGATTTTGATGAATAGGTAATAGGAGGGGGCAGGAGGGGGAACCAGATCCTTGGGGCCTGGGTCACAAGCCTGTGAACTCCTGTCTGGGACCACCCTCCCCTCCCCGAAGGCCCAGGTGGGCCTGGACACCCTCGTGTGGGCCCCGTCACAGCAGACTCAGGCTGACTGGAAGAGGTCCCCCAGCTCCTCTGGTCCCCAACTGATCTCAGAGCAGCGACACAAGCTCATTGCTGCAGGCGAGTCACAAGAGTCTCAGGAACTAGTGGTCAAGTGGAAATCCCCAGCTCTTTACTGCCACCGACCCATAGGAACCTTGTGTGGCTGGGTACCACTGGCCTCATCTCCTGGAGACACTGAAATCAGACTCACTCCAGCAAGTGGCTCTGGGATGAGCTCAGATTTGAAACCTGGAGGATCCATTTGTGGAGGGCCAGCTCCAGATTTCCTTCGTGGCAAAGATGCTGTGATGGAGGAAGTCGCTATGCTGGTGTCTCTTGTTATTCCTGCTTTAAGGTGGCATAACAAAATAGCCGAGCTCAGGTACTTTTATAAACTGTAGAAGGTTTTTGCCTCACCGTGCTGCACGCTGGGAAGTCCCAGGGCACGTGCTGGCATTGGGGAAGGCCTTCTTGGTGTATCACAACATGGCACAGGTGTCACAGAGCAAGCAGGCTAGCTTAGTCTCCCCTCCTCTTGTTATGAAGCTGCTAATGCCCTTGGGGGTCCCGCTGTCGTGACCTCATCTATTCCCAGTCACCTCCCAAAGACGGACCTCCAAACTCCACAGATTTTGTAGACTAAGTTTCCAACACAGGAGCTCCTGGAAACCCATTCAGACCCCCTCCTCCTCCCCTGAGGTCCATCCCCAGGGCAGGGACAGTACAAGTAGCCCAGCCGGCAGGCCCAGGTCAAGCCTCTTCAGGCTTCACAATGGCTGGCATCCCATTGGTCCAAGAAGGCCACATGGTGAAGCCCAGGGTTTTACTCTGCCTGTAAAGTTTGGGAAGGGAATTAATTAAAGACCTCATCCACCACAGTGACAGAAGCAGGGTTGAAGGCAGGCTCTGAGTCACAACCCCACCCCACCATCACTGCCAAATCCTACTACGTGGGCAGTGTCCATGCCTCCAGGGGTCCACGCTTCCTGCCCTGTCCTAGCGGGGTGAGTCCCCTCCCAGTGGCTGGCCAACGACACAGGTGCTAAGGGCTGGCACACTCCACCTGCCCATCTTCAGCCCAGAACCTTCTCCTGGGTCATTTCCTCCCACTGCAGCCTGAGTGCCGACTACCCTCTGTGACTGAGCCCCACCATTCTGTAACCTCCTATCCCGCTTCATCTCTTAGCTTTGGCACATGCTGTTGGCTTCCTAGACACAACCCCAGCTTTCTAGAGTTGGGTACCACCCGCCTCTCCCATACCCACACACGGGAAGAAGACTTTTCATGGTTTGTCACAGCAGAGTGTCAATGTATGGTTGTGCAAGATGTGTACTGCACAAAGATTCCCAACTGGCTACCCCAAACCAGCCTGGGGCCACATCTGCCCAGAGGAAAGGACAACTTCTCTTCACCCCAGAACCGCTGGCCGGCCAAGCCATGTCATAGCTGAGGTGGAGTTTTAAACTACTCCCCCAAATGCGGGGTAGCCTTAGCCAAGCCCAACGAGGGTTTTAGAAGACTCACTTTCAAGTTCTGATTTGTTTAAGCTTTAGGACGGAGAAAGAGAGGACCTGCCCTCCTGAGCAGCCTCCGTTTCCTTGAGAGTTGGCCCAATCTTCAGGAGGCGGGTGGGCTCCATGGGGGCCTTTTTTATTCTCTTGTCCCTGCTCGGGGGACAGGAGAGAGTGTGTGTGTGGGGGGAGCAGGGCTGGGCCTTTCTGGTTTTGGAGGTCAAAGCCAACCCAGCAGAGTCAGTGTTTCTCTTAACCCAAGAATGATGTTGAAGTCAGCCTGCTTCTCGGAGAACTCAGACTTCAAAGCGGACATAACGAGTGCCAGGCCCTGGGTTCCATGCCAGGTACCGCACCAAAAAAAAAAAAAAAAAAAAAAAATCGAGAGCAGAGAAGGAGCAGGAGAGGATGCGGTGTCACTCCCTCCCCCCCTCCCGCAGCCCTGCAAACCTCTGGGCTGTCCGAGGCTGCTGCTGATTGAGGTCATCAAGGGCATTATTTATTCATTTTTGGAGTTTTTTGGCTTCTGAATTCAAAGGTGATCAGAGGGCTCCGTGCCTGACCCCGCACGGCCTCCAGCCCAGGGAGAGGGGACCCTTCAAAGGCACTGGGGAGGGATGGCCGAGGAGTAGAGGTGGCTCCTGGGGAGGGGACTTGGAGCCAAGAAGCTCCCAAGGGTGAGGGAGCCAGCAGGGGACTTCAGGAACTGCAGGGAGGGGGGACACGAGGTGCAGGGATACAGGAGCCCCGGGGCTGCTCACGCTGATGACAGGTGGTGCAGAGTGGCCGTGTCCGAGCTGGCCTGCCCCCTGGGACACCTGCTTGCTCCACACTGAGCCCCAGATGCCCCCATCTCGGCACACTTTTTCCAACAAATATTCCCAGGAAAAAATGCCCGTGGAAACGGACCCCAGGCAGGCCAGGGCAAAGGGCAGCCTCGGCTCTGCCCCTGACCCCTGACCACAGCCTCAGGGGTACCCCAATAGCACAGGGTGCTCCCAGCTTTGCTCGGGGCTGTTCTTCATTAGCGGAGGAAGAAGCTGACCTGTGCCTGGCAAGACATTCACAGCATCCCGGTCCCTGCCAAGGACTGGAGTGGCACCCACCCTCCTCCAAGGCAGGACCATTAGAAGCTTCTGGACACTGCCAAATGCTGAGGCCGGAGTCACTTCATCTGTAAGCCACCAGATTTCCGCTTCTCACGGCACCTGCCCATGCCTGCAGACGCCCCTCCTCCCGCCCTCCCCACTGGTTAAGGGTTGAGTTCTAACTCCCCCAATTCACATATTGCTCTATCTGCAAGTTCCTCAGGGTGTGACCCCAGGGTCTTTACAGAGGTAATCAAGTTGACACGAGGTCATGAGGGCATATGACCCGTGTCCTTATGAAAGGGCGTGTCAGGAGACAGAGCCAGGCACACAGAGGCCTCATGCCAGGTCAAGAAGTCAGAGTGGGAAACGCCCAAGGCACTCGGGAGAGATGGCCGAGGAGTAGAGGATGGACATCCATCCGTCCATCCGGCAAAGCATCCTCAGCCCTCAGATTGAACCACCCACCAACACCCTGATCTCAGGTGCCGGGTGGACGGATGGACGGCAGAACTGTCAGACAGGAAGCTCCCATTGCTCAGGCCCTTCAGACTGGGGCCCTCCCACAAGCCACCCTTGAGGACCGGTAACACCCCATGGTCACTTTCCAGGTCTTGCTCTGAATTTTGAGCTTCAAGTTAACAGCACCATAGGTTCTCTTCTGTACTGTAATCCAGATGGTTCTTTGGTCATCTGTTAAATGGGGGTGAAGACACTCAACGCCCCTGGGGGGCAGTACCAGGGATCGAACTCAGGGGCACTTAGCCACTGAGCCACATCTGCAGCCCGTTTTTTATACTTTATTTTGAGACAGGGTCTCATTGAGTTGCTTAGGGCCTCGCTAAGTTGCTGAGGCTGCCTTTGAACGAGTGATCCTCCTTCCTCAGCCTCCTGCCCTGCTGGGATTATAGCCCTTTGCCCCTGAGCCGGCTCTTTTTCCTAAGCTCATTCCACATACAGTTCAAGTCTCTCTCACTAATGTTTTCTCGACTTCTTTTGAGGATTTATTTCTCTTCTCCTTGTTCAATCCTTTCCTCAAGTCTCACATGGATGTGTGTCTGGCCTCCCTTGTCTTTCATGTCCGCCGTCTTCTCCCGTTTTTATAGTTATATTTTGCGTTCTCTTCCAGGTAACTTTCCTGGTTTTTCTCATCTCTTGGCCACAGAGTGGACTCTGGTTTCTGCGACTTTCCTCCTAACACTGGACTCTAAAGATTCTATGAGCACCTACCACAGGGTGACGAGGAAGAGCCACACCAGTGTTCACCCATTCATTCAGGAAGAGAGGGACAACACAGTCACCCAAACAAACACACAAATAAAAACTCAGCTCATGAAAACCGAGTAAGCCCAGCACAGGAGATAAATGGGGAGAAAGTAGAATTGTTAGAGTCCAGTGTTAGGAGGAATGTCCGTTGTCCTTGCTGGAGAAGCCCCTGTCCCTCTGTCCCAAGCCCTCTGCACTGAGCTCAGGGTCACTGCACATCTCCCCCACGTGGGGAGGAGGCTGGATCCCAGACAAACCCCCCCTTTCCCAGGTAGTCCCCCCTCTGTTCCCTGGAGTCAAACAGGCCTGCCCAGCCGGGCCCCCGCTGCTGTCCAGACACCACCCTCATTTCCCATCTCTGACCCAGGAGAGGCCTCGCAGGAGGGGAGCTAGTTTTCAAGAAAAGAGGTCCCACCTGGTGTCTGAGGAGGGATGGTCAGTGTCCCCAGTGATCCCTGTCCTATGTATGAGGACAGTGACGAGGCCAGGACATCAATATTCAAGTTTATTCCTGCACTTACTCATTTGTGATTGGCTTACACATATTTTAAGAGGGAAGAGGAGAGAAAAGGGACTTTTTTACTTTAAACTAGAAGTCTGTGGTAATGTGAAACATCATCACGATGGGATAGCATCTGACAATGGTGATAAAATAATTATGTTCATTCTTCAAAGCTTGTAAAATGGGGGGGGGAAGAGTGAAAGAAGTCTGCATTCTCATTATCCAGAGAAACTTCTGGTAATATCTGGGACATTTCTCCCCAGGATAGATGGGACCAGACAGGGCAGCAGGGCCTGGGCCCAAGATGGTCCTGTTAATGACCCGTGGCATGAAGAGAAGTGGGTGCTGTGGGGCTGGGACATAGCTCAGTTGGTAGAGTGCTTGCCTCACGTGCACAAGGCCCTGGGTTCAATCCCCGGCATCACACACACACACACACACACACAAATTAAGGATGATTCAAAATAAGGAAAAGAAGGCCTCTTCAGGCAACCCTCACCATGATCCTGTGACGTAGACCCATGAAGGTCAAGCCAAGGTCACAGGTGAGGCCCACCAGAGAAGTGACAAGCACAGCCAGGCAGTGGGAACACAGGGACTTGGATACCTTTTCCTAATTATCCCCGTGTCCTGCCTACAAAGCCCTCAGCATAGCTCTTGTCCACAGAAGTGCTTAAGCATTAATTGCTGAGCTTCACCAAAAATGTCAAATTCTTCCCTCACTTGGAAACTGAGTTACAGGTGGGACTTCTGGGTTCTGGAAGACGAATTCCAGCTCCACACTATTCCCATGGCTACCAAATGATGGGGTGGTGAGGATGGGGGGAAGCTGGAATCCTCATGCATGGTTGGTGGGAACCAAAGTGATACAGCTACTACAGAAAACAATATGGCGGCGGGTCCTCAAAGGAATTAGACAGCATTGCCAGATGACCCAGCAATTCCACTCCTGGGAGCTGTGGGAAAACAGCAGGGCGTCAGGGAGTAATCTGTACACCGATGTTCATAGTGACCTTCTTCACACCAGGACAAAAGTTGGAAGCAACCCAAGTACCCACCAATGGATGAGTGGCTGAACAGATGTGGGGTGCCCACCAGGAAACATGGTCGGCCCCAACAAGGAAAGGGAGTCTCACACAGGCTCCCGGTGGATGGACCTCACAGACATTGTGTTAAGGGAAGTAAGCTGGTCGTGAAAAGACGGATACGGTCGGGTTCCACTTCTGTGAGGCAGGGATGAGAAGTGGAACCTGCAGACAGAAAGCAGCAGGGCAGGCCCCAGGGGCTGAGGCTGAGGCTGGAATGGGGAGTTAGTGTTTAATGGGGACAGCGTCTGTGGATGAAAGGCGATGGCCGTGACACAGCAGGGTGAATGTATTTAATGCTGCCGAACCGTGCAGTTTATAAAGGTGAAGATGGAACTTTTACGTCGTGATTATTTTACCAGATTTTGGACTTCTTTTTTATGTTATTTATTTTTTTGTCTTTTCATTTTTTATTTTTTTTATTTTTTTTATAATTTTCATTGTTGGTTGTTCAAAACATTACATAGTTCTTGATATATCATATTTCACACTTTGATTCAAGTGGGTTATGAACTCCCATTTTTACCCCGTATACAAATTGCAGAATCACATCGGTTACACATCCACTGATTTACATATTGCCATACTAGTGTCTGTTGTATTCTGCTGCCTTTCCTATCCTCTACTATCCCCCCTCCCCTCCCCTCCCATCTTCTCTCTCTACCCCATCTACTGTAATTCATTTCTCCCCCTTGGTGTTTTTTCTCCTTCCCCTCACTTCCTCTTGTATGTAATTTTGTGTAACTCCTTCCATTTCCATGCAATTTCCCTTCTCTCTCCCTTTCCCTCCCACCTCTCATCCCTGTTTAATGTTAATCTTCTTCTCATGCTCTTCCTCCCTACTCTGTTCTTAGTTACTCTCCTTATATCAAAGAAGACATTTGGCATTTGTTTTTCAGGGATTGGCTAGCTTCACTTAGCATAATCTGCTCTAATGCCATCCATTTCCCTGCAAATTCTATGATTTTGTCATTTTTTAATGCAGAGTAATACTCCAATGTGTATAAATGCCACATTTGTTTTATCCATTCGTCTATTGAAGGGCATCCAGGTTGGTTCCACAGTCTTGCAATTGTGAATTGTGCTGCTATGAACATCGATGTAGCAGTGTCCCTGTAGTATGCTCTTTTTAGGTCTTTAGGGAATAGACCAAGAAGGGGAATAGCTGGGTCAAATGGTGGTTCCATTCCCAGCTTTCCAAGAAATCTCCATACTCCTTTCCAGATTGGCTGCGCCAATTTGCAGTCCCACCAGCAATGTACAAGTGTACCCTTTCTCCACAGCCTCGCCAGCATTGTTGTTGTTTGACTTCCTAATGGCTGCCAATCTTACTGGAGTGAGATGATATCTTAGGGTGGTTTTGATTTGCATTTCTCTGATGGCTAGAGATGGTGAGCATTTTTTCATGTACTTGTTGATTGATTGTATGTCCTCCTCTGAGAAGTGTCTGTTCAGGTCCTTGGCGCATTTGTTGATTGGGTTATTTGTTTTCTTATTGTTTAATTTTTTGAGTTCTTTGTATACTCTGGATATTGGGGCTCTATCTGAAGTGTGAGGAGTAAAGATTTATTCCCAGGATGTAGGCTCCCTATTTACCTCTCTTATTGTTTCGCCAGGTGCCACAGTGCACGCCTGTCATCCCAGCAGCTCGGGAGGCTGAGGCAGGAGGATCTCGAGTTCAAAGCCAGCCTCAGCAACAGTGAGGCACTCAGCAACTCAGTGAGACCCTATCTCTAAATAAAATACAAAATAGGGCTGGGGATGGGGCTCAGTGGTCGAGTGCCCCTGAATTTAATCCCTGGTACCCCAAAAATAAAATAAAAAAGAAAAGAAGAAAAACTAAATCAATGATTAGAGAGAAAACTGAAGTCGAGAGTATGATATGGACAGAGCTGATGAACTGGCTCATGGCCCCAAGGATGGCTTGTGTACCCTCAAAGTGTCTGGCCCCAGAAAAGCCCCTGAATGGCTCTCTGCTCTCTTGGGCTTTCTCAGTATGGCTGCAGAGTCCAGGTGAATGACCCTGGAGTCATCAGGAGATGCAACCAGACAGAAGAGGATCACAGGGCCTCAAGGCAAGGGGTTGAAGAGGGGAACAGTCTTCCAGAGACAAAGTACCCGGGGGCTGGGATTGAGAGTGGAAACCTGGGAGGAAGAGGAGGGATGATTCCAACCAATGCCATTCAGCATCAATTCCCAAAGGGCTCACTAGGTGCTCTGTGGTCCATTGTGTATCTTGTACATAAGGTTCGCTGTCACCACACCTGCTGGGAGGGGGGCAACTGCACCCCTGAGCAGGGATTGGTGTTACTTTCTACTATACCCAGACTACAGGGTGAGAGTGAGCCCTTGACCATGCACAAACGTGGTACCAGGTCTGGGAAGCAAAGCAGATGCAGCCCTTCTCCTGCAGGAGCTAACACTACAGAGGAAGATGCAGACATCTGTGAGTCAGTCCCTACAAAGAAATCGAAATTGTAGAAATTCTGGGATCAGAGTTCAGCCCGGCCCACCTGGCGCACAGCGGATCTCACCTTGGCAATAGAGCAGATCCACAGCCCTTGGCCTGACCTTGCTCTTTCTCCCTCGCCACACCTACCTCAAAGGCCCTCCGCCTCGACCCCACCTGTCCTGGCTGAAAAACTTTCCTTGGTGTCCAAGACCGGATACTAACCACATTTCGACAATTTTGAGATGAATGCTTGTTAAAGATATTTGAACATCATTGACCTTGGCATTCGTGTTGGCCAGGAACAATTATGATGTCATCCGTGCAGCCTGCGAGTGCAGATAGGAGTTTGTGCACGGGTGTCATTGCTCCTAGACAAAAAATCTTGAATAGTGCCGCATTCTTTAAAGGAAACACAGACGACAATGACTCCTGAGTTCAGAAAATTGGTCTCTGAAGATGCAGACAATCCAGGACTACCTCTGCCAATTTATTTCACTTACATTTTCCTTTTTATGTGTGCATGAGAGGGATTCATGACAAAAATCCTCTGTTTACCTAAGTATAAAAGAGCACGTTCATTAAGTATGAAAATAAAAATTCTAAATGATTCAAAAAGCATTGTACACACTTTATTCGGCAATGACTTTTCACTTTCTCAGTACATAAAATAATGATGCATTTTACCATTGGTGGAGTCGCTGAAATTCAATAAAATGTAGTAATAAATGCTAACACTTTTTGTCATCTCCTCCTCCCCCCCCCCTGCCTCCCTGCACACACAGGAAATCCTCTGCTCAGCCATAAGCATCTGGCTAGAGCTTAATAAAATCTAGAATTGACTTCAACGAACAGCCAGACACCTCCAAGTGATAATCACAGTATCCAGTATCAGGAGGGAAAATGTGATTGGGTGATTGAGAAAATAAATCATTGAGTGAACACACAGGAGGAAGCCCGAGTCAATACGGGGGATAATTTATTGAAATATTAATCACAGTCTGTTCTGCCTCTATCTTTCCTTCCAAGCAGGAGGTCAGGATTTCTGCTCTCAGCCTCAAGAGTGTTAACCCGGCTACAAACAGAAGTCGCCTCAAGTCAAAGGTTCTCCTGATCCTTTCTGGGAAAAGGTAAAGTCTCTGAACTGGTTGGACCTGGCAACTGGGGGTCTCCGAAGAGCTTTCACTGGGCAAGTGGTGAGCAGATCCGAGGCCCAGGAGGGGACGTGTGAAGGCTGCTGTCAGTCAGGATCTTGTTCCCCTTCCCCCACCAGTGTGAGATCTGAGCTGGCCTGGCCAGAGGCTGGACCCCAAACCTGGAGCTCTTGGACTCTCCAAGAGGCCGTGGTTCATGCATGGAAGGGGAGCTTCCCTGGGACCTCAGAGCCTGAAGAAACCACAGGAACCACACAGGCTGAGACAGGAGGAGACTTTGTTGTTTTTTTTCTACATTTCAAATTGGCCATCATAGTTTGACAGGGTGGTGGAGGCGCTGCAACATATTCGCACATGCGCACAACCTAACAATCCAATTTGGCCAGTATCACTCCCCAGCACCTTTCCCCTCCCTCCCCCAGGAGGAGCCTTTGGACTAAGCAAGGAACTGAGGTGGAGACCTCTACTGAGGTTTTTTGTCCCACCAACCAGGTAGCATGTGTCTCTAGAATTAAACAGCTAAAAGAAACTGAAAGAAGGTGCTATTAGCTGCACTGCAAGGTACCAACAGAATCATTCCTGTGGCCTGAGCTGCTAAGGACTCCATCTGCCTTCCCTGAGCGTGGACCAGGGCTCCTTTGGAGGTCTGACACTCCTCCGGCTCCGTTTCCCCAGACCCCGCTGGGGCGAGGCGTCTCCACAGGCCGGAAGGGAAGGCACAGCTTTCCAAGTCAGGATGAAGACAGCTTCAACAGGCTTGGAGTCACGTGTCCCTCGAAGGCCAGCCCCCCTGGACCCCTGTTTGCAAACTACCCTGGAAAGCAGTTTCCCTTGAAGAGAGTTGCTACACAATCATTACAAATTGATTGCAAAAGAGCTAACAATCATGATTAAATCATTAAATTCTTGTCTACGCGTCAGAGAGCGGTGAGAAAATTAACTTCCCACCAACCTAATTTTTTCCTGAACATGAAATAATGATTTTCTGCTCATCTAATTACAAAGCCAACATCTGATCAAGCCAGCATCCAGAGGGGATTATCGCATGCACGAGTATTAAACCTCATTACCAGCTTGACTGCAAAATTATTACATCTTGTAATTGGATGGTGAGATTTATATACAAATCGGCCCGGTTTCTGTAAGATTGTAATTACAAGCTTCGTTGGTTAGCTACTTATCACTCAGCACAGAAGAGAGGAAAATAAGCAACAGAAAAGGCATTTCATTAACCCATAACCCTATCAAGGGAAAGCCTCTGTAACACCCATGTCTGCATTAGGGAGAACAGCTAAATTCACAGATGAAACAATTTATTATACTCTTTGCAAATGGGATTGCATTTTGTTTAACCCCTAATGAATTCTTTGGGTAAAGTGTCTGAACAAACCATTCATTTTATAGACAACTAGGTTCAATACAGTAATTATAAGGGGTAACTGACTGAGATAAATGCTCACCTGCTTAGAGGCAGCTGATTACAAGCACAATTGCTGCCGCCAGGCGGGCGCCGTCACCAAGGGGCCAGGGGCTGGGACAGTCTCAGCTTCCCCGCGAGTGGCTGCAGGCGACCACGGCGGCGGCGGGGATCCCGCGTGGCCAAGCCACCACCCTCGAGGAAACGCCAGGCGCCAGCGCGACTGGCTGCAGCGGAGGAGGTGGCAGAGAGCCACCAAGGCGACACCGCTTAACAATTTTGGAGGCGCTGGTGTGGAACGCAGAAATTTAAATACAGCTTGATGGAAGCTCCCCGCCTGCTCCAGATGCACGACCTAAATTAAATGTTACCTTTTCACACGTTTCTGGCACAACAATGGGCCTCACACAAAGTGGGCTCCGCGCGACCCCCCGCTGGGGCTATTTGCCAGCCCCGGGACCTCAGCACCAGCTCCCACAGGAGTCTGCAAAGCCAGCACCCGGCCGGGGCTCCAAGGACCGGGCTGGAGCTTGGGGTGACCGTGTGCATAAAGCTTTATTGGAACCCAGCCGCGGGCATCCGCTGCACTGTGTCCTGCTGCAGAGGCGCAGCCCAGAAACCGGAATATGTGTATTTTCTAGCCCTTGACGGGAGACGCGTCCCAACTTCTGCTTAATCCCGTCCAGGTTTTCACTCCTCTGTTTGTTTCACAAACCTGGACTGAGCACCTACTAAGTGCTGGACCCTGGGCCAGGTGCTGGGAACACAAAAAAAAGTGTCAACAGCTGCCAATCAACGACTGCCAATTCGGCCAGGGGCTCACAGTCTGTTGGGAAAACAGGCCTGGACAGCCGGGGGCTTCCGCACGACCTAGCACCCAGCACCCAGCACCCGTTTCTGCTGCTTCAGGTAAGGGTACCCTGGATGGATATCCTCCAGGGAACCAGCCTCACCTTCACCTCCTTCCTGGAACCCGGTCACTGTGATTGGCTGAGGCTGGACAAGCCATCCAATCAGAGCCACGAGCTGCAATCTAGGGACAAAGAGCCACTTTTTTTTTTTAAGTTGGAGTTGGGCATAGTTGGCTTAGTACCACACAAATCATGTCCCCGCCCCTGTGGATGCTGTGAAAAATGACTCCGGGAAAAGAGTGGTATGAATGATGGACGAGGACCAGGTCCACTGTGCCTGTCCAAGCCCCTGAGCCTTCTGTGCCTGAAGTCAGCCCACTCCTGGGCGTTCCCATTTTATCAGCCAATGAAGTGCCTGATTTTGCTTGAACCAATCACTGTCTCCTACATCAGAAAGGATGTAAATGAGACAGACAGACATTAATGGTTAGAAAAGTGAAATAGGCCTTAGGGGAGGTGCGTGGCCCGCACCCTATGGAGGAGGGGCCTTTGGCCTGGGCTCTGGAGGGTGAGCTGGGCTGTAGGCTGGTGGAGAAGTTTTCCTTCCAAGCTGAAGGGGCAGGAGGGGCAGCAGCAAGAGAGCCAGCCTGCAGAAGGAAGAGCGTAAAGGGACCAGGAGGGGCGAGGGCAGGAGGGTAGGAGCTGGGAAGCAGGCCCTGGGCTCCCCTCACTCTCTTCTTCTGAACCACCAGCTTATTCTCAGAGAACTGGGCCCTGGGTTCACCAGGCCCCAGAGCCAGAAAGTGGGTCACCACCCAAATAAGGTCTAGCAAGGCTTCCAGGGATGCCCATCTCCAGCTAGTGACCACCCCACCCCAACCACACCTGGGAGTGAGGGAGGAATTTTGTGTCTAAGAGAATGTGGCAAAGGTGACAGGTGTCGCTTCTGTAATGGGGTTACATAAGATCATGATCTACTAGTCATCTCTCTCATCTTCTTGGCTTGTGCCAAGGTGTCTCTGGCCAACAGATCCCCAGCCTAACAGCCTACTGTGGTTTCAAACTGCCCCTCAAGTCATGTATGTAAATCTAATACCCAAACTCATATGCTACTGATATTAAGGGGCCTTCAGGAGGTAATCAGGATTAGATAAGATCATGAGGGTGCCCTGTGATGGCATTAGAGGCCTTATAAGAAGAGGAAGAGAGACCAAAGCTAGTCTCACAATGTCTTTGCTCAGCAAAGACATGCAAAGATGCAGCCAGAAATCTCTCACCAGGAACTGAACAGATGCCGTGCCAGACTCTTGGAATCCCCAGCCTCCAGGACCATGAACCTAATGAATATCTTTTTCTTTACAAATTACCTGGTCTCAAGTATTCAGTTATGGCAACAGGAAGCAGACTAAGATGCAGTCCTTGTCCTGGAACTTAATTCTGCCAACAGTCACTCCCCAGTCAGGCGCTCAGATGAGACCACAACCTCATCCTGACTGCAGCCTTATAAGAGACCTTGAAGTAACAGAACCAACTGAGCTGTGCCTGTTTTTCTGACCCACAGAAGCAGTGAGAAAATAAATGTGTGTTGCTCAACCCACAGAAACAGAAAACAAGTGTGCTATTTGATTCTGCTAAGTTTTTAGTCATTTGTTACACAACAATAGATAATGAATACATCAAAATGAATACACCAAATAACCGGTTCTCAGAACTTGCTTTTCTTCTAAATAGCACAAAGGAGGATGAACAGAGGGCACATGAAGCCATCATTGTTCTTGGATTAGGTTTGAGGTTAGTACCTCCCAAAACTTTCCTTCAAAGTGCGGTCCATGACAAAGGAGCATGTATAAATAAATGTCTAGACTTGTGACCGCATACACAGGTATGCACACACCCAGAGCTGGGCGCCCAAATATGTACTGGACATGATAATCTGCACACTCTTTCTTTAGGTCTCTTCAGACCCTTCCCATTGGAATGTCAGCTCCCCGAGAGCAACAAGGTGGCACTACTGTCGTGTCAGCAGCCCCCTAAATTCCTATGGGGGAACCTATTGTGAAATGTGATAGGGTGGTGGGACCTTTGCAAAGTCACTAAGTCTCGAGGGCTCTACCCTGGTTAACAGGATTTGGGTTCTTATAAAAGAGACTTGAGAAGGTCTTTTGCCTTTTCCACCAGGTGAGGACAGACAGAAGGTATTAAATCTGCTGGTGTTTTGATTTTGGATTTCACATCCTCCACAAGTGTGGACAATAACTTTCTCTTGTTTATAAGTTATCAAGTCTAAGGCTTTTGTTATAGTAACCTGAGTGGATTAAGATGTTTGCTACATCCTCAGGGTCTCCGATCAATGCTTTGTTGAGTAAATGAATAGATACATGTTATAAGCCATGCATATAGAATACATATATTTTATTAAAACAATGAGATGAAGATGAAATGAGCGGTATTTTAAATATTATTCTACTTGAGAGGGCCTCAGACTACCACTATTTAATACCTCGTGGTACAATATGCTCTGAAGGAGAGGTTAGAATTATTGATCGCAATAGAGATCCACCTTTCAAATCAGCAGTGTGATCATTTCAGTTGGCCAGCTTTCTTCTGATTTCTTCAGAAACCATGGCTTTACCTCCTAGGCAAGGCCTGTGTGAAGACAGGAAGGGACAGCCACCATGTCCTTCTTCACTTCTATGGGCGTTATCCCTAGGACCTTTAATTGTGGATTGTTGGGGGTCATCATCTTCACCCCCTTGTCCAATTAAAAAAAGATAATCTTTAAGTCCAACTCGTGCTTGGAAAACTCAATCCCTCAAAATGTCCTGAAAGCAAAACAACAAAACTACCAAGACATTGGGTAAGAAAGATGGTCTCCCTCCCTCACATGGTGACCTGCACTCTTCTCCCTCATACCTTGTAGGGTTCATGGGCCACGTAACTTCTGTAATGTAGGAAGAAGTGAAGGTACTGTGCCATCTGAGGATTAAAAACTGTCAGCCTTTCATTTATGCTATATTCCAGGCGTGGTCTGGGTGTCCCCTAGAGTTCACTGTGATAAAAGTCTCAGTCTCTGGGGTGGAACCATTGGAAGGTGGTGGAACCTCCGGAAGTGGGGCCTGTTGTGAGGAACTTAGGTTGTAGGGGCAAGAGGTAGTTCACACGTAATCCCCTGAGTCCTCACCAGAGCAAGGCTGTGCCCTACCCATCCTCCTCTTCTCCTCTCCTGACTTGAGATGTGACCACTTGTCCTAAGTACATTTCCACCTTTGCTATCTACTGTTCCACATGAGGTTCTCACCAGAACTGAGCTGATGTAGGCACCACGCCCTTGAACGTCTAAATCTATTAACTGAACAAACTCTTTCTCTTTATAAACTTATCTACCTCAGGTATTTTGTTACAGTCGTGCAAAGCTAATACAATTTATTTTTTGAATCTTAGGTGAAAACAATAAATGAACCCATTTTGGAACTTTTAATTCTCTTCCATGATCAATTTGTTTCTCCTTGGGCCAGTACCACAAGCAGTACAATACAGTCTTGATGACCATTACTTTGATAGTTAAATTTGAATCCTAGCAGTATAAGTAGTCCTCCTATTCTGTTTTGGATTTTATTGTTGTTTTTGTTGTTGTTTGTTCTTTTAAGATTATTGTGGCTGGTGGAGATCCCTCCAAACTTCATAGGAATTTTAAAATAACTTCATTAATTAATACAAAGAAGTCAGCTGGGATGCTGACAGGGTTTACAGTAACTCTGTAGAACAATTTGGGGAATATAGACATTATAAAATGTTAAGTCTTCAAATCCATGAAACCCATGAAATATTTTGCCCCTTTAGATTTTATGTAATTTCTTTCAACAATGGCTTGCAGTTTTTGTTAAGTTTTGCACTTATTTCGATAAATTTATTCTTAAGTGTTTTCTTCTTGTTAATGATATTGTAATTAGAATTGTTTTCTCAGTTTCAGTTTTGAACTGCTCATTGAAAGTGAGCACTTTTCACATTATTAAATGCAATGAATTAACACAATTAATTTTTGCACATTGAGCTTGTATTCTGTAATACTGCTGATTTTTAACAAGGGTGAAAAGATCAATGAGGAAAGAATAGTCCTTTTGAAAAAGTGGGAAAACCAGATAGTCACATATAAAAGAATGAAATGGGACCCTCCCTTTACACCATTTACAAAAATTAACTGTAAACAAATCAAAGACCTGACTCTAAGTGCTAAAAACTAAAAAACTCTTAAATTTTCACGACCCTGGATTTCACAAAGGGTTCTTAGCTACAACAGCAGGACTGAATGAAAAGGGAAATAGAAAAAAAATTGAACTTCAAAATTAAAAACTTTGCTGGAAAGGACGTCTTCAAGAAAATGAAAAGAAAACCCACAGAATAGAAGGAAACTTTTGCAAATTATATACATGATAAGGCACCTGCAGCGTGGAGTATGTAAAGTAGTCTGGCAAAGACAAATAACCTAATTAAAGAATGAGCAAAAGGAGGCAGATATTTCTTCAAAGAAGACATATAAATGGCCAATAAGACACGAAAAAGTGCTAGATATCATTAATGCCATCAAGGAAATTAAAATGGGAATCACAACGCCTTACCACTTCTTAGCCACTAGGAGCGCTGTAGCCAAAAAGTCACATGGGCCAGGTGGGTGGGAAGGTGGGACACAGGAACCCTCACACCTGCTGTGGGGGTGGAGAGTGTTACCCCTGCTTTGGAACACAGTCTGGTGGCTCCTCTGATGGTTGAACACGGAGTAGTCATCATGTGACCCAGCAGTTCAACTCCAAGGTACAAACAAGTGAATTCCAACGAGATGTCCACAAAGAAACCTGTACATAAATGTACACAGAAAGAATCACTAAATAAATGGCTCATAATTACTAAGATGGAAATAATCCAAGTGCCTTTCAACTGACAAATGGGCAAATAAAATGTGGTACATGCAGAACATGGAATATCATCCAACCATCAAAGGAATTGAAGTACTGACCTGTGGTACAGTGTGCGTGAAATTTGAAAACACTACGCTGAGTAAAAGAAGCCAGTTACAGAAGTCCACTGTCACGGTTTAGCTGTGAGGTGTCCCCCAAAAGCTCATATGTGGGGCAATACAAGAAGGTTTAGAGATGAGGGCTGGGGTTGTGGCTCAGTGGTAGAGCGCTCACCTAGCATACATGAGGCACTGGGTTCAATCCTCAGCACCACGTAAAAATAAAATAAAAATATTGTGTCTACCTAAAATGAAACAAAATAAATATTTTTTAAAAAGAAAGTTTAGAGATGAAATGATTGGGTTATAAGAGTCTTGACCTCATCTGTGCCTGAGTCCCTTGATAGGCATTAACTGAGTGGTGACTGCAGGCAGGCAGGGTGTGGCTGGAGGAGGTGTGTCCCTGGGGGGTGCTTTGGGGGTTGATACTTGGTTCTCATTGAACAGAGCTCTCTCTGCTTCTTAGTGGCCCTGTCCTGACCTGCTTTCCCCCACCCCACCCTTCCTCCATCATGTTCTGCATCTTCTCAGATGGAGTCGGCCATCTATAGACTCAGACCTCGGAATCCATGAACCCCCAAATGAGCTATCCCTCCACTAACTGTTTTTGTCAGGTCCTTTGGTCACAGTGGGGGGGGGAAGCTCACTAAAACAGCCAAATATGATTCCATTCATATGAAATGTGTACAAGGGAAATGTATAGAAAAAACCACCAGAAAGCCGACTAGTGGTTACCTAGAATGGGGGAAGGGTGGGGGTGTGGGAGGTGACAGCTAAAGCATATGGAAGGTGTTTCTGGGGTGGAAAATATGGTTTAAAATGACCATGTGATGGTCGCTCAGGCAGGTTTGAGAATATATTAAAATCCTTTGCATTATATATTTTAAATGAAAGAATTGCACGATGTGTGAACTATATCTCAATAAAATGAAATTTTTAAAAAATAGATTTTCCCCCCTGCTAGCTGGAATAGAAACCTAACAGCAGAGGCTGGGCCAGCCATCCTGAACTGTGAAGTAGATTTAGATCGGGAGGCCAAGAGGATAGGAAGGCCCTGGAGTCTTGTCGCTATGCAACACCCCACCACCTCCTATCTTTACAAGTCTACGAGGTAAGAGAGAAACAATCTTCCACCTTGTTTTTGTAAAAATACTGTGTAGAGAAGTTTTCATGTTGGTTTTTTCAGATGTCAAAATACCAAGAGTAAGAGGCAGAGCCCCAAACAACACGGCCGTGGTCAGCAACACTCCCCTGGCTCTTTGCATTTCGTGTATTTGGTGGGATCGTATTTCCTGCTCCTAAAGGAAGGTTGGGTGAGGCAATGTGACTAGTCCTGGCCAAAGAGTCTGAGTGGGAATCACATGCGTCACTTCTGGGCTAAGCATTAGTTTCTGGTCTGAGACCTTGTAGAGCACAATTCCCTGCTTCCCTGCAAGGCTGCTCCACTGACCTGGGTCCTACAGTAAAGATAAAGTGGAGCAGAGCCCCCAGATGACAGGCAGTAGACATGTTTGTCTCATCAAGAAATGAAGTCTGTTGCTTCAAACCACTGAGATTTGGGGATTGTTTGTTACCACAGCATAACCTAGCCCATACTGATTGATACAACTGCCTGCAGCAAGATATGATCTATTTCAAGTTTGGTGTTCGAACTTTTTTGTACTCTGTAGTATATCAGTGGTTGTTTAAATATGAAAATAACATTCCCCTTTAAAATTCTGGCATAAATTAAGGCTTCAAGAAGATGTTGCTTGTTTATCCTGTGGTTTTCTATATCCCCCAAGAACATCTCTGGAGAGTGTATAACCCAGTTAAAGAAGTTATCTTTCTTTTTTTTCCAATCTTGGGGCCAAACTCTGCACCCTAAATTCCCAAGGGAATCAGTGTAAGGACTTTGAAGAATCACTCAAATGTATTTGAAAATGCTTTGAATTAGCACTGTTTGGTAAACAGATGGTAGACACCTGCTATGTGCTGAATCATAATCCTGAAGGTCCATTGAGGACTATGGTAAAAGGTATGTATGGTGCTATGCTTGGGGTACTGAAGGTCCCCAAAGTCACCTGTATTAACAAGGCTTGGTCCCCAGGAAGTGGCAGAACCTTTAAGAGATTAAGCCTAATGGGAGGTCTCAGGTTATTGAGAGCTTACTCTCAAAGGGGATTTTGGGATCCTGGTCTCTTCCTCTTTCTCTCTTTTACTTCCCAGCTGTGAGATGAGCAGTTTTTCTCCTCCATGTGCTACCTCCCACAATGCACTGCCTCACTACAGGCCCCAAAGCAACAAGGGCAATAAGTCATAGACATAAAACTCTGAAACATGAGTCAAAATCAACCTTCTGTCTTTATAAGTTGATTATCTCAGGTATTTGTTACAGTAGTGGAAAGCTGACAAACACACATGGCCTTGACAGTCAGGCAGGAATGCAAATCTCAATCTACCAGAATTCAGATCTTTTGTTAAGCCTCAGCTTCTTCATCTGCAAATCAAATTACAGAAGTATATCTTTCAGAAAGTGAATGTAAGCATCAAAGGAGATAATGAGCTGATGAAGCACTTCACAAGAGCTGGCAGCATAGATAGCCACAAAGCATGTTAGTTACTATTCTAGGTAATCTGATATTATATTAAAACCACCAGATTGATGCTATTAAATGATAATAGAACCTGGTGGTAATAAAAACTGGTGGTAGTCAGAGTCCAGACTCTTTCCCAACAGAATATACATTGACTCATTTTTTTTCTGGAAAACACATTGAAAATGGGCATACCCTATGACCCACTCTAATTCCATTAGACATCTTAAGGAAATAACTAGAAAAAAACATGCAGAATTCAGCAACAAACAGATAACACAATGTATAAACTTAATAGGTTAAATAAGTTCTGGTACTTCTCATTGAGAGCATACCAGAAATTTTAAAACTTTTTTGAATCATATAATAAATATATATTATATCACAATCTGATATACACAGAGATGCTTAACTACATAGAATCTTTTTAAAAATTCTTATCTCTACAATCTAATAGTCTGTTTTCTCTTCTACATAATGATTTTCTTTTGCTTCATTTTTTTTTAAATACTTGGTCTGCTTAACTCATTTTCTGACCCACAGATGGGTCTCACCCTGCAATTTGAAAAACACTGCCTTGTGTAGTTATTACAAAAGATGACTTTAAATGTATATTCACCAACATGGGGAGGAACCCAAACTATAATGATAAATAAAAAAATCTCACAAAATAGAAAGACTAGTATCCTATACAGATGGTGTGTGTGTGTGTGTGTGTGTGTGTGTGTGTGTGTGTGTATGTGTATCCAATCTAAATAGAAAAACACTCTGAAATATACAAAACAAACAGCAACAGTCATCAGAACAATGAAATCATGGTTTTAAGGATAATCGAATCTTTTTGATTTTCCTCAAGCTTTGAACTTTTTGATAAAAGGCATATATTACTATATACTTAAAAATGATTTTTTTTTTCTGCAGGAAAATCAAGAGTAAGGGTATAGAGAAGTTGCTCCAAAATGAGTAACTGTGTTTTTTTTAGGTTTCTAGCAAAATCCTGAGAGTCACCTGGGCATATTTTCTGCCTTCCTTCCAAATGGTTTCTCACTCCCTCGAGGGACCCAGGCTCAGGAGGAGGCTCCTTGCTGGAGAATGTTTGAAGCCAAGTACCTCCAGGTGCCTCCTAGACTGACTTTGACTCGGGACATCTGTGCCAGGGTGGCCTGGGAAGCCTTTGGGGAAGAGGCAGCCTTCCGTGTGGAATTCTGGATGTGGGTGGTCCCTAGCCTCAGAGAAGACCAGGTTGCACGAGGACCCACAGGTCCGGGAGTCTTAGAGAAGGAAGAGTCTGGTTTGCTCTAGGACCAGAAGGAGGCTGGCACATCTGGAGGAGGAGCAAGGCCACTGCAGGGGCTCAAGGTGGCGGCCAGGTGGCCTGGGGCCAAAGCAGGCAGGTCCTGCAGGGCCTCGCTCAGCATTGTGGTTTAGATCTGAGGTGTCCCCCAAAGTTCATGGGCGAGACCATGCGAGAAGGTTCGGAGGTGAACTGATGGGCTTATGAGAGCTCCACTCTCATCACTGGATCAACCCACTGCTACGAACTAATTGGGTGGTAACTGTAGGCGGGTGGGGTGTGGCTGGGGGAAGCAGGTCACTTGAGGGTTTCTCTTTTGTCCTTGATGAGCAGAGCTCTGTGTTCCCTCATTGCCGTGCCCTTCCGCATGATGTTCTGCGTCCCCTTGGGCCAGAGCCATGGAGCTGGCCAACTAAGGGCTTCCCCTCCAAACCATGAGCCGAAATAAACTTTTCCTCCTTTATGTGGTTCATGCCAGGTCTTTTGTTTATGGTCACAAAATAGCCACTAAAACACTCAGGGGTCTGGGACTTTGTCCTAAGTGCAAATATGTACCATGTAGTGAAGATGGACAATTCCCCCAGCACACGCACACAGTAGGTTTTGACAAAGGGATGCCTATTAGTAATGTCACCTAGAGGGAGGGCTGCTGGCCATTTTTCTCTCAGCAAACACAGAACAACTTCTGGGATGGAACCTGACGCATCATAAGCCTTCCCAATAAGCACTGATGTTATTACTAATATTGACATTATTATTATTAAAACAAAAGGCTCCCAATTGCATGACAAAGAGGCAATTCCTGGATGAGTACTGTTCCTCCTGGCTGCCAATGAGCCTTGCATCCTCATACTTACGTGAAGGCAAAATCTACCTGAAATCTACCTGCCCTCATCACCATTTACAGCCACTGTTCTCCCTAGCCATACCTAGGAGCCCAGATTTCAGTCCGAGGCCACTGTTGATTTCTTTTCTTTCTGGACCCCTGCCTTCCTCTCCCCTTGCACCTCCCAGCCAAAGTCAACAGTGATGATAGCCTTGAAGACTGGCCTTCCCAGGCACCAGCTGCCCATGGCCGACTGATGTGTGGGCTGTGGGAAAGGCTCCCAAACCTAGGGAACACGAGACCTTCCCGGCGGCAGGTGGTCCCGTTGGCCAGGTCTGCAGAGGCTGTGTGAGAAGCCGGGGCCGCACAGGTGGAGGGGGCCGGAGTGGCCAGGTATGGCTGGCGACGTGGTGGCCAGTATGAGCTCTTCCTTTCTGCGTGGCACCCGTCTCTGAAGTTTAAAAGCACTCATCATGAAGCCCGCGGCTCCTCACCACAGAAGAAAGCTGGTCAGAGGGGTTTAAACCTAGGCTTTCTGCCCCCCAACTCCTTGAAGTCTCCATATACCCTTCAAATTGGAAATCACGCGTCTTAACTTCCTGTTACCTGGATGGTTTCCTATTATGGACGAGCAAGAAAACATACTCAAAACCAACAGCCGTTATCACTGATGGGTGCCCACGGCCTGCCTGGCCCTACACAGGGTTAGCCCATCGGAACCTCCCAGTATTGCTAAGGTGCTGTGGCTACAGTCTTCATGGACATTACATAACATTATAAATACTATTAGTATTAGATATTAAATAATATCATCAATATTATTGAATGCTATTATTATTATTAGCTCACAGGAACTGGGTACCCACTCCAAGGTCACATCTAGCAGAATCAGGATTCGAATCCAGATCTGCAGGAATCCAAAGCTCCAAGTGGCCAGACAGATATAAATGACCTTGGCTTGGAAAGGCAGGGGCTGAGGGCATTCAATGGGCTTTGGAGACCACCCTCCCCGTAACTGTGCAGGCCTGGATCCATCCCAGCGTTTGATGTCCCAAACAGTAAAGCCAGGGAGGGGGCTGTCCAGGGGGAGGCGGGGAGGGGGAAGCTCACCTGGCGCCCCCACCCCAGTGCACAACAGCCAATCAATACAGGCTTACATTTTATGAGACAAGGAGTTAACTTGTTCAATTACGGGGGAGATAGCTCTATTCTTTCATAACAAGTAATCTGAGTAGGGAAATCGATCCTGAGAGGCTTCATGCACGCTGGCTAATTTTATATTATCTTTAGCCAATGGGCGAGGGCAGAGTAATGGAGTTGTTGTTACAGTTCATTATGGGGTGGCGGGGATCCATAATCGGACAATCTGAGGCTCAGTACCACAGCTGTGGCAGTCAGGGGAGGATGGTGGGCTCAGGAGAGGGACGTGCCCTTCCTTGTTTGTGCGCCCAACCCAAACACTGCTAGGCTTCTGAGCACAGATACAAGTGCCACTCTGGATGGGGACCCAGAGCCCCCCACTCCCCAAGCCCCCCAACGGCCAGAGTCCAGGGAGAGGCCACCGTAGATGCGTAAGTGGTGGAAATAAAGAGGCAATGCCCCTGTCATCACAAAGCTGGGCCTATGACTACTGCGTTTGCCCAGCTGTCCTCACTAGTGGCTTTTGGACAGGGCCCAGGTTTGGCCTGGCAGTGAGTCATCCTGGCATCTTCAAGGGCCCAAATGCTAATTCCTGTTTTTCTTCTTAAATGCAGGGCTGAGAGACAGACAGTGTGCCTCTGTCCTCTGCATGTTCGGGGACCAAGAGATCCCTTCCCAGCTCTCCCCGGTTCCTGGCTGGAATTCCATCACTCTGGGGCAGTGGCCTCAGTTCCAGACCCAATCCCAACATTTGGTTTGTTCCAATTTCCTCTGTAATAGAAGTAGTTGGGGCGACTTCAGCAATTTTGAATACATCTTGTTTGTATTTTTACCAGTGTTTTTTTGGAGGTTGTGCTTGTTAGGTGTGTGGCCAGCACCATGGCAGCCCTTTGGTCTGTGTGACCAGATTTATCAGCAGACTGTTGAACTTACTTATTATTTATTTAATAGCTATTATGTGTGATTCATCTGCCAGAATTAATTTCCTTTTTTGCACCAGGAATTGAACCCAGGGACGCTTAACCACCCAGCTGCATCCTCAGCCCTTTTTGTTTTTTAATGTTGAGACAGGGTCTCACTAGTTGATTAGGTCTTTGCTAAATTGTTGAGGCTGGCCTTGAACTTGCAATCCTCCTGCCTCAGCCTCCTGAGCTGCTGGGATCACAGGCGTGCAGCAGTATACCTGGCCTGCTGGGAGGTTAACATGCGTTGTCTCCTTCCACCCCTGCCCCCATAGTTTCTGTTATTATTCTAGTCTAAACCGAGGCTGTGAGGGGGAAAGCAATGTGTGCAGGATGCACAGGCAGTAAAGGGCAGAGCCAGGGTTTGAATCTGAGCTCTTGGCTGTGTTTCCAGCACTGAGAAGTGAGCTTGGGGAGGGAAGAAGCCACGTCCTACTGGTTCTGATTTCCCTTGAGTCTTAAGATATTAAATCAGCCCATTTGGGACACGCCACCTCCCCCGTGACCTGCCACCCCTGAAGTTACCCCTGAAGGTTCCCTCGAAAGGTGACAGACACCATGAAGGAGGGGTCGTGATACCCAGGAGGGGAGCACTCAGGGAACGTGCGCTGGAGAAGAAAGACGAGGTCAGACGACTCACAACCCACATGGTGAAGGGTGACAGCTCCGGGTGGTTTACGGATTCATTGGATGTTTGTAAATGTGTTTGTACATATTAATTAACATGCATTAAAACTCTACACACTTTATACCTGTGAATTCAGTTCTTATAACCAACTCTGGAGCAAGTGCAGTGGTTAAGCCATTTACAGATGGGGAGGCCGAGGCCCTGGAAGGTAAGGTCTTGGTGGATACGGAGCGTGGCTGCTGGGTCCAAATGCTGCTCTCTATATGCCCTTCTGGAACCCGGGGGGCAGGGCTCCAATTCCCATTTGGAAACGGGACATCAGGATACAAAGGGGCCTGTTCCACTGAGGGCAAGAGCTGCAGGCTTAAGATGGGGCATGGTGCAGTCAGGCGGAGAGACCGGAGTTAGCAAGCCGAGTCCCCTGTCCCCCACTGGGTGCCCCAGGGATCCCGAGTATCCAAGGAGGACATAGAACTTGGTGGGTGCATCTCATTTAGGGCTGGACTGGGTCCACATAAAACCCACATGTTGAAATCCCCACCCTCTCTGCCTTCAGATGTGACTGTACTTGGAGACAGGTCTTCAAAGAGGTGACGATGTTCAAGTGAAGTCCTGTGCTGGGCCCTGACCCAGGAAGATGCATGCCCTCATAAAAGGAGGAGATCACGACACTCAGATGGACCATGGGGCACATGGTGAGAAGGTGTCTATCCACCTGCAAGAAAGGAGAG
The DNA here is from genome assembly GCF_048772815.1 of Callospermophilus lateralis. Classification (NCBI taxonomy): domain Eukaryota; kingdom Metazoa; phylum Chordata; class Mammalia; order Rodentia; family Sciuridae; genus Callospermophilus; species Callospermophilus lateralis. The sequence goes on along the minus strand of NW_027510158.1, from coordinate 1,783,521 downwards.
GGGCTCGGAAGGACCCGAACCTGCCGACACCTGGATCTCAGAACTGTGAGCAAATGCGTTTCTGTCGTTAAAGCCTCCTGGTCTCTGGCCTTTTCCTGTAGCAGCCCCAGGAGGTGAACCAGACCTCAGGGAGGCTCCAGGCCAGGAGCCAGGTGACTCCTGGAGAGCCCACAGCCTGAGCCGCAGGAGGCTGGGGCAAGATGGAGGATGTGGCTGATGTCAGTCGGGGATGGGAAGGAGGACTTCCACACCCAGACCCGGGCAGTGAACAGGTCATGAGTACAGTAGCCTCAGCCACTGACTGGGTAGCCAACAACTGGGGAAAGGGCGGTCATGGCCCTCAGGCTTGAGGTGGCCTATGAAAGGGTCCCATGGTCAGGGACAGGTAAAGGCAGCTTCCTCAGGGCAGGGAGCTGGTTCCTATCAGGAAGGCTACGATATATGGGTGGCAGGACACAGTCCCTCCACAAAGAATGGCGCATAATGCTCTAAATAACAGTTGACACCTGAGTCCCAGAACACAAGTCAGCAAAGTGTGACGTCCATTCATTCAATCACTCATTTATTCAGTCAATAACTATCACCCAGTGTCTCTGCTGACAGTCATGGTAGGGTTTCTCGACCTCATTCAATCAATCATTCAGTCAACACACGTTTTTCCAAGAATCCCATGTGCCAAGAACTGTGCTCAGTACTAATAATTTGTTAAAGGACAAGTGAGCCTCGGTTCCCTGGCCAAGACACAGCCTTGCAGGCACATAGTCATTCAACAAATGATCACATCAATGTTCCCTGCTAAACGGAGATCAGACGTGTCAGAGGGCTCAGGAAGCTGCAGAGAGTATCGTGTGCTGTACGAATACGTAACAATAAATCCCATCGGTATGCACAGCTAGAATGCTCCAATAAAAATGTGGGAACACATTAAAACTGAATAATAACAAAGAAGCTACAGTACCTGAAGCTTCCCCATGAGCAGACCCTGAGGTGGAGGTTCAAAGGTCACAGGTTAGAGAGGAGATGGTCCCCGTGGCACACCAGCAGTGGGGCAGTAAAAAAGAGTGGGGAATCGAGGACCTTGTGGCCCTTTGAGGACCTTAGTGACACTGTGGACAATGTCCCTCCATCACCTGACCCAAGAACAAGGGAGCCTCTTGCCCTGATCTGGTGGGACCCCCTGGATAGAGGATGGCAGGTGATCCCTACACAAGGTGAGAAGGGAACCTGGGGCTGAGGTGACGTTCGAGCTGCTGTGAGGACTTCTATTCTTCATTCAGTTGATGCGCTGAAGGGTCAGGAGCTCTGGCTCAGGGGACCGAGGACATGCTCTGGATACTGGCTTGTCTGACCTAAAAGGAAAGTGACCACAACACTCGGAGCGAAAAGAGATCTTTTTGCAGCAGTGCAACAGAGGAGAAAAGAGAGGAAGACAGAGAGAGAGAGAGAGAGGAGAGCAAGAGAACAAGAGAGCAAGAGAGCAAGAGAGAGAGGGGCCCAGCAGGAGGGAGTTTTTATAGCCCAAATCTAACGGGGCCTCCGCGTCTGCAAGCTGCCTTTTTGGCACAAGGGGGGTTGAGTGTTCAGCCCTGAGTGGGGGTTGAATGTTCAGCTTTGATGCAAACAGGTGATAAAGGACCAGACAGAGGGGGGTTTGAGTGTGTGGGCCATCCTGCAGCTAACATTTGTCCAGCCTGTCCTGCAGATAACATAGTTCAGCCTGTTCTGCACCTAACATTCCTCCCTTTTTGTTTTTCCAAGTGACACGGGGGACGTCGTAAAGTCCCCTAGCTACTTCCTGCTTAATGGTGGGCAGTGTGGAACTTAGAAAGGAAAGTGGAGGAGTGTTCAGGGGACAGGTCTGTGAACACCAGAGCAGCCAGAAATAACATCCAGTGGCTATAGACAGTTATTTCGGAAGGGGCAAAGTCCATAAAGGTTTCTTGAAGCCATAGGTTGTCAATAGCATCAAACCATTTCTGAGCAGAGAAGATCTTTGGTCTCAGCCATTGTTCTTTTTGTAGGAACTCTAGGAAGTATCAGAGGTGACTTGGTTGAATCCAGTAACGTTAAGGGTGACAGCCCGATTGCAGCCAGTGGAAGGGCAATCGCCTTGACCCATAAACTAAGAGTGGGTGGTGTCATCCTGGTGCCATGTTGCTTGGATGTAGAAGCGGCATCTGTGGTTTGAGATAAAAACTTGAGAGAGAATAATGATTAGTAGAAGAAGAAGAGGGTTGGCAAGAAATTTTGAGTTTGGTGGTCATGGTGGAAGTCCAGGAATGGAAATTTGGAACAGGTGCCTTTTTTAAGGCAGGAGACATAGTACCAGGGGGAGTGACCCAAAAGCTTGGTCACCACTGGGGTAGTAACTATGACTGTATGGGGTCCCGTCCAGCAAGGTTCCAACAATTGAGAATGCAGTTCCTGAAGTAAGACTGAGTCACCCAGTTGAAGAGGGTCCAATTCAGTTTGTGGTTGTGCTGGGATTGAGGCAATGAATGGAACAGGAAGACACCAGTCTGCATGTTCACTTAGGAGTTTATGTAGAAGTGTGAGATAGGGCAGTTAGAACACAACGGGAGGAGGAGTGATTGGAAAGCTTTGGTTGATTAAGAAAGGACGCCCATAGAATTGCTCAAAGGAGCTAAGGCCTGAGGGGGTCCTTGGGGCTGCCTGATTCAGGTGAGGGCCAAGGGCAGGAGATTGGGCCAGAAGAGCCTGAGTTCAATAGCATGTTCAGTGAGATGATCCTGGAGAATGCCGTTAGGCCTCTCAACCTTACCGAAGAATTGGTGGTTGGTGGGGGATGTGGAGCCTCCAGGTGACGTGGAGGCCTTTGGAGACTAGCTGAACAACCTGAGAAGTGAAGGCCGGACTGTTGTCTGACGGGATGGAGGCGGGAAGTTTGAACCTGGGAATGATCTGCTCAATGAGGATGGAGGCAACAGTGTCAGCAGTTTCCCTGGATGTAGGGAAGGCTTCTATCCAACCTAAAAAAGTATCAACCAAAGTAAGTAGGTAGCAAAGCTTTTTGTGCCTAGGCATGTGAGTGAAGTTGACCTCCCAGTCTTTGCCTGGCTGGTGGCTCCTCATCTGAGGTGTGGGGAGTTTAGGTTTGATGCTTCCTTGTGGGGATGCTGTAGAGCAGACAGAATAAGCAGGTGGACATGCTGGAGAGTAGTTCTCATTCCTAGGAAGTGAAAGAGGAGTTGTGAAACTGGAAAAGGGAGTTAGAGAGGGTTTTAGATGGGCACAGAGTCTCTGGAGCCAGAGGAGTTGGTCATGGGTCGTAGGTCTCCGTCTTGGGCACCAGGGCTGGTAGTCTTAAAGAAGTGGTTGATTGACTGACTGGTTGGTGAATCTATATATCTGATCTTGCAGAAACTTCTGTAGCAATTTAACAGACGTGGTCCTATTGGGAGAAACATAAAGAGGACTAATAGGGGTCCTGTGAGGGGGAGGAGCCAAGGCCATACTTGACTGAACATTTCCCATGGAGCCTGTTGGCCTAGTTGCTGTCTCCTCTTTTCTAGCTGTTTTTGTCTTTCATTACTCCTAGGAATGACTTTTTGGTTTAACTGTTTTTGGTAGGTGTTTGAGATCAAGCTGGTCAAAATTGACTTGGTCTCTATCTATTGTTAAGAGTCAGCTGAGTTCCCACAGGGGTCACTCGTGGGGGAACCTGAGAGCAGCTTCTTAGTTCTGCTAGTGCCATTTGCGCTAGGATGGGTCCAGGTCTTGCTTGACCATGTGGCTTCCCTTGGAAGCATCAGGGATGTCTCCTGTTTCCAGTGACCCTCCTATTCACAGCAAGTGCACGGATTGGCTTTGCATTCTCCAATGGTCTCATCAATCTCCCTGATCAGGAGGTTATGTGGCCCAGAGTTGCAAAGCTCTTTAGAGAAGTTCCCTGTTCCCTGGATTAAGACTGACTCAGAGGGCCAGAGCCAAATATCGGTTTTCTTGGCCTTTTTAATTTAACTTTAAGTCTTGATCATAAACATCCAGCAAAGTCAGTTTCCCCCTAAATTAAGAGTATTGGGCTTTAGCTGAAGTCTTGCCTACTTTGGAGTCATTCTAACATATAGTAAGATGGGAGGCAGAGTCTTATCTCAGATAAGGCTAAGATTTATACATCTTAGGTAACGTGTTCTAGTATTGAACTGATCTTTGTTTTTAAATATCATTTTATAAAGTTTACATATATTGTTGCTTGATGTCACATGAATACTAACTAATACAATATATTACATTTAAATTGTACCCAGTGTATAGAAATTCATATTAATCTTATTGATAACAGGTCCAGTTATAGAACATTAAACGATATAAATAAATCTCCAACATGTTATTTTTGTAAGTTTAAAATTACCATGCAACCTTTTGGAGAACACCAGCTTGATATAATTTTTTTTAAAGCTTCTATCTTAAAGACTTATATACCTGGAAAATGTGAACACATTTAATACACAAAGAAGAGTAATAGTACCACAATTACATTGATGTTTTATATTAATCAAGTTTAGCTCTTAAAGAAATAACATAATATTGCAAAATAACAGTTGTTGTTTAACCATACTTGTATACACAGACCTTCTTTAGCACTTACTTACACCTATATAGTCAATGTACACAGACTTTCTTTATTGTTTGCTTAAAACCCTCTTATTTACTTAATAGACTCTCTTATCCAGAAACACATTTTTCTTCTATTAAATCCATACCTAGAACCTTCTAATTTCTCTTTCCTATCTGTTAACTCCTTCTTTATTCACATTTTGAAACAATCCTTGTGAATTTCTGAACTTAGGCAAATTATTTCATTTTAATAAGAGATATTTTGTTATTTGCAGCACACAATTAATCACATCTGTTGACCATTTCAGAAAACATAAACAATGATTAAGTATATAGAATTATATTGTTGTAGGGATGGACAAGGCAAGGCACCTAAGACAGCAGCGAATATAGGGAAACAGTTGTATTTGGTTGCAGCCACATTCAGAGCGCACTGCTTCTGTTGTAATCAATTAATCCCCTGAACCCCAAGTTTAGGTAGTTTCAGAATTTTGTACCCAACATGTAAGGGGAGGGGCTCAGAAGTTCAGAGTCTGCAGAAGTTCACAAAAAGCAGTTTTTTTTTTTGTTGTTGTTGTTGTTGTTGTTCTGGGCAAGTTAACTTTTCAAGGACACGTGGGAGGGGGAGAACTTTTTTTCCCCTTTCTTTTCTTCCCCTGCCAGCTGTTACCATGGAGCCCAGTTGGTAACACCCTTATATTAGAAATGTAGCCATCTCTGTGAAGCCCCAGCTCAAGGCCAGAGGTCTTGTTCACATATTATGTGAAAAACTAGTAAGGGGGGTGTATAGCTTTTGGAGTGCTGATTTTTTTCAGCCAGTGGCCAAGTAAAATAGGGCGATATGAAAAGAGGAAGTTTATCTACATTAAACTCTTTTGTAGAGATTTTTTTTTTGCTGAAAGTCCTAATATCAGCCTGGTGAAGATTTCTGGAGAAGGTCAGTTAAGCCTTTTCTGTGGGCCTGGTAGGGAGGGGGAAGATGGGAAGGTGGGGCTGAGAGCAGCTCCATGGTGGATCTGAGAATGAGGAAGGAGATGTAAAAGAACAGGATTTTCCCTAGCAAGGAAAACTTGAGCAGTAGAACAGGATGGGAGTGAATATCCCATAAAGCCTGTAAGGGACTTTAAATTCTTTGTAACCTGTTTTCAGTGATGACAAAGCAACTTTAAAGGCCATTTTATCCCAGATCTTGGATAGGGGTCTGAGGGCTCTCCTCAGCTCATTTGAGCTTTGGGTTAGCTGGTAAGAGGACCTGGTGGGACCCGGTGTGGGTGCTGACAGTAGAAGAGAGGAGTGAGGGGGTGGAGGGATTCCTTCAGTACCTGCTACCTCAGTAAAGGGTCAATGGTCTGAGAACCGGCGGAGGTTTGGGTTTTTGATCTAGTAATTGGAGGGAAGAAATCAGGTTGCTGAGGTGGTGGGTGTGACCGCGGAGGGTCTGGGGCAGAAGGTTGAGGGTGAGGACCTTTTTGAGCCAGGTGATAGAGTGGAGGTTTCTCAGCAAGGTCAGAAGAAGTGAATGAGTCCAGAGGAGGAGAAGATTGGGGATCAGTGGTTATGGGTGTTGGTTTGTATGCTACAAGAATTTTCAGAGGTTTGCAAGAGGTGCAGAGAGCAGGATTGGATCAGAGCAAGAAGAAAGCCTGGACATAAGCCATCTTTACCCATTTTTTCAAATGCTCACAGTAATTGTAGAGATCCCTTAGAATGGAGGGATCCAGGGACCCAAAAGGGGGCCATCTCTTTTGGTTGTTTAAGGGATAAGTGGGCCAGGCCTGGGTGCGATATTTGATCAATTTTTTGGGTTTAATGTCTGGTGTCAAGGTGAGGGTTTTGAGGTTATCCAAGAGGCATTGTAGGGGAGAGTCGACCGGCAGAGAGGACACATTACCCACGTCGCAAATGTAGTATAAGGGGGAGGGAAGAGGACGCAAAGTAGTATAGGGGAGAAGGAAGGAGACACAAAGATAGTAGGAGAGAGAAGGAGGAAACTGATTTATTGGCAAAAGGGGTGTCCCAGCTAGAGCCAAATATCAGGAGTGCCTTAGTGGCAGGTTCGAGCTGCAGAGAATGGTCGTCACCGAATCCTGACAGTCGAAGCTCTCGTCCTGGATGGAGCTGGAGCCGTGGGAGACCTTGGCCAAGGCTTTTCGGGACCCCTCCTGGAGAGGCCGGATACTCCCAGGGACAGAAAGAGGGGAAAGAGAGAGACAGGGGAAGAGAGAGAAAGGGGAGGGTAAGCGTCTCTCTAGCGGCCGAGTCTTGAAGGTGAGAGGACTAGGACTTCATGAGAGCCACCGAAACCACGAAGGTCTGGGTGGGGTGATGTTCAGTTCTGTGTTGTGTGTCTCTGGAGGTTACAGAGTCCTTCGAGGAAGACCTACAAAGCCAATGCTGGTGAACTGCCAGCTGGGAAGGGAAGGGAATAAGTTTGAACGCAGGAGTCTATTCTGCCCTAGGAAGGAGTCCCTGAGGGCCACGTGGCCTTGAAGGCTCTGGTGGGGTGTTTTCCTCTCCGCAGGTGGGCAAAGAGGTTTGCTGGACAATCAACAGTCAAATCCTCCTGACACCACCATTGGGTTTAGGACTCCAGGAAGGGGAAACTCACCAATGGAAGGCCGGTGGTGGATGGAGTTCTGGCAATCGAGAAAATGGGTTCAGGTCGTCCGGTGAGTGGCACTTCAGAAGGAAGAGGGACCCAAAAGTGGGTTTTAACCCTCTCCCGGGTTTCGGCACCAATGAAAGGAAAGTGACCACAACACTCGGAGCGACCAAGAGATCTTTTTGCAGCACTGCAACAGAGGAGAAAAGAGAGAGAGAAAGAGAGAGAGAGAGGAGAGCAAGAGAACAAGAGAGCAAGAGAGAGAGGGGCCCAGCAAGAGGGAGTTTTAATAGCCCAAATCTAACGGGGCCTCTGGGTCTGCAAGCTGCCTTCTTGGCACAAGGCGGGGGTTGAGTGTTCAGCCTTGAGTGGGGGTTGAATGTTCAGCTTTGATGCAAACAGGTGATAAAGGACCAGACAGAGGGGGGTTTGAGTGCGTGGGCCATCCTGCAGCTAACATTTGTTCAGCCTGCCCTGCAGATAACATAGTTCAGCCTGTTCTGCACCTAACATGACCACTGACTCGCTCTGTCTTAGCACATATATTCTCACAGGGAGGTCAGGGAACCCCTGGGGGTCCCTGGAATCTTCTGGCTATTTTCATAATGCTGCTGAAAAGAGCCACGCAGAAGCAGGTGAGAGTCCAGCTTCCAGGTAAGCCACATGGTGAAAAGAGAGCAAACATGGCCACAGGTGTCCCAGATGAGGGGATCTATTTAAATATGTGGTGGGATCGTCATTATTTTTAATAGAGGAGCCTGCTGCAGTCCGGCTGCAGCAAACTAACCAGGGGGTGACGAACAACTTGTGTAGATTGATACAGCAGGAGTGGAAGCCATTTATTGTAGGACAGGAGGGGTATATATACTTTTCACACAGCTTATCTTAATTAACATAAACTACATACAGCAGTCAACCAATAAGAAATCTCCACACTTAATGGCTCGCTGGCGCCACCTCACAAACCACTCCCCCTGGCAAAATGCCAGGCGCCATCCTGACTTGTTTACAGACTCTAACATTTCCCCCTTTTGTTTAATTTAAATAACGACCATAGTGGTTTTTACACAAACACCATAAATACTCTGCTACAAGCAGAAGGGGAGAATACAAAATGCCACAATACCAAGCCAATTGATGGCTCCATGCAGGAAGTCCTTGGAAAAATTATACCAGCAATGACACCGTTAGCAAAGATACCGAGTTACAATTTGTTGTAGATTACAGTTTGTTGTCTCAGTCCAGGTAAAGCAGTGTCTCAATAGATTAACTCACAGTCCAGGTAAATCACAGTCTAGGTAAGTTCTGCAGGCAGCTAGCCTAAGCTGTAGCAGAAACAGCAACAGCTCCGAAGTCTGGTCTGTTTCTCAGCCCAAGTTTCGTCCAGTTTTCAGCAACACTGGAAACTCTTCCACCTTCATCTTCACTGGCACTGGGATGAAGGCAGGAACTCTGGATGGCCAAAGAAAATCCTGTAGTATTCCAGTAGGCGCTAAGAAAACAATCTTCTGAACAATTTAGTACATTATCTCAAGGTTTTTTTTACATTTGAAATAAGCCTTAATAGTGCTCATTACTCGTTAGCTTCCAGGTGTGGGAGAACCATTGTAGTTACTGGCCTTGGAAATGATCAAACTTCAGGGAAACGGGCAGTCTTCTGCCTGCAGCATCCCGGGTAGCCCCAGATGGCCCCCGGGGAGTGTCCCAGACTCAAACTGCTACTGGGCACAGGGAGCAAGAGCCTGCGAGACTGTGCCTCCGGGTCAGGTTTGGATTTGGGCTCTCGCAGTGGCATTACGCTCCCCGGGCAGGGGGCGGGGAAGAGCTGGCTGCCCCTGCTTGTAAAGTCCTTGCTGCACCAAGACCATCTCGCACACGTGGCAGTAGCCGCTGATTCACGCACCCTCTGGTAAGGAAAAGTATTCAGTAATAGCCTTTTTCTGCACCTTTTTTTCTGATAATCCTTTTTTTTTCTGAACTTTCTTTTTTCTGACTAGAGTTCCTGGGCTTCCATCAACACATGCCCTAACTGCTCTTGGTTCCACTGGGGTGCCTCTTTCCCTTATCAATTTACTTCTCACCCCTTCCATATTTTCGTCACAAAGACAATACAATACACCAAGACAAAACAAGACACAAACATACTGTATCAATCTTCTCCATTTTCTCAAAATGGCCATTTTTCCTCTCACCCTATCTGCCTAGGGACGAGCAGATTTGCTCCCGTCCTATCTATGGACGGGCAGCTTTTTTTTTTTTTCCATCACTTACCCCTGAGTGTCCAGGGGCTCCCCGTAATAGGCCACCATCTGCCGCAGTCTGGCTGCAGCAAAGTAACCGGGGGGTGACGAAGAACTTGTGTAGATTGATAGAGAAGGAGTGGGAGCCATTTATTTTAGGACAGGAGGGGTATATGTACATTCCACACAGCTTATCTAATTAACATAAAATAGATACAGCAATCAACCAATAAGAAATCTCCACACTTAATGGCTCACTGGCACCACCTCACAAACCACTCCCCCTGGCAAAATGCCAGGCACCATCCTAACTTGTTTACAAACTCTAACAGGAGCCAACAAGTATTTTTTTTTATCTCCAACGTGACAAATATCAGTAGATACAACCCACCTAAAATGTCCTCAGACGTGACAACTTTTCAAAGAGCTAGTTTCCAGAACCAAAGAACAAAAAAAAAAAAAGCAAACATTATCAACAACAAAACACGAAAAGATCCCAAGATGGAGAAGTCTGAGAGCAGCCAGCCGGGAACTGCCTTCCCCAGGAGCCCTGTGGGGCAGCACCCACTGTCTGCAGAGTCCAGGGCGGGCACCGCTTTTCCAGCTGTCCTGTAAGGTGTACGACCCGGGCCAGCACATGGATGTGTCGAGCCCCTCTTTAATTGAGCACCTATTTGAGATAGGACCGAATTTTTTCCAGCACTCGCAGTTACTCCACGTAACACTTCTGCCACCAGATACTCGGCAGGTTCCCGTCACACAGCACCCTGGGGACCCTCCAGCAGACCGCATCTGGGCATCCTATACATTAGCCACCACTTACCTGGACACGGTCCAACCTCACAGGTCGAGGGCTCAGTCCCAAAAGACTGGCCCCCACTTCAGATGCCATTTGTAAGCCCCACGTTGTGATCTGTGCTTCTCACTGACTGGCTATAAACTGGGGGTTCCCATGACCCCCTCCTTGGTCAGCAGAACCTGGGAAATGTTTGCATTTGCCTATTATAGAGGCCATTGCGAAGGGTACAGAAGAACAGCCAATGGAGGAGATGGGGGGAGGCGGGGAAGAAAGAGATGCCCTGCCCTCTCCAGATGTCACCCTCAGGAATCTCCTCGCCCTCCACTACCCTGAAGTCCCCCAAACCCACCATCTGAGCTTTACAGAGCTTCCTGAGGTGGCATGATTGATGAACGCACTGTCACTGCCGGGCCACTCAGTCTACAGCCTGGGTGTCCTCCTCAGAGGTCACGGTAGGGCAGGGCCGAGTTTCCACCTCTGAGTCTGCCTGGGCCTTTCTGGTGACCAGACATACCCTGATGCTATCCAGAGGCCCCCAGCCACCTGTCAGCTCATTATCATACAACAGACGCTCTTACCTCTCTGGAGACTTCAAGGGATTTAGGAGCAGTGCCAGGCCTGGGCAGAGGACTCTGTGTCCACACAAGATCACAGGAGCAGGGCCCCGAGTAGAGAGGGGTCTGTCAGAGGAAACACATTCTAGGGGGATCAGAGCAGAGACCACAGGGCTGCAGGGTCCACTCAGTCCTAGTGACAGCGTCCTTTCCTAGACCAGTCATGTGGCAGGATTCATCCCTGCCCTGGCTGCTGCCTACTCTCCCCAGTCTGAGCCATTATTCAGGTCAGACAGTTGCGGGTGCCAAGCGATGCTGTGTGAGTTAGGTGACATGTTTTTCCTCTCTGTGCCTCTGTGGAAATAATCCTCATCTCAGAGCACCATCATGAAACTGTAAAAGTTACATACACACATCAAGTGCCTAGCGCCTGGCAGATAACAACTGCTTAATACACGCTAGTGGTCCGTAATGACGGTGATGGTGACGATGGTGATGATGATGGTGATGAAGAAGAGAAAAAGGAGGAGGAGGAGGAAGAGGAAGAAGAAGGAGGAGGAGGAGGAGAAGGAAGAGGAAGAGGATTGTTATCACTGGAGGATTCTCCGCCACTATCTTTGCTGCTCCACTGTGGAATCATTGATGAGGACCTCTGGGGACCCTGAGACCTTGTCCCTAACCTGGGAGCACCATGCAAGGTGCACATGGCACTAGGCAGGAATATCTTTTTGATTATTCCTCTACTCCTTAAATCAGGCAAAGTTGGCTTATGTCACCTGTCACTGAGAATGGGGACTGAGCCAGTGCAAAAGGCCAGGCTCTGTCACCTGCAACAGGCCTCCAGTGACAAGCAGGCACCTGCCTTTGTGTTACCCATTATGCATAATGTTTACATAGTGCTTTTCCTCACTGTGACTCGCAGTTTTACTTCAACACATTTGCATGAAGGGGCTGGATGGGCTAGTTCTGATTTTTTTCCTGATTCATATTAAAGTCAATACACAACTATTTAACAAAAATCCTCGGACTCCACCAGCCCTGGCTGGCATCCTCTCCTACGTGAATCCCACCATCAGAGAGACTCTTTCCTGTTGCTCTTGGTTCCCTGAGTAGGGGTGGCAGAGGGGACAATGGGTGTCATGATGATTTTGACCTTGAGTCCTGATCTCCTCTTCAGAAATATAAGGGTGGCTGCACTTTTCCCCTGGGTGTCGGGGCAACGAAATTAAACAGAAACGCTGGGCCTGGATCCTGGCACCCAGAAGGGCCTGGAGAGGAGATTCCTTCCTCCTTCCCACAGGTGGTCAGTTTCCAGATGACAGCTGATGAATCCTGCCCCTCGCAGCGTGAGTCAAGCCTCACACTAGTGAAGCAGGGGGAGGAGGGTGGGGAGGAGGGTGGGGAGGAGGGTGGGGAGGAGGAGGAAGAAGAGGAGGAGGGTGAAGAGAAGGGCCAGGAGGAGAGGAGGGAGGAGGGCGGATGCTGAGCTGCGGAGACCTTTCCCCGCCTGTGGCCCTCCTGCCCTCTGCTCCCCGCCCCCTCCGGGCACCAACTCAGACCCTGGCTTCCTTTCCAGAGACTCCTGACAGTTCACATTTAATTACTTCATAAAAGACTGGGAAAGTAGAAGAGGAAGAGTTAAATGTTCTCCTAAAAGGAGGAAACGGCGGCTAATGCCAATTAGGAGGAAGTCCCAGGCCATTGAAATGCTACAATCCAATTACATCAGGTAAAATGAATTACTCCTCTAATGCTGACTTATTATGAAGACACCTTCTTATTGCTCTCATTAATAATCTTTAGACATCATTTTAGCGCATATTGGCTGCAATAACATTTCTATTAGCATCATGGTGGAGCAGGGCTGACAAATAAAATAAAAAATAAATCCACCCAAGGAGCTAACAAATTTAATTATAGTTCAGAAAGAGCTTTTATGTGTATTTGATTAGTCAACGGAACAGCCTGCCTTCCTGCCTTGGGTGTGGGTTACCCCGTCCCCGTGAGCTCCTGGGGCCGGGGAGAGGATGAGGGGCGTGTGTGTGAGCGAGGGGGGGGGTAGGGTCCAGGAAGCCTGTCAATCAGGTAGTGGTTCAAGCCTCAGGCCCTGGCTTGCTCTGTGTCCCCATGTGAGCTTCGCCCCCGTGTAGGACTCAGTTTGCCCATTCGTGAAATTGGAATATTTGAGATCACATAATATATGGATTCGAGGTCCTGTCGTCTAGGGGCTGTAGGAATTTTCCCATTCCAGAGATGGAAGAGCCCCACATGTGGACGCTGAGTTGCAGGAGCCCTAAAGGGGGAAAACAGTGGCTGCTACATGCTGGCCTGGGTCCCTCTGGGTCCCTCTGGGTCCCTCTGGGGGCAGAGGCTGCATACCCAGTGGCTTCCATGATCACATCTTGGGGCCGGTGGCGCTCCTGGGCAAACCGGGCCCATCCTCCACTGGACAGGAGTCCCCACCACAGGGAATTGCCCACCTCCATGGGTCAACAGGGCTCAGTCTGAAGAGTCCATTAAACACCTCCTCGGACTGTGTACCTTTGTGCACCTGGGATCAGACTTCCGGGGCTAGAATCAGGCTTGACACCCAGCCAGCCCCATTAGCCTCCCCGATGAGATGAGTTCCTTCATCAAAGGCAAGTGGAAAAGCAGCAGAGGGCTGAGTTCTGACTCACATGCAGTAACTATTCAATTCTCAGGTAATCGTGTACACACACACACACATAAATATTCTAAAAACCCACATCATGATATGACATAATGTGATGGTTAGTCAGGTTTGCATCACTGTGGCCAAAATACCCACCAAGAACAACGTAGAAGGGAAAGTTAGTTTGGCTCATGGTTCCAGAAGTTTCGTCCATGGCCAGCTGATTCCATCTCTCTGGGCCCAGGGTGAGGCAGGACATCATGGTAGAGAGGCCACTCCATTCATGGAGGGTTAGGGAAGGGACTGCGGAGATGATGCGCCCTCCCGGTGACCCACCTCCTTCAGCCTGCCCCACGGCCTGTGGTGACCACGGTTACCACTCGGGCCATTTGAAATAGGACTGAATAGATCACAGGTGTCACAGTTCTGTCACCTCACACAGAGGCTTTGGGAGGACACCCCATATCCAAACCATAACCACGACGTGACAGAGTACACAACGCTTTTGTCAGCACTTTGTCACTGTGACCAAAATACCTGACGAGAACAACTCAGAAGGTAAACTGTTTGCTTTGACTCTAGGTTTCAGAGGTCTTGGTCCAGATCTACGGCCTCCTTTCTCTGGGCCTCAGGTGAGGCAGGACGCCATGGCGGAGAGTGTCCTGGAGGAGACTGCCCAGCTGTTGGCAGCCAGGAAGCAGAGAGCGAGTGACGAGGGAGGAGCCAGGAACAAGGTCCCCACAGGTGTGTGCCCATGACCCACTTCCTCCAGCCACCAAGAGTCCATCCACATATTAACCCAGCAGCATGAGGTCTGGATGGGGCCACAGACACTGTGTCCAGCCACAGAGGGGAAGCAGCAGCCCGAGGAGATGGTGAGGGAGCTGAGGAGGGTGAGGTAGGTGAGGGAGGTGAGGGAGGTGAGGGAGGTGAGAATGGTGAGGGAGGTGAGGGAGGTGAGGATGGTGAGGATGGTGAGGGAGGTGAGGGAGGTGAGGATGGTGAGAGAGGTGAGAAAGGTGAGGGAGGTGTGGATGGTGAGGGAGGTGAGGGAGGTGAGGGAGGTGAGGGAGGTGAGGATGGTGAGGGAGGTGAGGGAGGTGAGGGAGGTGAGGGAGTGAGGTAGGTGAGGGTGGTGAGGACGGTGAGGGAGGTGAGGGAGGTGAGGTAGGTGAGGGTGGTGAGGGAGGTGAAGATGGTGAGGGAGGTGAGGGAGGTGATGGAGGTGAGGGAGGTGAGGATGGTGAGGACGGTGAGGACGGAGAGGGAGGTGAGGGAGGTGAGGGAGGTGAGGGAGTGAGGTAGGTGAGGGAAGTGAGGACGGTGAGGGAGGTGAGTGAGGTGAGGGAGGTGAGGGAGGTGAGGGAGGTGAGGGAGGTGAGGGAGGTGAGGGAGGAGAGGGAGTGAGGTAGGTGAGGGAGGTGAGGACAGTGAGGGAGGTGAGGGAGGTGAGGACAGTGAGGGAGGTGAGTGAGGTGAGGGAGGTGAGGGAGGTGAGGGAGGTGAAGATGGTGTGGGAGGTGAGGGTGATGAGGGAGTTGAGGGAGGTGAGGGAGGTGAGGACGGTGAGGGAGGTGATGGAGGTGAGGGAGGTGAGGGCGGTGAGGGAGGTCAGGACAGTGAGGGAGGTCAGGACAGTGAGGGAGGTGAGGCAGGTGAGGGAGGTGAGGGAGGTGAGGACGGTGAAGGAGGTGAGGGTGGTGAGGGAGGTGAGGGAGGTGAGGGAGGTGAGGGAGGTTAGGTTGGTGAGGGAGGTGAGGGAGGTGAGGGAGGTGAGGGAGGTGAAGATGGTGAGGGAGGTGAGGGAGGTGAGGTAGGTGAGGGTGGTGAGGGAGGTGAGGGAGGTGAGGGAGGTTAGGACGGTGAGGGAGGTGAAGACGGTGAGCGAGGTGAGGGAGGTGAGAGAAGTGAGGATGGTGAGGGAGGTGTGGGTGGTGAGGACGGTGAGGATGGTGAGGGAGGTGAGAATGGTGAGGGAGGTGAGGGAGGTGAGGAATATGAGGCTTTAGAACAGAGACCAAAAGAGAGCAGAAGAAACTTGAGGAGCTGAAGGTGAGGCCCCAGGGAGGGGTGCCCGGCCGCAGGTGGATTAAGAAATCTGGCAAAAAGTAAGCATTTTCATGTGCCTGACTGATGGCGGCCGCTGACTCCATTCTTCTGAACACTTCAGGACGCCCACTGTAACATCTCTTGCTACTTATAGCTTGAAGAAGTATGTGTTGGAACCTGCAATAAATTTAAGAATAAACTTTTGTAAAAAAAAGAAAAAAAAAAAAAAATATATATATATATATATATATATATATATTTATATTTCTTTTTTTTTTTTAAGTCACCAAGCTGGGTGTCACAGCACATGCCTGTAATCCCAGCGGCTCCGGAGTCTGAGGCAAGAAGACCTCGAGTTCAAAGCCAGTCTCAGCAAAAGCGAGGCACTAAGTAACTCAGTGAGACCCTGTCTCTAAATAGAAGATAAAATAGGGCTGGGGGTGTGGCTCCGGGGTCGAGTGCCCCCAAGTTCAATCCCTGGTATCCTCCCACCAAATTATTAGTCCATCAATGGATTAATCTAGTGATGAAGTGAGAGCTCTCATAATCTAATCATTTTACCTTCTCACATCCCTGCATTAACATATGAGTTTCTGGGGGGACATCAAAGATTCAAACCGTGACACACAGATATACCCAAATCAGTCTGGACCTTAACTCCATCTCCTACTCAAATCTTGGTTCTCAGGGTTCGGGTTGAGGCTCAGTGGTGGAGCTCTTGCCTAGTGTGTGTGAGACATCAGGTTCCATCCTCAGCTCTACCTAAAAATAAATAACTAAAATAAAGGTATTCCATCCATCTACAACTAAAAATAAATAAATAAATAAATAAATCAAAAGATGTATACATATATAAAATATATAGCACATATATACATATGCATGTATATGTTATCCATTACAGACACGTATACATGCATACACATGTGTTGTGTGCATGTGTATTAATACTCGTACCTTTATGTCCCTCTAAAGTGCTATGAAAGAAGGGGTCAGACACACTAACTAAGGTCAAGTAATTTTGGATCCATAAAAAACATGTAGCACTGGCTGGGGTTGTAGCTCAGTGGTAGAATGCTTGCCTAGCATGCATGAGGCCTGGGTTCGAATCTCAGCACCACATAAATGTAAAGTAAAAATATTGTGTCTCCCTAAAACTAAAAAATAAATATTAAAAAAAAAAAAAAACATGTAGCTAGAGGTTCTCAGGGAGACACTCAATTCTGATATTTTACTGAGTCTTCTGAAGCCCTGGAATTTGATGGAAGCCCTTTCAGGTATTTCCCAAACACTTTTTAATAATTATTTTTAAAACACAGTTTTAGCTATTTTTGAAACTCAAATTTAAAAAACCAAAAAAAAAAAAAAACAAACAAACAAACAAAAAACAACCTCCTATAACTCTCAAGATGTTGGATCCCACATCTAATGCACGTGGGGCCACGGAATCACTGATGTATACCCAAGTTAAGCTTCTCTTGCCAGCCTCCTGTCATGGAAGAGTGCCCAGAATTTGCAAATTGAGTTGTTAATAACTATCTGTGGAAGGGACTCTGGATATTCTTGATACTCAACAATATTTAAAACAAAACTGGATGTTAGAATAAAACAAAATTTGTTATTGTCACACATCATTTCTAATTTTAAGTGGGGAAAGAGCCTGTCAGGGGGAGGGGTATGTGAAATGGGGAAGGAGAGTCTTATCAGGAGATCTTCTGTGAATGACTTCTGAAAATTAAGTGTTGCAGCAGGGTGTGGTGACCCAGCAGCTCGGGAGGCTGAGGCAGGAGCATAGTGAGTTCAAAGCCAGCCTCAGGAGTTAGTGAGGCCCTAAGCAACCCAGTGAGACCCTGTCTCTAAATAAAATACAAAAAAAGGCTGGGGATGGGGCTCAGTGGTTGAGCGCCCCTGAGTTCAATCCCCAGCACATTAAAAAATAATAATACTAAGAGTTGCCTTTGAACTTTGTATCAGTTTTTCATCACTCATGGGGCCTTGCCACCCACATGGTGATTTTAAGCAACAGATGCTTCTTATCTCAGTTTCTGTGGCTCCAAAGTCTTCATGCAGCATAATGGGGTTCTGTGCTCAGGTCCCACAAGGCTAAAGTCACCAGTTTGGCCATAACTACTGTCTTACCTCATTCTAAGACAGTAGCTCTTCCAAAGTCATGCAGGTTCTTGGCAGAATTCAGTTTCTGGAGGACTCTGGTTTCCTTACTGGCTGTCACCAACCTTTGCTCTCAACTCCAAGTGATCCCCAGGTCCTGGCCTCCTGGTCCCCTCTGTGGGCAGTTCACAACCTGGCCCTTGGCCTTCCTGGAAGCCTGCTGCTTCATGACCCTTTAAGGAGTTGCCTGATTAGGGAAGGCCCACCCAGCATGCATAATCTCCTTTTGAGCTTGGAGTCAGCCGATTAGTGACCTTTAACCACTTTCCCAGGTTTGTCACAACATACGGATGGAAAGCAACATAGCCAGGCTACTCTCACTCAAGGAAGATCGTACAAAGGATTACCCAGTGGGTACAGATCACGGGGACATTTTAGCATGTGCCTAGTGCAAAGACAGCCAATCATTTTAGGCTTGGACTGTAAGGTTTCCACCTTCACGCCCAAGGCCATCTGGGGTGGAACAGTGGGGCTGTGGTAAAGGTCTCACATCTGAATACGTGGTTTCCTTCCAGTTCCTGGTTCCAGTTCCCAGGAAGCTTGTGACACACGTACACTGTGCCCACTGCTGTGACCTGGGAGTCTCACCGCCCCTGACTTCCTCTTGTCATGCCGTGACTTCCTCTCTGGTATTGCTCCCTGAAGAAATGAAGTCAGCCTTGCAAAAGAGACGGGCCCAGTTCATTGCCAGCCCCCCGTGTGAAGGCGTCTCTGTCTGATAAGGGTGGGACTCGGGGCCCCTGGGGCTGGAGCTCAGGGAGCTGGACGTGGTGGGACTGGGCCTGGGGCAGGTGCTGTGGTCTGGATATTGGGAAGAAACCCTGGTGGAGGGGCCTGAGCAGGACCCCAGGGAGAAGAGCAGCGGCCTTCCTCCTGGGTGAGGAGTCCCTGGGGAACGGTACACAGCATCCTCCAGGCCAAGCCTGGGAAAACAAAGACTGAGACCTGTTAGAGTCTGTAAACAAGTCAGGATGGCGCCTGGCAAAATGCCAGAGGGAGTGGTTTGTGAAGTAAGGCCAGCGAGCCATTAAGTGTGGAGATTCCTTATTGGTTGATTGCTGTATCTAGTTTATGTTAATTAGATAAGCTGTGTGGAATGTATAAATACCGCTCGTGTCCTACAATAAACGGCTCCCACTCCTGCTGTATCAACATACACAAGTTGCTCGTCACCCCCCGGTTAGTTTGCTGCAGCCCGACTGCGGCAGAGACCCTGCTGCTTGGAAGTGTGTGAGCTGAGCCCAGAATCCCGCGTGGAGCTCAGGCCTTCTGCTGGAGCATGAGATCAGGAGGCAGCAACACATGATGTTCCATCTGGGGGGTTGGTGGGGAAGGGAAGCCAGCGATCCATCCTGCGGGAGCTGGTCCTACGTGGGGTGCTCAGATACACTGCAGATTGACCCCAGAATGACAGCTCAGCCAATCTTATTAATATTACCATGAACAGAGAAGACTTGGGGTCTGGGCAATATCAGCCCCTCCATGGGAAAAGAATTAGGTCAGGAACGCAGAAGTGTCAGCAAGTGGCAGGTCCTAACTGTGCCCCGGAAAACACAAAGCGCTCTTCTACTGTCTTACCAGCAGCTTTCACTGTGAGAAATGTCAACACGTCAGACGACTTTGAGGTCAATAGGAAAGTCACAAGAGCAGCAGGAAGAGTGGGACTCCCTCCACCCTAGGCCTTTACCTTAGCATCTTCTACAGCCTCGGTGCAGTTGTTAAAGTTGCTCACACAGCTCTCTGACACCTACCAGGGCCACCTTCTTCTCCCGGTTGAGCACCAGGTGACCCCTCCTGCCTGCAGACCACAAAGTCAACCTGGGAGGAAGCCTTAAAATGTGCTCCTGGGTTTTTTGGGGGGGAGTGGGGGGTACCAGGGACTGAACTCGGGGCACTCGACCACTGAGCCCCATCCCCAGCCCTACTTGTATTGTATTTAGAGACAGGGTCTCACGAGTTGCTTAGAGCCTCACTTTTGCTGAGGCTGGCTTTAAACTTGCCACTCTCCTGCCTCAGCCTCCTGAGCTGCTAAGATTACAGGCATGGGCCACCACTCCCAGCCACGTGCTCCTGTTTTTAAAAGTCTGACAAGCCTCTGGCTGGGGAGTCTTCCCTTCTTCTCACTTCAGTCCTTAAAAATGACACAGCTTTAAATCTAAACTTTTTAAATGTTCAGACTTTAGGGCTTTTCCACATTTTTATCTTTCTTCCCTACTCCATCGTACACATAGTCATCCAAGTAAATTCCACTCGGCCACAGACCGTCTCTCTACACCTCTCTCCCTGCCCTCTAAAAAGACTCCCTGAAACCCATCAGCTGAAGACAACACACCTGTCATCTCAGGGCTCCTGGGTTGCGGTCCCTGCACAGCTCCGCTGGGCAGCTCAGGACCTGCTTTCAAGCTTCTGCTTTGAAGCTCAGCCCCGAGGCCATTATGTGTAAGTGTCTCCATAAACTGGATGCTGTGACATGGCAGGTGGCTTCTCCTGAACCCAGGAGTCAGAGCAACAGTGAATGAGGGACACGGAGAGACTGCGTGTAAGCAAGCAACGGGGACCGAGGGTCTTCTATAACCTAACCTCGGCAGGGACACACGTCACCTCTCCATAGTTCACTGGAACACACATCAAGCCCACTGCAATGTGGGTGGAAATCAAAAAGGCGTGATGTGGGTGAATAAAGGGTCTTTCAGGGCCCTCTTGAAGGCTTGCTATCATACTCTCCGTGCCTCGGTTTGCTCATCTGTAAAATGGGGTTAATGGTGATTCTGTAAGTTCATATATGTTGATAGTTCTGGTGTATAATAAGCACTGAGTGAACATTAGTTATGACAGATTTTATTCAATTGCTAAGTTGAAGATTAGGGATCAAAAACTTTTTTAAAAAAAATCAACTTAGTCCCTCAAAGCACAAGGCCTACAATCTTGTAAAGAGTCTATAGTTTGACCTAAATAAAAATTATATGAGAAAACATGAGAAGAAAACTTGAAAATCATAATTAATGTGATAGGTCAGACTTTTGATTCTAGATGAGTCTGTGGTGTACTCTTCCACTGAGAATAACTAGAAAAATTGGATGACATATTTTTGTTTGTTTGTTTGAAAATTCAGAGAGGAACCAAGTAGCCAACCTTGAGAGACAAAGATCCGAAGAGAAAAGAAATTCACTGAGGCAAATTTGACCTCCGATACCACATCCCCTTTAAGGGATCTGCTAGTACTTAGAGGCAGCCCAGAGGGGTGAGACCGGACCTTAAGTCATCTCTACACTTGATTCAATTAAGGTGATCTGCTTCTACCCCAATTGCTTGTCAAAAGCTAAACTCTTCAAACAAGAAAACAGCAGCCAGAGACCATGATTTTTTATGCACAATATCTAACATTCAATAAAATTTATCAAGATATAAGGAATAAGAAAGACAACAGAATAGACTCACAGGTAATTCAGATATTGGAGATATTAGATATAGACTTGAAAATGAGTGTGCCAATGGAATATTACTCACCAATAAAAGAGAATAGAATCATGGCATTTGCAGGTAACTGGATGGAGTTAGAGAAGATAATGCTAAGTGAAGTTAGTCATCCCCCCCCCCCAAAAAAAAAACAAAAAAACAAAAACAAGTGCCAAATGTTTTCTTTGCTATCAGGAGGCTGATTCATAGTCGAATAGGGAGCAGGAGCATTGGAGGAATAGACGAATTCTAGATAGGGCAGAGGTGTTGGAGGGGAAGGGAGGGGGCATGAGGTAATTAATGATGGTGGAATGTGATGATCATTATTATCCAAAGTACAACATGATGTGACATAAAAGTGCTGCATAAACTGTGATTCATGCTTTCACAATAAGACATGAATTGGTATGAAGACACGAATTGGTGTGAATGTACTGTATATACAAGCAGAGATATAAAAAATTGTGCTCTATATTTGTAATATGAATTATAAAGCATTCCGCTGTCATATATAAATAAAAAAGTAAATGAGTGTGCTTCTTATATTAAAGAAAATAAAATTAAGAAATGGAGAATTTGACCACAAAGTTAGAATCTACATTTAACAAATCAAGTGGCAATTCTAGAGGGGGAAAATACAAGAGTTATATGAGTTTATTAGGAACCAAATAAGTAGATTTAACAGATGATTAGACACAGCTGAAAAGAGAATCGACAGACTGGAAGATATATATATATATAGAAAATATTCAGTCTGAAAATATCCAGAAAGGGCCAGGAAGAAGAAGAGAGATAATACAAAATTTGAAAAGATAATGGCTGAGGATGTATCAGAACTGCAAAAGATATCAAGAGACATGTTCAAGATGTGCTAAATTAAGTAGGACCAAATACAAAGAAAAACACACATTATGAAATGACTATTAATAATAAAGATGAAAAGAAAATCAAAAACATCTGGGGTTACACACACACACACACACACACACACACACACACACTACACTATCTACTCAACAGCATCTCAGCCAAATTCTTAAACACTTCTAATTAATAACATATAAAATGGGAAATAAGTATGCCTTTTAATATGCCTAATTTTATGTGGCCAGGGAACTGCCAACTGGTCCTGCCAAGACTCAAGTTCAGGTCACCAGACTCTGAGTCCAGAGCTCTCTCTGGTATTCTGTGCTGCCTCCTGCAGGTCACTTTACCTCTCAGTTCTCTTTCCCTCATGAGTAAATTTTCCATCCCATAGATGGTTACGAAGATTAAACATGATATGACATAAAAGTGCTCCATAAACTGTGGTTCATGCTTTCACAATAAGATTCCTCTTCAGGAAACTCTCCCAGAGGCTGGCACCTACCCCAAAGGTCCTCTTGAGGTTAAGTTCTCTTCCACCATATTTTCACGACACCTGTTCTTACCATTCCTACAGCTCTGTATTGAAGCCATTGGCTTCCCTCCCTTTCCCACCATCAGAGAGGACCTGGTGGCAGTACTGATCCCTTAGTCTATATTGACAGTGCTACAAACATAGTTCTTAGATTAAATACGTGTTGACCTAGTTAGAAGTGTCATGGTTTTAAGTACTTTTCACTTACCCTTTATTTCTGGTTGGCAACTGTGTGCCAGGCACTGTGTTAAGACTTTGTAAACATTTCTACATCTGGTCTTCATTGCAGCCCAGGATATCATTATTACTATCATATTATTATTATACCCATTTAATGGAGGATAAGCTGAGGTTCACATTCAGAGTCAGATAGTTTAGAAATAGACAAGCCAGGATGACAGTCTGTGGCCATCCAACATCAGTCCCCATCATTCCATTCTTCCACCTGTCATGGGCCAGCCCCTGGTACCTCCAGGAAAACTGGACATTCTGACACCCTCCCCTAGTGATGGACCCTGAAAGCTGCTGAGAATGAGACACAGCTCAGGCGGCCCCCAGAGGGACCCACCAGGCCCCCCTCTCAGCAGTCCAGCTGCTTTGGCTGAGAAACTGCAGAGGAATTCTGAGCCTGAGGGCCTTGGAGTGAGTTCTCCTACCATCCCAAGAAAACCTGTCTCTGGTCTCCAAAGCTTGAGGTTAAAAAAAGAAAAAGAAAAAAAAATCCCCAGTCACAGGTAGTTAAGTGATTATAAACTGTAAAAATAAATCAGCCTGATATAATTGCTTCAAGGAAAAAGATGACCAACATATTTAAAATGTCCACACTGCCCCCTCTCCCATCTCCATTTGGCACCCTCTAATTACCTTCACATTTCATTTCCATCAGCTGGGTGACCTGGATTTCCCCCAGGTGCGCGGGGGAGGGCCGCGGAGGAGCAGACCCCCGGTGATAAATCAGGATCACCATTAGGAGCCAAGTGCTCATCTCCGCGGCGCTAAATGCAGGATTTATAAAGATGTCTCCACCATCCAGCCCAATTGTGGACACCATAATAAATTCATGAGCGGGTGCCAGGGTAGCACACTTCATTATGTGCGAGACTCCTGGCCATTAATCTAGTCAGCTGGCGGGCAGGATTCCTGGGGAAGGAAGACAAATTTATGCAGCCCAAACTCACTCATTCCATTATGGGTTTAATTTGCCCCCGCTGCTGCAGGCTGCGCCGAGGCGAGGGGACCGTTTTTTTACACTTCGGATCAAGTGTCTGCAACTCCCGGTGGCCTCTTATTTCTTCCAGGAGAACGCCCTGATTTCATCCTTCACCCTGCTCTCCGGGAACATCTTCAGGGGACCTCCTCCTGGCCACTTACTCCAGATAAAATATTTATACAATCAATTGCCAGATAGCATCTTCCCTTAACCGTTCTATTAACATGGAAATGCTCCTATGTAAAACAGCCCCCAAGCTTCTCTAGACACTTAACCCTCCCTTCACCACGGGGAAGTCGCCACAGGGCCCAGAGGGGGAAGGAAACGCGGGTCACCTTGGCACCGGGTGTGGCCCCTGTGCGAGGTGTGCAAATGGGCCTGCGCGTGCACACACCATCGATTCTACTAGGAGGGAACCGGAGTTCCTTTGGCCTCCCCTTCAAATTCAACTCTAGCAATTGTCCAGAAGCTGCCAGGTGGACACCATATTCCTGCAGGACCCTTTTAAATAAAAACTTTTTGGTGTCCTAGTGGACGGGCCAACCAACATTGACCTAGGAGCCACCATTTCTTGGAGACTCTGGTGTTTTTTCCTCCCTAGTCGAGCCCAGAAGGACCTCAGAGTCTGTCCTAACCCAGGTAGATACACCAGCCAATCCTCACGGATCAGGGTTATGGCAATTGCAGGACCCATATGGCAGTGCCAGGAGCTGGTGCTGTACTTTGTGCTTTCTGGACAGTAGCTCCTTTCATCGCCCCAGCAAACTACAAGGCAGAGACTATATTCATCACCAGGTGGCCCATCAGCAGGCTGGGTGTCTCTCTGCTTCCTGTTGCTATCAACAAAACACCTGAGGTGTCAATTAAAAAGAGAGAAGGTTTTCTGAGCTCAAGTTTTGGAGGATTCAGTGTGACAGGGTAGGCCTATTGCTTTGTGCCTGTGGCAGGCCATGGCATCACGGGGGAGCATGTGGAGGAGCCACCTGACCACTCTGTGGAGCCAGGAGCAAAGAGAAAGAGGAGGAGACCTGCGTCCCACAGTCCCCTGCAGGACCACGCCCCCAGTTAGCTAAGACCTCCCCCAAGGCCCGCCTCTTAAAGGCCCCACCACCTCTCAATTGCTTCAAATTGGAGACCACGCCTTTAACACAGGACCCTCTAGGGGATGGTCCAGATTTTACACCTCACACCAGGGAACAGAGAGGGGAGTAAATATGGCTGAGAACACACACTAGTCAGTGGAACCAGCCTACCCAAATGCTGGAGCGTGGTACCCAAGGCCTTCCACGGTTCACTAGACCCTCCCTCCCAAACAGGTCATTAAAACTGCTAGACCCCTAAGGGCTGCCCAAAGAGAAGGTGGTCCTCCCACAATACGAGGGGGTCAGCACCCCCTCACGGGAGCCAATGGCCAACAGGTGTGCCAAGACCTGGTCATATAATATCCAGGGTCTTGTACCTGGCGTCCTGCTCTGCCACCAGGATGAGAGACCACTGGGGGTGCCAACAGGAGCAGTCAGTCCCTTCCGAAAGCACCTGTGAGACTGTCTTGCCAAGGGCAGGGACACAAGAGTCAATCAAGTCAACCTCTGTCTTGGGGAAATTGACCGTCTTCCAGAAAGATCGATGGCATCTAAACACGAGCCACAAGAGACCATGCGACGAGGTCTATAAAGCCTGCCGTGGGCATCCAGAGCAGAGAAGGAAACCTAAGAGCAAAGTTTGGAGAGGAGAGCTGGTGAAATTTCACTGGATCTTGAAAGACAATGGGGACGTGGCTGAGTAGGGTGTGCTGGGCATGAGGAAGAGTGGATCAGGAAGGGGCAGCCACTGCAGCAACGCCCTGGGGAGGTGAGAGAGCCAGTGTCCTCAGATTGGTGAACAGGAAGATGCTCACAAAAGCATCCAGAACCTTCCTCCCCTCTGGTGAAGATGCACCGGTGTTCAAGGGAAAGAGCAGAAGGGAATTGGCCGTCCACCTCACTTCCCAAGTGCCTTCACTTATTCCTAAGTGACTGTTTCCTCTCTGTCATCCCAGGCTTGGTGTCCACCCGCTGAAAGGAAGCTCTGGGGAGTGCTGGGGGGGGGATTTGGAATCAGAAAGAGCCCCACAGTATTCAAATCAGGAGGAGATTCAGGGGGAGGCGAAGAAGCCCCACCGTGGCTCATTCAGAAGATGAAAGTCAGGCTAAGCTAGGTTTATCATAGACATGCTGCCCAACATGGACCGGAAACACGGTTGTCCCAGTTTACTGGTAAACAGAAAACTGGACAAAGCTATCCAACACTCCCTATGCCAGGAGAAAGCTTTCCTGAGCACCAGAGAAAAACAACAACAAAAAAAGCAGCCAATCTTATAGTTTCTCAAAACCTGCTGGGGAGAAGGGAGAAAAGCAGTCTCCCAAACATGCAGATGAGCAGGTCTTTGAAAACAATCTACAAAAAAGAGTTAATCACGACCGAGAACTGTTGGGGGTGTTCTCCAGAGAATCCAGTCAGACCTGCTTACCATGGAACTAGAACACCAAGCCCTGGAGGACCAGTTAAGAACAACAAAATGAGATGCAAATAAAAATAAACGAGATCAAGAAGAATTGAACAGAAACCAAAAGTGCAATTGGAGCATTACATTCCAGATTCTGTACAGAAGAGAGCAGAATTGATACTGCAAAGGGCCAGAATGGAGGCTCAGTGAGAGAGTCTCAAGAACGAGGAAGAAAGAGGGGGGGGACAGATGAGAAGAGGAGAAGGATGCAAGGAAAATGGTAAATGTAGACAAAAGACCAAAAAAATGGAAAAAATTGACTTTCTATTTTTTTTTTTTTGCTGCTGTTGGTTAGCAGATTTCCAAGAGCCATCATAGCACCATGGTACTTAAGCCTCAATGATCTAAAGTATTGTTAGAGAAGCAGATTTTTCTGTTTTTTATGGTTGTCTGTAGTTGTCTGCAGTGCTTAGACATAAGTCATGCAGAACTAGCTAGAAGAGAAGCGAATGGTTATGACCACTCAAAATCGTGAGGTCTCCTTCGAGGTCAAAGGCTGAGTGTCAGTTATGCATTGCTGGGTAACCAACTAGTAGAAAATCGTGTGCCTCTAGAACATCATGGTTTTGCACCTGATGCTAAGACAGTGAGTGTCCCAAAAGCCAGAAAGTACAATTTGCCTGTGCTCAGAAACTGGCATGGCCACCATATTCCTCTAGTCACACAGTCACAGAGCCTGTCTGGGTTCAAGAGGAGAAGAAACAGGACCCCAGTTCTGAATCAGAGGAATATCACAATCTGGGTCCATCGTGTGTGTGTGTGTGTGTGTGTGTGTGTGTGTGTGTGTTGCTGGGGATTGAGGCCAGGGGCTTGTGCATGCAAGGCAAGCACTCTACCAACTGAGCTAAGTCCCCAGCCCTGGAACCATCGTTAATGGTTCATGACATGTGATTCTTCCCTTGAGATGTTTCCACCCTCAGAATGCCCTCCAGTCCCTCCTGAAAAAGATCTCTGCAGACGACCCCCTGGGAGCTCACCAGACAATGATCCCCTGGGAAACCTGTAGTTCAAAATTGAACCAGAGCCATTTTTAAAAAAATTTAACAGTCAAAATATGAAAAAAAAAATTAAGAGAAAGATTCAAAAGTAAATTTTCTAATCTATAAGAAAAAGAAAGAAAAAAATCCATGGGGCTTATAGCAGATGGTCAAAAAATATGTCTCTTAAAACATAAGAGAGAAAAATAGAACATGCACAGGGGCTGGGGCTGTAGCTCAGTGGTAGAGCGCTCACCTAGCATGTGTGAGGTGCTGGGTTCAATCCTTAGCACCACCTAAAAATAAATAAATAAAATAAAGGTATAAAAAAATCACATCAATCTTTAAAAAAAAATAGAACATGCCCAACAGTTTTAAGCATCAGTTTCTGTCTACCCAGGGAACACCAACCTGTGAGGGTGACAGTAGGGTCCTGGACACAGGTTATCACTCACATGTTTGCTTTTGTCTTCCCACACAAGGTCCTAAGTCCCAGAAGTGTACTCAGTGAGTTGCCAGGTTTTTCTAAAGTCCTCTGGGGGCTTGCGGGCTCATTACATGTCCAAGCAAGTGCCAGGTGACCTGCTCTGGGCTCCAGTGCTCCTGGCCAGGCAGCCACCACCAGGTACACTTGAGGACCTAGGAGCTTGCACAGGTTCCAAGTCCTTGAGGTGCCTCTTGGTGAATATGATAGATGGATAAAGATTTATCTTTTCTACCTTGGGTTAGGATGAGTCAGAAGGACTTGCAGAAAATGCTTACCTGAGGGGTGCATCCTACAGAACAGGTAGTAATGTCAACAGGTAACTCTATCCCCATCACAGGTGGCCCTGGTGATGGGCTCCAATGGAGATTCACCTGAGCAACAGATATTCAATGTTCCACATAAAAATCACTTGTTCTACTAGGTTTTTGCCACAGACGGTTTTACTCAGAAAAAGAGACCTTCTCTTTCCCTCAGCAGGACCTATCCCTGGGCATTCTTCTGAACCTCTAGGTATACACCAGAGCAGTCAGGGGTGACCAGTGCAGGCTGCAGTGAATCACGGCTCCAGGACTCGGGAGTCTGAGGCAGAGGACTGCAAGTTCAAAGCCAGCCTCAGCAACTTAGCGAAGCCTTAAGCAACTCAGTGAGTCCCTGTCATTAAATAAAATACAAAATAGGGCTGGGTATGTGGCTCAGTGGTCAAATGCCCCTGAGTTCAATCCCTGCTACCAGGGTGGGGAGGGGGGGAGGTAACAGATGAGAGCAAAATGGCCTTACCTACATTCCACAATGAATCTGCCTAAAGACAATGAAACAGAGGATTTTAAAAGGAATAGTAGAGAAAAGTAAGACAAATTCAAGACAAGAAAGAAAGAAAATTAAAGTTCGAATTTTTAAATGAAAAAAGAAGGTCATTTTATTATGACAAAAGTAAAAGCTCTGATAACAATACATTAGGCTAGTGAAATTTAAAGTATTTAAATATTTTGGAACTGTGAGAAAGAAGTGAAGGAGATGCAATTGTGAGAAGTTAATAACCCATGGGTACCTCCAACACATCAAGCCCATGAAGAAAATTCAAATAATACTGTTAATAAGATCAAAGTATACAGTATAGCCACTTTGGTCCCCAGTAGATACTTTTTTAAGTATTAGTAGAGTGTTTTTTAAAGCATTCCATGCACTGCACTACCAAGAAAATCTTGATAAAATTGAAAAGTTTACAGGCCAAATTCCCTGATAGAATAAAAATAAATGGAAACATTTCCAACACCACTGAGAAAATGATAGGAACTTGGATAATAAATAAATAAGTAAAAAAAAAATCCCATAAATAGTTATTGAGTCAAACGGGAAATAAAAACCTCAGAAACAGACTATTAAAAACTTCAGAAACAGACTATTTAGAAAACAATAAAAAGAGAACAAAACAACGCTTTGTCAAAGCTTGTGGCCCAATGCCAGAGTTTCACTTAGAAAAAAAAAAAAAAAGAGAGAGAGAGAGAGAAAGAAAGGCAAAGCAATAAATTGTTTCATTATTAAACGAGAAAGACTAGAAATAAAGAGATTAAAACTCAGTTTCAAGAAGTTAATAAAGGAACAAAACAAAGATAACAAAGGCTGGATAAAAATTAAATGGAGACATGCAAAAGAATGATTGAATTAATAGAGATTAGCTGGTGTGAACGTCTGTGCTGTCTCTTTAAAACTGTAAGAGAGCAGGCTGTGCTCTGGGCAAATCTAATAATACAAGAGAAAGAAAGAGTAAACTCCAATATTACCAGAAATGAGAAATGGAATGAAACCAGAGGGAAGAGTTTTTAAAAACAAAATCAGGAAGTCCTCGCTAGAAGAGTCCAAGGAAGGCACGTAGGAAAAATTAATAGACTATGTCAACTAGAAAAGACTCTGTGATGGCAAGACTAAGAAGAATCAAAAGCGTATGACCATCTTTGACACAGATATTTTCAATAGTTGTGGTTGAAAAGTCACCCGGATTAGTTTGTATGATTAATAAGAATCATACAAACCCCATCAGCAAATGGGAAAGAAGAATATGAAGAGGCGACTCTGAGAAATGGGAACTCTCAATGCCCGATACCTAGGGGGAAAAGTTTTATCTCAATGAGAAAGAAAACAATGAAACAATAAAATGAAGAGACAAATATTTGAAAGATAATTAGCCAGATTGGGTGAGGATGGATTCAAGCTGGTCTTTTGCTCCATGGCTTTTGGCTCAACTTTTGTAGAAGGATACTTGGAAATAAGGACCAAGACACCTTCAAATATCCATAACCTTGGACTTCACGTTACCTCTCAAAATAGGCACTGAGAAAGTGATCCCATAGGATGCATATGTACAGTCCCAAAGCTCTATATCCTAGCATTATCCATAAGAAAAAATAGAAGTGACTTCCATTTCTAATAATAGATCAGACAAATATGTTCTGGTACCTCTCTATAAGAAGACAATGTGGAGTGCTTCATGTTACAATTTTTTGAAAACTAATGACATAGAAAGTTCTTCGTGTTTTATGAAATGAAATAGAGAGCTAGCTTGCCAAATAAAGTTTATAGAGGACCATGTTGAAAGGAACTCAAAACACATGTGTTTTTTGTTTTTTGAATTTTCTTTTCCATGTTTTCAAATGTTCTAAAATTAACACATATTTCTCTTTATATAATCAGGTCAAAAATTGATGACTACCTCCTGTACATTTAAACATTAGGTAAAGTTTCCTAGGAAATCTCCTTGGAATGGACAGTTTCTAAGAAAATAGAATTGCTCCACATTGTTTTAAGACACTTCAAAAACGATCAAAAAGTTGCCTTGAAGAAAGTCTCCGGAGCTCGTGTGTCTCACTGTAAATACTTTCACACTTTCAGGGAGCCAAATTAGTTCCACACTGGTGAACTTTCAAAGTTAGAAAAAATGAAAAAGAAAGCCTGATTCATTTTATAGCAGAGCAAAACCTGGTAAAGATAACAGAAATCTATTACTCCATCTCACCAGTAACTATATAGATGCAAACATTTCCTAAATTTAAAAAACACGAACAAATTGAAACCAGCAGTATGTCAAAATAACACAAACTAAACTTAGTTCCAAATATTATTTATCCCAGGAATTAAGGAATGGGATAATACTGGTAACAACTATTAAAACAAAATGTTACATCCAGAAGCCAAACACAAAACCATATGTATAACCATTTCAATAGGTGCCAGAAGGGGATCTGATCAAGTTCAATACCCAGTTCTTCACAATCTGAAAAGGGAAGCATGCTTCTCTGCTGGGCTGAAGTCTTGTGCCGTGGTTAAAACATGTGTCTGGCACCTCTGCTCATGGGTATTTGAGTCTTGGCTTCTCTCTTTGCTTAGGGATAAATAGTGTAATCAGAACTACATGGGAAGTTCTAGCCTCAACCAGAATTAAAGAGGGCATCTTTCTGGAATATCCTAGGGAAAAGTATTTGTGAGCATTTGCAGAAAAATTTGTGGGAACCCAGGGATAAACTTTGCATTGTCTATTCATTTCCTACTGCTTAAAGACCTTTTAAAATATTGTTATCATAAATCAGCATTCTATGTTCAATTAAAAAGAGGTTCAATTACAACCAGACCGGGACAGCCAACTTGAGATTTTTTTTTTTAGGAGAACAAGTATAATTTGGAAAGTTAAAAATTAACATTAATTATTAATTAAAGTCATAATTAATGAAAAAAATGAGTATATGAAATCCTTATGAATGAAATGATATGATCTTGTGGGAATTTGCTTCAGAATCATTCAGAGGAATATTGTGTGGGTGGGGATTGTTTGGTTTATATCAAACAAAATGGGCCTTGCGTGAAAATTTTTAAAGCTAGGAGATGTGTATATGTAAGTTCATTATACTGTTCTCTATAAAGAGTTAAAAATGAAAGCATATACCTATAAAGAAAACCTGAGAGTGTCCAGGTTACAGTTCTAATTACTAATTGCAAAAGTAATTCATCGTACTTCATTTAACCCCAGTGTCATTTCTATTGGGTGTGATACAAAGTTAGTTGTTCAATTTAGTCACACAATCATTTCTATTTGACATAATAAAAATTAGCTGTTCAACTTATAATATATGTTTTAACTTGGCAAATAAATATTTTGGAAAAAATACAAACTGATGAGTTAAAAATTTATTAGGACTAAGTCAAATCTTATGGCAGATGAATTCAGAACAAATGTGCAAAATAAAAAGCTTTCTTATAAATAACAGCCAAAACCACTTAGAAAATAGCATTGAAAAAATGACATCAGAAGAAAGATGACAATACATGATATATTTAAGAATAATGTTTAGAACAAACATACAGAACTCTCTAGAATGCTGCATAAAACATTTCATGGAGTCATGTAAAAATATATAGAAAAATTAATAAGATGCCATGTTTATGTATGAGAAGATAAAATGCTGAATGGATGTCAACTATTTCTAAATTTAATAATATGTTCATATAGCTCAAACCAAACCAAGATTTACTTAGGAGTGGAAGAAGAAGTGATACTTGATACAATGGCTCAGAAAGTCTACAATGACAGAGGGTCAAAATTATTTAGAAGTTTTTTTGAGATTGGGGGCAAGGAACATGAGTGATTTAATTGACCATATATATTTAAATGCATTCAATTAAAACAATAGGCCTTGTATCAGTCAGCACACACTCAGTTCTGCTACAGTAATAAAAAAAGACCCAAATATAAGTGACTTATGAAAAACAATTTATATCTTGGGCTCTATGCAGGTCCTTTACTGGTTGACTGCGGGGCTCTGCTGGACTTCTTTACTCTGGTGCTTGGAGTTGGTGGTGAAAGAGAGAGTTCTGTATTGTTTCCCAGTAAGAAATGAAGGCTGTAGCCCAGAAAAGACCCACAGCATGTCTACTTATATTTCATTAACTAGAACTTGTCAGAGGACTCCAGACAAGGATTGAAAGTCAGGTAATGCAATCTAACTACTTGTTATGACAAGGAATCAAATGACATCCCTGAAATCACGCAGTCCAGAGTTTTGGTCAGTAGCAATAGTAACTACTGCAGAAACTTGCAGGAAAATATAAAGAAGTAGCTACCCCACAAACCTTGGTAAGTATAAGGATTTCATGTGATGTCATCAAGTCAAGGATAGAAAGTAGAATTAAGTAATAACTTCACATGCAAATATGTTTAAAAAAATAAAAAATGGATGAAACTATATATATAT
The DNA here is from genome assembly GCF_048772815.1 of Callospermophilus lateralis. Lineage (NCBI taxonomy): Eukaryota > Metazoa > Chordata > Mammalia > Rodentia > Sciuridae > Callospermophilus > Callospermophilus lateralis. Next base: position 1,750,563 of record NW_027510158.1, on the reverse strand, counting down.
ATATACATATTAAATCACTCTTATGTAATTAAAATAAAAGTCTCTGTATGTGTGTATGAAAAAAACATTTAAATTTGATTAAGATACAGGAAGAATTATTTATACATGAATACATGATAAAGATAAGGAAGAGTTAATAGAATAAATACCAAAATAGGAAGAAAAGAAAGAATTTTATCAAATATTTTAAGCTTCCTTAACGTAGAAGTGGGGGATGCAGCTCAGTGGTAAAGCACTTGTTTAACATTCATGAAGACCCTGTCAATGCCCAGCACTGCCAAAAAAAAAGATTTTTTTCTTTTTTTTAATGTAAACTCACACACACACAGAAATATTCATAAAAGTCAAACCATAGACTACAGAAAATATTTATCAGAAATATACCAATCTGAATAAAGACTAGAGTGTCTAAAAGAAAAACAGAGAAAGAAATCCCAAAGGAAAAATAAATAAAGGGCACAACCAATTCACACAAGGAAATAATACAGATAATTGCAAACATTTTTAGAAGTTTAACTGCACTGATGCAAATCTTAAAAAGACATTTTCTTTTATTTTCCAAAGGAACAATTTTAAAAATTGTCATATTTGATGAAACTTTGGAGAAACTGGCCTCATGGTCCATCCTGGTTCTGAAGTTTCCATGCTTCTGAAAGAAATATGGCAATATGTATCTAAAACCTTAACGGTTCTCATAGCCTCTGAGCCAATCATTATTCTATTTATGAAAATTAATTCTCAGGAAAAAAATCACTCACGTGCAAAAAAGATATGTATGAGTTCTTTATCATGTAATAATAGGCAAAAACCAAAAACCCAAGTGTCCAATATAGATATTTAGTAACTAAATGCTAACACATCCATATCAGTAAGCCTTGACAATGTTTACAACATTTACAAAAATATTTCAGGACATGGTTAATTTTAATTAAAAAATAGCAACAATCATCATGAATAAGACAGGGAAATCTAGGAGAAGAACATACACACAAGATAGAATAAAAGTCTGTAAGGAACTATAACAATATCCATTGTGACTACGAAATAGAGGGGAATTTTTGTTTTCTTCTCTTTGTCTTTATTTTTCTAACAGTTATGCACTACTAAAATGATTAGGAAAGTTCATTTTTAAGCAATGAGAATATTAAAATCATCTGTTGCTTAATGAGACTCTAAATATTCTTTTTTAAAAATTTCTTTATTAGTTGCTCAAAACATTACAATGATCTTGACATATCTTACATTTGATTCAAATGGGGTACGTAATCTTACTCTTATTTTTCCACGTGTACAGATTGCAGGACCACATTGGTTATACAGCCACGTTTATACATAGGGCCATACTAGTGTCTATTGTATTGTGCTGCCCTTCCTATCCCCCCCCCCCCACTAAATATTCTTAAAATATCCGTAAACGTGTTTCTCGTGGATAACTGTGGATAAGAAAAACGGTGAAGTACAAGATAATAAATATGCTGCTCAAACATGCCACCTTCCTTGGTAGGTCTGTGGCAGACATCACAAATCAATCCCAGTGCTCTCCTCTGCCAGGATCAGGTGCTCCCTGGGCACAAGAACTCTGGAGAGCCACTTCCAGTGAATCCCTTAAAATGCTTTCCTATCTCTGAATACGAAAAGAGCCCTGGAGCGCTAGCCATGTGTCGAGGATCCTCCTTGTATGCCCAGCTGAGCCTCAGCACCCATCTCTGTAAACTTAAGATGGTAAAGGCTGGACCAGCTCTGGTCCTTGCAGCCTGATGTTCCATTGCCTGACAACACCGTCACCTTCATCCACCCGCCAAGCTGCTGCCCTTCTTGAACAAATCACCACCTCGCTGTAGGATATTTCCCTGAGCTGCCTGATACTCCTTTATCCGGGAGATCCACTTCTCCCTACGGTGCGCTGTGGACAGTTTGCACTGGGTAATTATTGGAATGGGGCAGGGGGGACTGTACACAGCATTTAGAATGTTTAGTGACATTCTTAGCTTCTGCCCCCTAGATGCCAGGAGCGCACCCCACTGACAATTAAAACTGTGTCCAGCATTGCCAAATATCCCCCCTGGGAAAAGGTAGCCCCCAGCTGAGGACCACTGCTGTAGCACCTTCTCTGTAGGAAGAAATTTGTTCCTTTAGTTTCTGAGACTTACTGAGTCCCCCTCTCAGCAGGGACAGGGTGGACAGCAGACCTGAGTCTGCTTCTTGCCTTTTGGTCAGACCTCTTTTTGGGGACAAGATCATGTGTGTGACAAGATCATGATCTGGTGCATAGGGGGAGGCACCCAGTTGCACCCTGTGGCACCCTGTGCACACAGCCAGAGCTGTCCCTGGAAGAGCATGAATCTCTATTCGGGGCTGGTGGGCACTTAACATAATGGAATGATTGACAAGGAAATATTTATACTCAGCTGACTAAAGGGGCAGATCAATCAGCTACTGTCAGTGCAGAAAGATGGTGGTGGAAGCAATTCCCAGGTTCCAGCCCCACTGTGGCAACTCCCCGTGGGTCTCACGGAAGATTCTAGAAGGTTTTCTTATAGCTCCCTTCTTTGAGGCATTTATACTAAGGCTCTGTAACGATGCCGTGGCTTTCCCAGCTCTTACCTCCCATGTGCACGGCAGCCATCTCCCCATGTCTGGGGAAGACACCCGAGGCCCAGTGAGGTAAGAAGAGGCCACGGGATGTGGCCAAGTCAGGTTCTTCAAATGAAGCCACTCCAACGACAAACTACTTTCCATTTTTGTCAGCGCCGACGTGATTTCTAACTTTTAGTTCATCATTTTGGGCTGAGGGGGATGTAACTCAATCACAGACAGCAACATTAAGGACACAGTAAAACCTTCACACGCCAAGGATTTATAGGGGTATTGATTAACACCATCAGTAAAGTATTTACGTTAATCAATAGGAAAAGGTGATTTAAATGTTTGGGTGTCTCTTGCACTTCTGAGGGCCACGGCTTCTCTTAAAAGCGTACACTTTAGATGATACACTTCTTGGTTTTCCCCACTGGGCTCCTGAGCAAAGCTCATTAGCATGGCTCAGGCCCTCCCCTGCCAGGACCCTTCCCTCTGTGCCACCACCATCACCTGGGACCCCGCTGCGGCTCGGGTCCTGTTTGAGGAGACGCTGCCAAGGACTTTGAGGTTCAAGGTGTTTTTTTGTGAGTCCTGAAAGGCAACAGGATGGAGCGTGGAAGCTGTTGAATTCTAGAGCAGCTCAGCGGAGACCCTGCCGGTAGGCAGGTCCCTGTGCAGTAAGGACTGCCCCTCCACAGGCCAAAGCCATCAGGCCCAGGACCCCTCACCCAGCTGCCCATGGCCTGAGCAGGGGAGGTGCCTGCCCACCCCAGTGCTGGGCACTGAGTCCTTCCCTGAAGGACAATCCAGGCAGCACGTGTCCAAGTCTGGCACAGAGTCTCACCAGGGCTCTGTGGCGACAGTGTCCAGGTGTAGAGACTGGTCTACATGTTCTGGTGAACTGGGACAGAAAACCCTGCCAGGTGGAGCTGGCTCACCTGAGCCCCAGGCGGCACCTTCATGCTGGGTGACCTTAATCACACCACTTCCTACGGGTGGCATCAGAACGGTGTTGCCAGACAGTCCCAACCATTAAAATCCCTTTGTGAGGCACCTGTGAAAATCCAGATTCTGGGGCTCTGTCCAAAATCTACAGGATAGTGGCCTGGGAATTTGAATATTTTGTTCCATCAGAGTCCCAGATGATCCTTACGACCAGCTCATTACAAAACTACCCTCGGAGCCCCTAGGCCAAGCTTGCTGCATCAGAATCTCCTGCAAGGTCATTCCCTAGATCTAGCCGGGAGGATTTTTTTTTTTTTTAACATCCTTTAATTGTCAATGGACCTTTATTTTATTTATTTACGTGTGGGGCTGAGACTCGAACCCAGGGCCTCACATATGCTAGGCAAGTGCTCTCCCACTGAGCCACCACTCCTGCCCTAGCCTGGAGGATTTTGATTCGAAGTCTGCATTTAAATATGTACAGTCATGATGATAAGAAACACAGTGGATTACTTATATCAATGACTCCAAAGTTTTACCCTCCCCAGGACCCACACCCTTCCCTTGAAACTCTCAGAAGGCAGAGGATAGTAATGTGCTTCTCTTGGCTAACAGAAGGAAGAGCAGGGACTGTGCACCAATCTGTCCTTGACCTCCAGAGGTCCTGTATGCTTCTCCTTCCCCACACTCCTGTCACCACCGTGAGAAGCCCATTTCGGGCAGAGTCCACTGATCTCAGGAGAAGGATGAGCAAAACCACACAGGCAAGACATCCCAGCCAATCCCAGTCCAGAACTGAGCTTCAGCCAACCAGCAAATAGATAAGTGCGCCAGTCTAGACCAGCTAACCACCAGCCAACTGCCACGGCTAATAAGAAATAAACAATTGTACTAGGCCACTAAAATTATGTGATGTTTGTTACGCAGCATTACCGTGGCTCCACTAGCTGATACAATTAATATACTTAATATAATAGTAGCGAATAGTTTTTGAGACCTACTAGCTGCCTGTCACTATATTTATTGTTTTCTCTATATTAGTTATTTAGCATTATTTTTTCCTTTCCTTTTTAGCACTGGGGATTGAACCCCAAAGTGATCTACCACAGAACTATATCCCAAGTCCTTTTTATTTATTTATTATGAGACAGGGCCTCACTGGGTTGCTCAGAGCCTCACTAAATTGCTGAGGCTGACCTTGAATTTGCAATCCTCCTGCCTTAGCCTCCCAAGTTGCTGGGATTACAGGTGTGCACCACCATGCCAGGCATTATGTTAGTTATTCGATCTCATGGTAACAATAAGACATGGGGAATGTTACTATCCTCAGTTTACAGATAATACTGAGGCACGGGTTACTGAAAACCTTGCTGAACTCCAACAACATCAGAAGACTTGTTTTGCAGGACTGGAGTATTGAGGAGTCGTGGACAGGGCTTTGAGGGGGGGAATTGAAAGGAGAGGGCAAGTTGGGAAAGAGTCCTCTGTGCTCTGAGTCTGAATGCAGAGAGGAAAGGATCATAAGCCCTGGTTACAGGATGCCATAGTCTCAGGAAACACAGCATTGGCAGGTCCTTCCCTCCGTGGAAAGATGAAGAAAGCCACCACGGGTGGTCGTCACGGTGAGCTCTTACTGTTCCCCCCCCCCCTTTTCCAAGCAGGTATCATGAACAGGGCAGACTGGCACAGCAGAGCCCGGCACAGATGATTCTCTGCCTTGTGGACAGGAGCCCTGAACTTCAGAGTCAGACCCCTCCCCACTGCAAATTTGACTCAACGACAAATGATTTGAGTTGTGACAGTGCCCAGGGCACACGGTGTGAGTGCTTCACTAGGTCAAGTTTCACTGAATCCCATGGGAGTTAACTAAGTCGGGTGCATCTCAGAAGCCACTTGCAGTTTTGGGGGGGTCAAGGTAGTGGGCAATAAGGTCTTTTGCAAAAATGTATCACTCTGAATCTAGAACTACCTCCTCTGCCTCCATCCCCTGGGGAAACTGGGGGCTCATCTCTTCTTGATACAGCCCCCCTTTCTCAGTCCTCTTTTCTGATCAGCCTTGGAAACCCTCCCCACCTTAAGTCTTTCTCAAGGTCCAGGTACAACTAGGCGAGCCAATGGCCATTGCTCAAGGCACCCCATATGTGCCCCGCCCACAGAGAGGCAGTATGGCCCAGTGGTTAAGGGGCCATACTTGGGCAAGACCCTCGACTTCCCCAGGGCTCTGTTAGCTTATCTGTATGGTGGAGATGATGATGGGATTCACATACAAAGATCCCCTGGATTCACATAAAACGCTTCAAACGTTACTTGGCACCGGTAGGCTCTATGTAAGTGTTAGCTTTTCCTGGTGTGGATCAGCCATCTCCTTCCCCTCCTGGCTCCCTTTCCATCTCTGCACCAGAGGAAATAAACCCAGAGGAGCAGGACAGACCCTACCCACTGGCCAAACAGGCACGAAGGGGAAGGAAGCCCAACAGACCAACCAGTGAAACGCTGAGCATCCCCCCACCCACAGGAAGCTGGGATTCAAACTGCACCTCCCAGGACCCGAGCGGCACTGAGCAATCGTCTCACCCCTAAACCCCAAACGTCTGCCATGCCCAAGCTTAGTCACTCCTCCTCAGCCAAAGGGTCCCCTGTCACTGCTGCATCTCCTCCCTGCCCCTTGGGTCTCCTCGGGGAGACGGGACACTGTCTTGCTCTCTGTCCTGTTAAATCCGTTCCATTTGAAGCGCACCTTTAATGTCAGCCACATCAAGTCCTTTTGGGAACAGGAAGTTAGACATCCTAAATAAACAAATTTGGATGAGCTGGGGAGCTGTCCAGGGAGAAGGCAGAATTAAAGAATATTTTTAAGTGGACGCAGCTTTATTAGTTCAAGTATTCACAGCGACTCTTCCCGTGCCGTGAACTGCTATTTCTAAGTTGCTGTCCTGCTGGGATTCCTCTGTTGGCTGAATCAGAAGCCAGGCTTCTACACTAATTGCAGGACACTGGTTTGTGCTAATGACAAAGGAACCCTCACAATTAATCATAAGTAGGTTGAAGCAGAGTGGGCCTGACTCCTATCCTGCTCACAGGGAAGACTGGCTTCAGTAGATCACCAAGGACCTGCTAGCCTGAGCAGATCCAAGGTCCCTAGATTGTTTGTGATGAGGATTAAACCCAGGGATGCTTTACCACTGAGCAACATCCCCAGCCCTTTTTATTTTTTTTTTATTTTGAGACGGAATCTTGCTAAGTGGTAGAGGCTGGCCTCCAACTTGCCATCCTCCTGCCTCAGCCTCCTCAGTTGCTGGGATTGCAGGTGTGCACCCCTGTGCCCCACTCTGTCCCTGGGTTCTCGTATTAGTCAGGGTTCTCTAGAGAAACAGAATCCACAGGAAGTATAATTATAAAAGGGAGATTTATTAGGTTGGCTTGCGCAACCAGAAGCCGGATAGTCCACGATGGCCATCTGCAGGCTGGAGAGCTGGAGGACAGCAGCTGCCCAGTCCAAGAGGCTGAAGCCCCAGAACAGGAGGGATCAACGGTGCTGCTCTAGTCTGAGACCCAAGGCTTCTGGGGAATCTGCTTTGGAAGAGAAAAGAAGAGAAAGTCTGACATCCTCAGGTGGCCACCGCAGTAATCAGAACCCACACAACAAGAATGAGCTGGCATCTGCCCCTTGTCCTTCCAACTTTTATTCCATCCTATTGGATGGTCAAGCCACCATCCTATTGGACGGTGCCTTCCACACTTAGGGAGGGTCTCCATTTCAGTTGACTGTCCCACATGCCAATCATTCCTAGACACACCCTCATTGGCACACCCATCAGCCTCTTAATCCTGGGCTTCTCTTAATCCAACCAGGTGACAGTTCAAGTTCACCTTCACAGTTCTTAATCTACATCTGTCATTGCAGTGAGTGTCCTTGGAGGGTCCCCCCTGACCAATTCCCTATCTAACCACTGTCCCTCCATGCAGGACAGGGAGGAGGTGGAGAGGGGGCTTCGCAGCCCTGTTTGCGCTCAGTGACGCACCCTGTGGGCTCGGGGGCACTGAGCACCTACTGTTCACCAGTCACTGTAGACACAGGGTCCCACAGTCCCAACCAAAGTCGGCCAAGTCCCGTCCTCCTAGGGCTCACCTTCTGCTGCAAGGTGGCAGGTAAGCATGAAGGTACAAATGCGACGATTCCCGCAGTGGTTGGTGCTAGGGAGAAGATGGAAGAGAATATCGGGGAGCAGTGGTGGGCCCAGGGGGAGGCCACAGGGCACCAGAACGGGAGGGTGGTGCCGGGGACCCACAGGTGTGAGCCAGGGGTTGGGAGAAGCCAGCGGACCCCAGATACTTCAGGGTGGTTCTTGCAGATTCGGTGGCGGGGTGGGCGAGAGGACAGAGGGAGAAGAACAAGGAAGACCCCAAAACCCCCCATCTGCACCGTAGAGTCAGCCAAGCTGGGGGGCAGGAGTGGGGACATGGGCCAAGGGGAAACTAGGACCCTAACCGAGGCTGGGATGCGACTGTCCATCTAGGCATGTGAGGTTAGGACACAGTGCTGGACAGCCCTGAGGGGGGCCACGGTGCCAGGCAGTGATGTGCAGCAAAGGCGCAGGCAGCTGCTGGTTAAGGTGGGGAAAGGCCACCCCGTGGGGGAGGGGGAGGGGGGCCTTGGAGCTGCAGAGATGGGACAAGGCGCAGCCCTGAGGGACAGAGGCAGGCTTGATCACGGTGACTTCCAGCCCAATTTCTCAATTCTCCTTCCTGCTTTTGGAGTCTGTCCCTCTGGGTTTCCTTCCATTTCCTGGGTAGGTTGGTAGTGTCCTCCTGCTCTGGACAAGTCGCCCTCCCCATGCTGGGCTCTGGGCTCAGTCTGAGACTGCTCTGGGGATATCACTGATAACTGCACAGTGGGACCTGGAGCATGTCCACACTGGCTGCTTCTCCTCTGCCTTTCCCATGAGAGCATGCCCAAGCTGTCCTGGTGGAGCATAAGACATATGGACACTGCCAGTTCACCCAGCCTGCCCAGATGAGGTTTTCCAGATCAACAGGCCTGGAGCTGAACCCAGACATTTAAGAGAGCAAAGTGGGTACCAGAAGGACTGCCATGCCACCATTATCCTAAATCACTAAACCACAGACTCATCAGCCAAGATGAGTTATTTGTTTTAAATCAAATAATGTCTCAGGAGTTTTGTTACACAGCACTATAATGGCAATAGATAACTGATACAGGTTCCCTAACATGCTGCTGTGGTTTGTCCCCCAAGGGTTCCTGCGTTGAAAATTTGGTCCCCAGTGTGGCAATGTGGGGGTGATGGAATCTGGAAGAGGTGGGTCCTTCTTTCATTGTGGACATTCCCTGAGGGGTAAATGCTGGCCTCCTGGGGTGAGTTCTCCCCAGAGCAAGTGTTATAAAAGCACGAATCTGATCTGTGTATTACTCTCTTTGGCTTCCTGTTTGGCCATGTGGTCTCTTCTTCCTGCACACACACTTGTCACTGTGAAACCATCCACTATGTGGTGCTTTCCATAGCCAACCTGATGATGATACTATGCCCTTGAACCTCCACAAATGTGAGCTAAATAACCTCTTTTCTTGATAAAGTCATCCATTCTCACGTATTTTGTTACAGTAACAAAAACCAGACTAATTCAGTTGCTTCTACAGCTTTAGGACTACGTATGTGTGTGCATGCACGCGTACCAATTGAACCCAGGGATGCTTAATCACTCATCCACATCCCCAGTCCTTTTTAATTCATTAATGTATTTTTATTTTGAGATAAGGTCTCACTAAGTTACCTAGGATCTTGATAAGTTGCAGAAACTGGCCTCAAATTTTCGATCTCCCTGCTTCAGCCTCCTGAGTCATTGGGATTACAGGTATGTGCCATTGCACCTGGCTTTGTTTTTTTTTTTGTGTGTGTGTGTGTAAGTTTGCAAACCAAGCAATCCCTGCCAAAATCAGTAATGAGACCACATTTTATAACATACAGGTGTCTGTAGATGGCATAATGGCTGGCACCAAATGCTCATAATTGTCTGTTATATTTCAAACTGGGGAGAAAAAACTTTACGGAGGTAAGTAAGAAGAGCTTTCTAATCAGAGCCCTTGAGGGAAAAAAAATATTTAAATGTTTTATGAACTTTCTCTTCTCCCTCATCATTTAAACAACAATAAATGTAACATATCAATTTACATTATGATCCTTTTATTACGTTATAATCAGGTGCCAAGTGGTTAAAGATTTATGAAGAGACAGTATTACAAAGGCAGTCCAGAGAATTCATTGCCGCAGTCTGGCTGGGCACAAATCACGAGCCACTGAAGCAGGAACAAACTTTATTTCTGAACTCCACCAGCACACTCCACACACGCTGCCTTGGAACTCTCCCGAACCCCACGCGGCTTGTGTAGGAACCAGCAGCCGGAAATATCCTATGGAAATCCCTCCTCCTGCACTTCCCCAACCAATGGGAACTCTCCAGGAATCCCAGGGAATCCCCATGAGAACTCCAAAGTAGCATGAGAACTGCAAAGTAGCCGCAGAGGCAGATATAAATGCCTCGCCTGTAAATCAATACTATTGGCAAAATGCCAGGGGTCATTCCGACTCAGCTATGGCTCTCAGCAATTCATGGCCAGCAGGTGAAGCTTCTCAGAGGCAGGAGAGGCCTTGCAAAGTGCCCCGTAGGAAAAGGGATGTCACAGAGGTCAGGACGGTGTGAGTCCTGGAAGTGGAAGAAGATGGTGCGTCTCGGGGTGGAGCACAGGGAACAGGAGGCAGAGGATCGAGTCCCAACTCAGGCACATAATGTCTGCAAAGTCAGAAGAGCCACCTCTAAGCCTCAGTTTTCAAATCTCTGAGGTGCATGCTCTGTGGAAGCCCAGGCTCTGCACTCCGAGGCCCTGGTGAGGATTTCTGGATTTACCGCTGTTTTCAATACAGTCATAATTTTATTAACACATCATCATATTTCAAATTCTGAATATCCCCAGGGATACTCTTAGGATGCCTTGCTTTTAGTAAAAAGGAGTCCGACATTCTGTTTATAAAGCAATGGTTTAGTGGAAAACCCTCCTCCAACCTCATGTGCCTTGGGAAACCCGGGAGTCATAATGAAGGTCACAGGGTTGACCCTTCAGGCCCTGGAGAGAACCTGAGGCCCAGCCCATTCACTCAGCATCAGCAGGACAAGCTCCTGATGCTCTTGCCCACCGTTGGCTCCATGCTTGGCCCCGGGCAGTTTAGGTTCCTGTCTTCCCAGTCCCAGTTCAGGGGACAAGAGACCCTTCTCTCATAGCTCAGAGGAAGTCCCCAGGGTAGAATCAGCTTGGTTCCAATTGGTCCACGGCCCATCCCTCAGCCAAACACCATGACAAGGAGAGAAAGAGCCCTGGTCCAGGCCTGGTCACAGCTCCCCACCTGGAGCTAGGGAGCTCAGGGACCCAGGGGAGCGCAGGGGCCTGCCTAGGCCACAGGAGAGTTCTCTGCTTTCCCTCAAGAAGAAGGTGTAGAGGAAAAGACACAAAGATCTGCAGATGCCCAGGCCTGGCCAGGCCGCTCCCCATGAGGGGAGGGAGCCCGGGCCCAAGGACAGAGGGACAGCGACCCTGCAGGCCCTGCCCGGCAGATGGCCAGATAGGCCAGATGTGTTTCCTGGCCTCTCTGGAGGTGGCATCAGCCAGCACAAACAGTCTGCTTTCTCTTCTCGCTCTGTCACTCTAATCCAGAAACAAACACAGCCCCAGAGGCCCCTGGTATCTTCCCCCAGCCCTTCCCGGTCCTTTATGTCCTCCTTGGGATTTCCTGCCCCTCTGGCAGCAGCACGCATGCGTGCCAGTGTGTGCAGACGGGGCGGGGGGTGTTTTCTTCTGAAAGGTCATAACTTTTTAGCCACATTTTCCACAATGGAAGACAAGTGAGGGAGTGGGGTTCCCGGGATGATTTATTAGCTCATGTCTATTTCAGAATATAATGGGGGAAAATCACTGGTATCACGGTAACAGCTGGTACTTACTGTGGTTACTAGGTCCCAGGACTGTTTAAATGGCTTTCTGTGTGCTGACTTATGAATCCTCACAACTCTGCAGAAGATCATTCTACAGATGAGGACCCGAGACACAGAGATGTCAAGTAACTTGCTCAAGGTCACATAGTAAGTACTAGAAACAGGACTCCAAGCCAGGTGGTCTGGCTCCAGGACCACCACATCAAACCCGTGATTCCACAGACACCACTGAAGTGATATCAAGCACATTTTCTGGTTAAATTAACTGAAGTAATTTGTAGGAAATAGGAAGTAAATGATGAAAGAAGTTGCAGGCGCATGTTCAAATGGGTCTAGGTTCTCCCCCAGGCACTCAGCAAACACTGAAATGTTGCCCAGATGTCATTATTAAGCCCCACTCCTTGAACCCCTAGATGAGTGCATGCATTCCCTCTGAGGAACTTGGGAACCCCTGAAATGAGCCCTGATTTTATATGAATGCATGCATTTTTCTCAGGTAAGGGCCCATGGCTCTCATCTCAAGGAGTTTCAAATTAGAGCTGCTGATGATCCATATTGTGCCCTGGAGAAATTTAGCCAAAGGTGCTCCTGGGAGAGAATGAAGAAGAAAAAGGTGTCAGCTGCTCCCCCTGGGAAGGTGTGGCCCTGAACCCAGATGCACGGCTCAGCAACCGAGGTGTTGACTGGTCACACCAGCCTGGCCCTCCTCCTGGGCTCTCCTGCTGGAAGAAATCACAGGCTTTATCACAGAGGCTTCTTGCCCTAGGACCTGTTAAGAATCCACCAATGGGAAAATATTTTGCAAATCATTCACCTGGGAAAATAATGAGATCCAGAATATATAAAGAGCTCTTGTAACTCAATAATCAAAAAACACAACCCAATGTTTCAAGCAGGTGAAGCATTTGACTAGACCTCTCTCCAAAGAAGATATTCAAATGGTCAATAAACACATAAGAAGATGCCCCAGACTTTCAGCCATTAGGGAAACGCAGGTCAAAACTACAATTAAATGCCACTTCACCCCCGACTCAGAGGGCTGCTACCATCCAAAAGGCCATAACAACAAGAATGTAGAAAACCAGAAACCTCATACCCTGAGTCGGAAGCTAACATGGTGAAATCACCTGGAAAAATAGTTTGGCAATTCCTCAAATGTTAAGCATAGAGGTATCATATGACCATCAGTTCTCCTTCTGGATATATACCAAGAAGAGATGAGAACAGTCCAAAAATAAGTAAATAAATAGATAGATAAATAAATAGATAGATAGATAAATAAATAGATAGATAAATCACATATGGAAATATTCTAGAAGCATGATCAAAATAGAATAACACAGAAGACCACTCACTGAAATATGGGTAAGTAGAATATGCAATTGTGAATTGTGCAATTATCCATGTAACAGACTATTATTCCTGAATAAAATATAACAGAGAACTGACATATCTTACAACATGGAAGAACTTTGGAAATGTTATGCTAAGTGAGAAGCCTCACAGGACCACATATTATAGGAATCCCTTCACACATAGTCTCCAGAATAGGTGGATCTCTAGAGAGGCCAAGTCGATCTGTGGTTTTCAGGGAAAGAGGAGAATGGGGGGTAGTCATTAATGAACATGGGATTTCTTTTGGGGGCAGATGAAAATATTCTAAAGTTAGCGGTAATTGTGCCGTCCTGTGAATACACGGAAACCACTGATTCTCATTCTTCAAAGGGGTGAGTTTGTTGGTAAGTGAATTACGTCTCTAAGTCATTTTGAAAAAGGCTTTGGGAGGAAGGCACATTTAGGCCTGGGTAAGAAGATAAATTTTATTTTATGTATATTTTATCACAATAAAAATGCATTGAGGTGTGTACTTTCTGCCCCCAGCCAAATGCAGATGTCAGGCCTGGAGCACGGGACTGGACTTAGCAACCTCTTCCAAAGAAAATTGTAGGGATGAGCAGGGGAGAATCTTAACCTTACGGCAAGACCCTAGCAGACCCCAGCTGAACCACCTGATGGAGGTCAACATCACTAACCAGATGTCATATTGGTTTCCTGTACTAAGAGATGAGGAGGACCTGTCACCTCTGTGATGTCCCTCCCAACAAATCATAGCCTCCGTCTAAACATCAGACACACCAAAGTCAGGGACATTCTACAGAACACCTGCTCCACCCTCCTAGAACTGTCAAGGTAACGCAAAACCTGAAAAAGAATCCCAAAAAACTGTCACAGATTGGAGGGGATGAAAGGATGTGACCATTAGATACTGCAACCGTCCATGCCCCACGCTGGTGGGGAAGTGGTGAGACTCTAACCACCCAGAGGTCGGTCACTGGTGACAGACGAGGCTACCAACTCAGATGTCACAAACACTCCATGGCTCTGAATACAGGAACCCTGCACTCAGTGACTTTCTTGGAAATCTAAAATTATTCCAAATTAAAGGTTATTTTAATCAGGGGAAACATAGCTTTATTAAATTTCTCTATATTTAGTGCATTATTTAATGCACATATATGAAAAACATATGCAATGCAAGTGGGTTGCATATATATATTAGGTATGAACATCTAAGCTTTTTTCTTTTAGTAATAATATGGAGGAGTAAGCAGGCTCTTTTTGGACCTCAGTGACTGGGTGTTGAACAAATTTTATCCTCAGTGTGTGATATGTTGCTGCCTGATTCTAGAGAAGACCTTCAGTGCACTTTCTGGATTATCCCATATTTCCATGACCCCCGTTTCCTCCCCACCTTCTATTGTGTATCTCTGTGATTTCACATATTCTTAAAGAATGTGTGGTTTAGTGCCTGTGTATTGCACTTACCTAAAAGGCATTATATCTCATTGCATTTCTTTGTTAACATAACATCCAGCCCCGCCACCATGTATATACCTGTCTATTGCTTCCAATGCCACGTTTCTCCATGGTGGGTACTCCCAGTTGCCCCCGGGGTGGACCCCAGATTATCTTCAAGGTCCCACCACCACCAGGAAATACTACACAGGAGCATTTACTCTAGCCATCCCTTCACGACAGGCCTATGTGGTGATTTCCTTGGGACATACACAGAGAGGCCTGGCCTTCGGTTTTATATGTGTATGTATCAAAGTGGAACCAAGCTCCACCATGTTGCTTTTCGAATTGTCTCACAGCATGGCAGGAAGCTGTTTCCACTCTCCAGTCCCCATGGCCCTCAGGCTTTCAATGTGTAGCGCTTGAGAGATCAAAATCTGGCCCTGATAGGTGAAGTGACCTGGATGAAAATGGAAAACAGAATCCTAAAACTTGCTGGGATGTGTTGAGAACAGGGATGGTTCCAAGCCTTCTGTGGATGGGTGCGGAGAGGGAGATGGTTCAGTTCATTCTTACAATATCGTTTTCTGATCAGTGTTATTATAGAGGCTCAGAGTGGTACGGTGACTTGCCTGGACTCAGTCAGCTTTAATCACAGTGCTTTGTGACTCTATATGACTGCCAGCCACCCGCCTCTGCCCGTCCATCTTAGTTCAAACGTAAACCACACTTGCAGCTGTATGAGGAACCCATCTCTTTCTGCTTCCAATGAAAGCACCCTTTCGGCCCCTAAAGGAGTAGCATGCTGGATCCCAGGGGGGTCACTGATGCACACAGAGGCCTCTAACACCGGGACCCAACTCACAATGGTAAGAAGCGAACCCCAGGAAAAGGTTGCTGGGCAAATAACAGAGGTGGGAGCACTGTCTACTCGGGCCCCTGTTCCAGCACATGCCCATCAACAGTGCTTTATGAGGAGGCGTAATCAATGTGCAGCAGGCAGACCCAGCCAATCCCGCTTATCGGCTGTCAGAGAGGCTCAGAAAGTCCGCTCTTCCTCTGGCTTGTTTTCCTGCCCCATGGAAGAAGTAAGTTCCCATTTTTTATCTCTGGGTTCCCACCAAGCTGTGTCAGTGGGGAGAGAGTTCTGACAAAGAGCAGGTTCGAACTATCTCACCAGCCTGTGGCCCAGGGTCAGGGGGCTGCCCTGAAGCCCAGGCTTGCAACTGGTTGCAGAATATCAGGAGTGAAAATCCAGAGGTTTCTTGAAAATCCAGAGGTTTCTGGGCCAGGAGGAAGGACCAACTGGCCCGGCTTTCCCTGTCATGCCCCAGCCCCTCAGACTTGAGAAGTCAGTTCCCGCCTGGCTCCTTAAGTGTCTCCGGGCAGACAGTGCTGGGGCCTGGGACAACTGACCTGCTGGGGGCAGTATGAAATATCAATTTCACAGCAAAGAGGCCGTCCCCCTTCCGCAGTTCCACTGTGTAACTGAGGCTAATTGTGCACTGGGAAAGGGCGTGTTTATCAGCTGCATCGATCTCCTCCCCTACTTTCTCCCTCCAAAGAGATAAATTACTGGGGCAGATAAAGATCCAGCTTTTGGGGTGATCAAATGAACACTGACTGGCAGTCCTCAAGATAGGGATGGTTTGTGAAACCGGCTCCTGCCCACTTGAGTGAGCCGACCCAGAGGGCACTTCTTGCCAAGAATGTCATGGCCACATGAGTTCCTGGCCTCTCCCTCCTCCCCTCGGTCAGTCCATTACGTGGGGCTAAGGGAATTTGCTTTTAAAGTATCTTTTTGCAGTATCTCGTCTACTAAGCCAATCAGCAATTCCTGCTGCTTGATCCGAGGTGGTGTTGATCCAGGGTGAAGTCACTGGCGGGTATTGTGGCTGGATTTTCCTGGGTGCATCCTGGGAATCCTGGGTGGACGGGAAATGCAGCCAAACAAGATGGTCACCCCCAGGCCAATGAGCACATGGGGCTGCCCCACGGCCTGACCCAGGTGCTCCTTGACCTTGGCCGGGATTGCACGGTAGGTTTCCGGAGCCACAGCTGGACTTCTCCAACTCATGATTCAGAGCGGTCTTGGGGAGCTGGGCATCCCACTTTGGAAATGGTGTACAATGACATGTCACCTGGAGGTCCCTCGTTCAAGGGATGGGGACATCAGAGCTTTAGGAAAACCTGCCACACACCTGGGAGACGGAGCCACTCACCTGTGTGTTCAGGGGAGAGTCACAAACTCTGTCCAGCCTTGGAGTCTTACTTCCTGTTGAGGCTCCACCCTGATAGAGGTGCTAGCTCCTGTCAATCAGGACTGTGTGTCCTTTGTCCTCAACACCTGCTTTTTTGGTTTTTAATCAGGGCCATCACTTCCTCTTAACTCAACCTTGCCCCACATGTAGATCTTCCCCTTCCTCCGGAGCCACATGTCCCCCTGCAGATGAGCGGGCAGCTGGTTATCAGATCCCATCATCCCCTCTCCCCGACCCACCCCGCCCCAGTCACCGCTCAGCCAAACTACACACATATATATTTAGTTCTTTCAATCTTTCTTTTTTCTCATAAGGTTCTAATTTTACATTTTCCAGGGTATTTGGGATTTGGCAGAACAGCCTTCGTCTGTGAAGAGTAGAACTTAATTATCAAAAGCTGAGGCCGAGCGGGCCATCCATCACGGCTGACACATGCCTGCCTGGGCTCATTTAAAAACATTTTTTTTTTGTGTGTGGCTCTTGGAAGATGGGGGTGGGGGGCTGAAGAGCTGTCAGAACAACAAGAAGAAGAAGAAGAGAGGAAGGAAGAAAAAGAGAGAGAAAGAGAACAAGAAAAATCCACGCTGAGAGTCCTCGCCCACAGCACGACCACGTGGCTTGTGTCCAGCTGTCACCTGGGGGTGGGAATGAGCTGATTGGATCTCTCTCACCTTTCTCTCATTTTTTTTAAACATTTTGTTTGGAACGGGGTCTAAAATGTCTCCCAGCCCGTGAGAGTCAGCCGCGTCAAATGCTTCCCATTCTGAACGTCATCTTTTCTGCCAGCTTGGGTTGTCTGGAGGCCCCTGGCTGAGGAGTCTCCCAACCACCCTGATCTGCTGTTGTCCTTAAGAGCCAGGGATTTTTAACAGCCAATAAATGCTCCCCGGGGCCCAGCCCAGTGGCACAGTGACACCCAGTGGCCATGTGTAGACATGGGCCCGTGCTGGGGCCACAGGAGGCTTGCCAGAGGGAGGCCTGCTGGGGAGGGTTTGCCCGGAGAAGACTGGCATCTGCTTGTCACCCGAACCCTAGTGCAGTTTGCCCCATGAGACACAAGAGGGGACCCCCAGGAGGCAGAGGGCCTGTCCTGGTGGATTTAAATGGGTCACTGCAGGTCAGAGGGCCACAGCAGGCCTGAAAGGACCACCAGGCTGTTCTGAAACCAACGGCAGAACTTGTCTCTGTCTCTCGCCAGGACAGGTGACAGATCCAGTTGGCCACCCAGATGCCTCCCAGACCCTCTGCAGGGTGGATTCAAATATTTCCTCTGGGAGCAGAAAGCGTGTTGTGACCATTCCTTGAAGTCGTTGACTTGGGGACATCTCAGCGGACAGGTCCTCACCCCCATTGGTTGGTCTATCTGTCCCCTGACTGTCACAGACTTGAACAGAACAAGACAGGGTGACTGGGGGTGTCTGCCCCAGCCGTTGCAGCTATAGCTAACATGTTCCGGAAACATCTATTTGGCATCTCTCTCTCCCAAGTTATTCCAGGTTTCTTCAAAACACATCTCAATCACTTTATCTCAATTAACTGTCTTCCTCTTTAGTTTGCTGTACTCAGCAAGAAGAACCAAAAGGACGTTTGCCCCTTGTGAGCTCAGGCCTGAGGGGACGTGTCCTTGACTGGCCAATGACAGTTTCCAGGCTGAGCCGGTGGAGCCCCTGTGCTGGGCCCCGAGCACCAGGTGAAGGTGGGGAGACCTTACTGGCTCGTGTCCAGTAAGTCCGACTCAGAGAAGCACCATGTCTGAAAAGCCGAGCCTGGGGCTCACAGCCTCCAGAAGACTTGCCCAACCAACGGCCCGTCATACTCCCCAGACAGACACGCCATCTCCAGGGCCTAGGACAGTATTCCTGCCTGTGTCACAGGACATGTCACCTGGGTTTTAAGGGTCACCTCTCAGAATATAAAGAAAATAATGAGCACAATATCCAGCTTTTATTGAGCATTTACTTCTTTCCAACTCCTGTTGAAATACTTGAATGTCATTCACTCAGTTTGTGTTCTCAGTAACAGTTCCAAGTGGCACCATGAGTCTCCATGATGCGCAGGTTGGGAAACTGAGGAGGTTAATTCTTGGTCACTGCTTTCTGGGGAGCAGAGTCGTGTTGCTCACGGGGCAGGTGAGGGGGCAGGTGGCCCGAGGCAGTCTGTATTGCAGCCGCCTGGCAAAGCCCTTTAGCACCGACTGATGCTGGGAACGTTTTAGCCGAGGCCGTCTGCAGATCCTCACCCGGTCAGTGGGTAGCACTTCACCACTTTGTTCCACTGAGGACTGGCGGGGACACATGGGGACAGATTCCTCTTCAAGCCAGAGAGACCAGAGCCAGGGTGTGAGTGCTGAGTGCCACCGTCTTGCAGGGCAGCAAGGGGGCACCAGACCCAGCACAGAGTTTTCTCAGGACGGGGCACTTTGTCCTGCGCGTCAGCCTCCAGGACCTCGCCAGAGCGGCCTCCACAGGCGGCCTCCATGGGGCCTGGGCGAGGGGGCTCCCTCCCCTGGAGAGCAAGCCTCGCGATCCCCGCTCCCCGCTCTTGACTTTCAGCACTCGATGCTCAGAAAGGGTCAAGTCCACTTGTCTTCCTTTCTCTGAGTCTCGTGGTCACCACGACGGTCATCATCACGTGAAATGAAGACTCTGTGGTCCTAGGGCAGACGGGCAATGGGAGACAACACAGCTTCCTGTTACAGC
The DNA here is from genome assembly GCF_048772815.1 of Callospermophilus lateralis. Lineage (NCBI taxonomy): Eukaryota > Metazoa > Chordata > Mammalia > Rodentia > Sciuridae > Callospermophilus > Callospermophilus lateralis. The sequence continues at coordinate 1,731,281 of NW_027510158.1, read as the reverse complement.
AGTGGGTGGGGGTCCACTTGGGGGTCCATTCAGAGGGCTCTGGAGCCCTGGCAGGTGTCTGTCTACAGGCCACCCCTTCTCAGAGCCTGGCCTGCTCGACTCTCCACCCATCATGGCATCGATCCACATAGCGGGTGGCTGCCCGCTGCACCCTTTCAAAGCACAATTCAGACCCCATCCCTGCTCCAAAGCTTCCAGTACTTCTCAGAACTAAGTCGTAGCTCCCGGAACTAAGTTTGACTTTTCACTTCTTTCCAGCACCTTCCAACTTCCTTATGTTTCAGCCAAAGTGAGGACAGATTGTGGTGCCTTTGAGCTTTGCTGGTGCCCCTTCCACCGGCAGAGCTGCTGCACTGCAGCCCTGCAGCAGGTTTATGTTCATCAGAGGCAATGTGATGAGCCACTACCAGAGTGGGTCAGTGTACAACCCGCACAACTGTACTTGGCCCCTGGCCATCTGAGTCATGCAGCCCACTACACGTTCTCTATCTGAAGTGGAATTTCTCAACAGTGACCCATCTGCTTCTTGCACCTAGTGACATATTAGGTCAGATCATTCTTATTTGTGGGGGACAGCCCTGGGCATGGTAGGATGCTCAGATGCATGCCTGCCCCCTCTTCCTCCCAGGGTGACCACCAACACTGTCTCCAGACATTGTCAAATGTACCCTAAGAGGCAAACACGGCTCTGAGTGCTACCCAACTTGAAGCTTCACCCTCAAAACCAGGATCTCAACAAAGCTGAGCTTGCACTTAGAGCCAGGGAACACTCCTAGAGCCGTGTCCCCTAGTCCTCCACGAGAGAATCTCAACAAACTTCCACCAAATGAGCGAGGGCCTGGAGACCACAGCCGGCCGCGCCTGCCCAGGGGAGGCAGGTTTCAACTGTGCCTGGTGTCCGCTGGGTGCCAGGCACAGGAGGGTGGGCGGGGGCTGGGTTTGATGCCCAGAAACCTCATATTCTACCTGAAGCCTGATTGATGGGGGCCCCGGGTGCTTCAGCGAGTGGGCCCAGGCCCGATCCCTCAGCCCAGCATAAGTGGACCTTGAGGGTCTGGTGAAGTCATGCAATAAAACGTGGCCAGGCCCTGGCTTGTCGGTCGTGGCAGGTACAGGTTGAGAGTCGAGGACCTTCTGAGGTGAGGCCCGCCGCGGGGAGGGGCGGTGGCAGCTGGCTTTCATTTAGGGAGGTCATCCCAAGCCTCTCCTGTCTGTGACGTAAATGAGGAACAGAGGTCGACGATTTAACTGTCATCCGTGGGACCCCTACGCCCGCCCAGCGGCTCCAGTCTCCCTCCATCTGCCCCTGGCCTTAGGTGGGGAACGCAGGGCGGAAGATGAAAGGCCTGGGCAGGCCCCCAGAGCCTGGACGGCCTGCCAGGGGGTCCGGCTGGGTGCTCGTGGTCAGCTGGGTCGCACGTCACTTCTTACGGTCACTGGCTGTGAAAATCCCTGTGCGGACTGGTCTCCCCGCTGTGGCATCAGCCATAGATGGGCAGCCATGGACCTCTGCCCCCCAACTCTCTCTGTCTCTCCCTTTATCTCTCCTTCCTGTCTCCGTGTCCAGTACTCACTCTCTGCATGTCTCCCTCTTCATCTGTGACCCTCTCTGTCCCTTTGAGTTTCTCTCTTTCCATCTCTTAATCTCTGTCGCTCTCTGACCCTTTGTCTCTTCCTCCCCCCTTTCCTCTTTATCTGCCTCTCCCTTCTGCGCCTCTCCACCTGCCCTTCTGTGGTGGTGCTGGGGTGAACCCAGGGCCTTTGCTGCCAGGCGGGCGCTCTACCAGCTGAGCCCACTCTAGCCGCCCTTCTTAGTCTTGTGCTTTGGTTACTTTCTCTCCATCTCCCACCCCACCCCACCCCACACCCAGCCCTGCCCAGTGTCCCTGACCCTGTCCCGGTCTCGCTCTCCCTTGCCCTAAGAGAACCAACTGGACGTGGACTGTTTCCCTGGACATGCCCCAGGTGCCCCTGGAGACCCGGCAGCAGCCCAGGGAGTCCCCAGCCAGGTCTAGTTCCACACAAGGCTTCGCCTCCGCACTGGGCTCCCCTCTTTACCAGCCCGGTGTGGGCAGGGGGCAGTCTTAGGGTCCCCTGCCTTAGTCCAGAGTGGGACTCCGTGTGGGAGCCCCCCAGCCCCCTGCCCCCCAACACAGCTCCTTCTGGACGCGCTGCCCCAGGGATCCATGCCATCAGAGCAGCCCGGGCGCAGAGCGGGTGGGCTCCCCCTGGACAGGGCCGGACTCCCCCGGAAGCTGCCCCTGTGTCTGCGGCAGCACAGTGGCCCTGGCCATCGTGAGGACTTGACCCAGGGCCACTGAGTCTCCTAAGGTGCCTCTGGGGCCCTCGTGTCCTGTTATCTCCAAGTCTAAAACCTGAGGCTCAGAGAGGACAAACAACTTTCCAGAGTCACCCAGAGAGCAAGTCACCTCGCTGGGATGCAACCCCAGGGCTATCGAATCCCGCACACCAAGTGGGTCCCTTCTTCCCCTCCTTTCAGAAAAGGACTCTAGTTTCTTTCACTTAGTAGGCACATACTGCAGGTGCTGGGTCCTTTCTATGCATCATATTCTTTCAAATTTGTGATCCCCCAAAGTAGCTACTATGCCTATCACCCACCATTGAGACGACAGGGAAACTAAAGACCAGAGAGGTTGATTCACCTGCCCAAGGTCACACAGTCAATGAAGCAGTAGAGCTGGGGCGATGGGCTGCAAGAAAAATTAATTGATTCGAACTGGCACAGCTAAATTTATATTTCCACCTCCGCAGAGGCCCCCACCATGGCAAGTAATCCTGAAAATTCGTCATGAAGCTTTCAAAACAATTTATGCAAACAAACGTCACTAGGGTATTTGTATTGGCAGCCCATTCCACTTAACCACCCACAACAAGGAACAGATGGCTGAGCGCTGGAATCGCCCACAGAAAATAAAAAATAAAAAAACAGGACGGGGGGCGACGGCATCAGGGGCCGCCATCCTTCCTGGTGCCCGTCCGGCCGTGTGACGATGGTGGCTTGTGCCTTGGATGCCCTGTGTCTTAGTCCTTGTGAAACTGACCGGGGGTTTCAGGAGTCGAGTTCGCTCAGAGACCACTGCCAACCATTTGGGTTCCCAGGGGCCTGGCTTTCGATGTGAGCCCTGGAAAGGACAGAGCGGGCAGTGGCCACAGGCTGCAGATGTTGGAGGGGGCTGGCCAGACGGGCAGGACTCGGACACACCGGACTCTCTTCTCAGCTTCGTTTCCTTGGGGCCTTTGTCCCCCTCTATGGGGACCAGTCTGGGCCAGATGGCAAATCCTGGGTTTGAATCTGTCCTTTGCCAGCGGCGGGGACTTTACACAAGTCCTCTGACCTTTCTGGAGCCTAAGGGGCCAGCGAGGTGAGGGTGAACGTGAGCCATGCGCGGATCTGAGTGGTTGTCAATGGTGAAATGCTCTCTGCGTCTGATCCTCGCGATCCATCTTATTCATGTGGCTGTCCCCATCGCGGGCCAGTCAACAAATGTCGCTGAACAGTGTTACTTTCAAGATGCTGTGGGAGAGGTCTGGAAAAAGTTCAGAGAGAAGTAAGTCATTTTCTCAACCCTAGAGGGGACGTCTCTAGATGGTGGTGGATGTCATCTTCCCGCCCAGAGGCTCTTACGACCCTGTGATTTGCTGAAGGTGGCCCCCCAGAGTTCAAGTGATGGGAACTTACTCTCCTAATTCACGAAGGAGTGGTGTTTGGAGGCAGAGCTTTGGGGAGGTGATCAGGTTAGATGACGTCAGGGGCATGGAGCCCCAGGATGGCATTGACGGCTTGACAAAAAGAGGAAGGGAGACCCGAGCTCGCGTGCTCTCTCTGTCTCTCCTGTTATGGTGCAGCAAGAAGACCCTCCCCAGAGGCTGAGTAGATGCTGAGCAGGGCTCTTGCACTCTGCAGTGTAAGGAATGATGGGAGGAAGAAATGTCTATAAAACACCCACTCTGTGGTATCCCAGGGAGCCACAGAAAATGGACAGACACAGACTGTCTTCCAACCGAAAGGTGAGGTCGAGAGTTTTACCGCCTTGAATCGGGAACTTAAGGTGGCAGTGCTGGAGTATCACACACAAGGTCCGTTCCCAACAGATAACAGGGTCTCGGCCTTGTTCTCTTGGTGTATTTGCCTTGGGGGGCCCTGCACGGCCTTGTAAGACCTCCGAGGCCACCATGATGGGAGGGAGCCCAGTGCACGTGCGGGGTCCAGCTGACATTCAACATCCAATCAGAGCTGGGAGGAAAGACATTTCTGGTGGTCCCTCCCCAGCCATCAAGTCACCACCCTCCTGAGGATCGTCCCAGAAGAGACCCAAGGACCATGGCATAGGACCTACCATCTCCACTCTACCCTTCCCAAATTCTTCACTTGACTCCATTAACACAATGAAGTGATGGCTTTAAGCATTCACGTGGGGTGGGGGTCATTTGTGTGCAGCCATTGATGACAGGGACAAGAGCAAATGAGACGTGAGCACAGGACAACTTCATTTACATACAGATTGATCTTGACCAGAGACAGTGATCAAGCAGGAGCTAAGAGGAGGCAAGAACCATGAGCCAGAGGCCAGGAAATACTTTTTTTTAAAAAAAAAAAATAGAATTTGTTTTTATTAAGTAATTATTTGCTTCTTATTGCTTATGTCTTCCCAACATTTAAGTTCTTCAAGTTGTCTTTTATTACCAGGAATCCAAATAGGAAAATGATAGTATTTTTTGAGAAATGGATTGATAGTACATGACCACACATTTGTCCTCTCTCCCAGGACTTGACCTGAAACAGGCCACACCATAAGTTATTTAATTGGTATTTATTGTGCTCAGCCCAAGTTCTCAGCCCTGATCCTCTGACAATCTAGAAGAAATGTGTCTGACATAGAAGAACTTACAGCCCACCTAGGGAGAGAAGAAAAATAAATGCACAGGGCAGAGCAGTACACAAAGCAAGGACTGTATGATTCTTCCCTGGACACCTCTGGTCTTCAGAACGGAGAAGTCAGAGGGGGCCTGATAACCCAGGCAGGATCTGTGGAAAAGTAAATAAATCAAAAACTTTAAAAATTATTTTTCAAATAGGAAACGCCTATTCTCCTGTAATATGTAGAACTAGGTGGAAAATGTCAATATAAAGGCAGTTGGAGTTTCCTCAAAATCCCCCATCCAAGATAGAAACACCTCTCATAGGTCAGAATTGGTGCCAATAGACATGGAAGGCACCTTTGGTTGTCCACCCTCTCCAATGACCTCTCTCTTCCTTCTTTGTTTTTTATTAAAATAAAACAAAATTTTAAGTGTCCATCATAGTATTGTTAGCTGCATGCATTTATCTGAGCACACAGCCCTCATTAATCATCTAAAGTAGCAGCATGCAAAAATTTCCCTAATCTCTCTCCTCTCCCTCAAGACTGGTGCAAATCAACCAGATAACCAAGTATTGGTTTTCCTCAATCACTTCCTCATATACATGAAGGGTACTTAAACCACGTTAAGTTAAGATGGTCCTTCTGGGGACTCATTCACCATCTCTGTGTCTTGCCAGCTTACCCAATAAATCATTTTTCTTTCCCCAACAATTCATACTTGATTCACTGGGTTCTTCTCAAGCAATGAGTAAACCAACTTGGGTTCAGTAACCAAAGTGCAATGTCACCAAGCAGAACTCCAGAACTTATTCATCTCGCACAACTGAAACTTTAAGCTCATGGTACAGCAGACCCTCTAACACCTCCTCCCCAACCCTGGCTCCCAGCATGCTGCTATCTGCTGTGATGACTTCAATTTCTCTAGATACCTCATGACGCATTTGTCCTTCTATAACTTACCTATTTCATTTAGCCATCAAGCAGGAAATACTTTTTGTGGCAACAATAGAGCCGTGATTACATGGGTGGTATCTGAATGGGGGAGGGGCCCCCAGGGCACACGGAGCTTGTTTATTAATAAATGAGCCCCTAACCCTCACGGCCATGATGCTTAACGTAATTATAGGAACAGTTCGCGGCCGGGTGGTCACTTAAAATACCTACCACTCACGATTTTCCCTGCTACTTCCTGCTCCCCGTGAGGCCGTCTTATCCCGGGGCAGCCCCACCATAGGGCATTCATTGTCTCCAGGAAACGACGTGAAGGAAAAAACACAAAAAGTATTTGTAAGCCCAGAGCCTGGGCCCCGGATCTCCTTAGAAAGGACATGAGGGCCAGAGTCATGTCTACTGTCCCCTGAGATTAGATGAGTAGCCTCAGGGGATGGGGGATCTGAAGAAGTCCAGAGGAACCTGTAGCCACCTGGCCTGGGGAAGGGCCTTAACACCGGCCACCTCCCAGCATCCCCAGAGGAGGAGCAAGACCCCCAGTGGGGGGCAGAGCTGTGACAGAGGGGCACACTGCCCCCCGGGGCCTCCTGGGGCCAGCCCAGGACCCCAGGTCCTTCTGCTCCTGTGCAGAGGCTGCCCACAGCCAAGAGAGAAGAGGTCAGTGTGGAGTGTCCTCTGAGCAGCCCAGTGTGGCCCCTGGAGCTGACACACGAGGAGACCTTGCTCAGTCAGGAAGGACATCACAGCATTGTCCCTGTGGCCAGGTGGGGATGAGGATGAGTCAGCAGATGCCAAGAGGCCACAGGGACGGTGGCCCTCGTCCCCTGAGGACCCTGCGGAGCACAGACACATCCCCAGGGAATGTAGCACCCAGTGGGCTGGTTTCTAGCTCTTGGCCTGAAACAGAGACGAGTCATTGAGCAAAGCAAGCAGGCCACAATACGGGTGGCACCTGGTCACACGGCGCTTCACTCTGCGGCTGCGTTTACTGAGCGTTCGCTTAACCAGGGGCACCTTACGTCCACCCCTCACAGCAGTCCTGAGACCGGTCTAGCCTTATTGTTCAGAAATGGAAAATGAAGCCCAGAGATGTTCACTAACTTACCCCATGTCACTCAGCCTCCAGCGGAATCCGAAGCCAGGATGGCCTGATGCCAGAGGTCTGCTCCCTGAGCCTGCTCCGAGTGCCTGCTGTCCTCCCTGGGACACTGTATTCTGGCACATCCACCCAGGCAGGATGACCTAGGGCAAGCGTGCGTCTTACCCCGATGGTGGTGGACATTTCACTCACTCCATATGGACACTGCGTGCAGCTGAGGATCGTGGCCTGCAGGTTCCTCCTTCAGGGACCTGGGCGGCTGAGCTTTCCTGGAACGTCACCAGCTTGTGGCAGGGGAAGGAGGCCGAGGGCGAATTGCACACCCACTCTCCAGTTTTTTGCCCATAAGTGATTCACTTCCACTCACATCCCGTTGGCCAAAGCGAGTCAGTGTCTGTGCCATGGGCTGGGTGGAGACGCAGCTCTAGGGGGCCCTGATGGAGGAGGATCTGAACATGGTGGCGGCATGGCTGGTGACCACCACATGTGACAACTCCACTTATCATGACTGTATGAAATAATCATGCAACTCAGAGGAGTCCTGAGGTGACCTCTCTGGACACTCCTCACTACCCTGGAGTTCAGCCATTCCACCAGGCACTGGCCTTCTCTCTGGTGACCTCTCACCAAGTGGCAGAGCTATGGAGGCAAGGAGATTATTTGAATGAAGTTCTAGGTGGTGCTGAAAAGGCTCTGAGGTCCTGAGAGGACCCCTTCTGCAGTGTGGGCCCAGACGCCTTCTGGCACATCTCAAAGGCAGAGCCTCCTTAATTAAGCCTGCTATGACTTGAATAAGTGTCCCCCCCTCCCCCAGATCCATGCTAAATACTTGCTAACCTGGGCACTACTGGGAGGCTGTGGAACTATTAAGAGGTGGGGCCTCTTGGAAGGAAGTTAGGTCATTGGGGGCGTGTCCTTGAAGGGATATTGGGACCAGAGCCCCCACTCCTTCCCTGCTTCCCAGCCACCAGGATGATCTGGCAGCTCCACTGCTGTTTGCTCCCCGCCATGATGCACTCTGCTACCACAGGCCCAAAGCAACAGGGCCAAGTGACTTAGGAATGAAACCCCAAACCATGAGCCAAGATAAACCTTCTTCCTTTAAAGCTGATTTGCTCAGGTATTTTGTTGCATCAACAGGAAGCTGACTGACTGGTGGTTTTAGGAGGGGGATCACTGTGATTCCACCTGTGCTCAGGGACAAGGAGCCAGGGAAGCTGTAACGTGGCCCAGGCAAGGAGCCTTTCCCGGGCAGGCAGAGGTGTCACAGGGTCCCAGGACAACCACCGAGCCCGGCAGGTCAGGAATAAAGGAGCTGGGAGAGAAGCAGGGCCTGGGTTCCAAGATGCCAACTTCTCCTGAGGATTTCACTTGCATCTTGAACCCTGAACAGCAATGATTTTCTGAAAGATCTCAGATATTAATCCCCTGGGAAATGTTAATTAGCCCTTATAGGAATATACTAAGTTCTGAAACTTGAGAGGAAATGACACATCTAACACATCTTCTTTTTCATACAAAGGGCTCCCTACCTCCTCATTCATTCAACCATCCATCCATTCGTCCATCCATCCATCCATTCATCCATCATTCATAAATCCATCCATCTATCCATCCATCCATCCATCCATTCATAAATCCATTCATTCACCTATTCATCTATTCATAAATCCATTTGTCCCTCCATCCATCCATTCATAAATCCATCCATCTATCCATCCATCCATCCATCCATTCATAAATGCATCCATTCACCTATTCATATATTCATAAATCCGTTTGTCCCTCCATCCACCCATTCATAAATCCATTCATCTATCCACTCATTAAACAGAAAGCAAATGTGGATCTGGTTCCTACTTCATAGGAATTACATGTTAATGGCAATTGCAAAAGAGACCGATAGCCATTATATAATTGCACAGATGTATAATAACAACTGATATATAAATAAGGCACATATTGATATGAGAATAATAATAAGAAGGGCTGATCTAGCGTGGAACCTCGTTACTAGTGCTCACCCTACCCAGTTCTCCTCCCCTGCCTGGGCCTCAGGACACTAGTTCCCCATCCCTTTGGGGTCAGGTGATTGGTTTTGACCAATGAAGGGTGACTATATATACGCCATTCAAACATCGCCCATGATTCTGCAGCCTCTTGTTTCCCTTTGAGGCACGGGGGTTGAGAAGGCAGCAGCATGAGGTGGAAATAGCCTGAATTTACTGCATGTAAGAACCAGACCCCAGACAGGTGCCTGAACTGCAGCTACTGGGTGTGATTCAGCTGTGAAGGGCCATTGAGTGCTGGAGGTTGTTACTGCAGCACAACCTAGCGCAGCCTGACACCCCTAGGGTGGGGCAGGGCAGAAGGTCAAGTAAGGCCTGCCGAGGGAGCAGCAAAGCACTGGAAACCTACCAGATGAGTAGAGGACCCAGGAAAGGTAGGTCAGCTGCCCAGAGTCATCCACACTGTCTGCAGTGACCCAGCTCAGGTCTCTGCACTGGCTGTGCCAGGTGAGAGGGCCCATCCAAGAGACGAGCCCTGGAGTCCTGGTCCCGAAGGTGACAGCCCAAGCCCATGCATGCAAAGGGCCTGGGAGCCAGTGAGACCCAATCTGACTGCCAGGAAGAGCTTCAATAGCTGAAGTTGGCATGTGAAAACAGGCACCTGGCTGGAGAGGCTCAGAGCTGTCAGGCAGGTTTGAAAACCACGCTGCCTGCCTGGCTTCAAAACCAAGTCCACCGGCCGGCCAACTCTGTGACCCTGAACGCGCTCCCCAAGCTCTCTGTCCTCGGGGCCCTCATCTGTGAGGTGGGGATGGTGGTCGTTTCTACCATCTCGTTTTCTGGGGATGAGCTGACGCTGTCCTGATGGCCAAAGGCCTTTCTCCAGTCTGGGGAGAGCAAGGCATTCAGAGAGTGAGCCTGGCCAGCGTGGGAGCCCTGTGGTCCTGCCCACCACCCCAGAGCCCACTGAGGACCCGAATCAGCCTCCATTTCGATTAGTATCTCCAGCCCTTGGGAAAGATTTAGGAGACAGAAGGGAAAAAATAATGGCTCACAACTATAAAAACAACAACAACAACAACAACAAAAACAAAAACTTATCGTAGAATAACATTAAAATAGACTTAAAATTCAGCTACTAGAATCTTCCCTTTTTAAGTTTTACTTCTTTCTAAAATATCCCCGGCACCCTCCCTTTGCTTACATCCATACAAAGACAGGAAACTCACTAGGAGTCAGCCCTTTTCCACCTGAGCAAGACTTTTGGACGGGGAGCCAGGGGTCAGAGCTGCAGGGTGGCCCTGGTGAGAGGCCTGGATGCGAGTCTCTGTCACGGGAAGCCTGGGTGTGTTGAAAGTGACTTCTCCATTTTCCATCTTAAAAAGATCTCTTTGGGATCCACCAAGACGTCCCTGAGTGGGTGGATGGATCGCTGAACTGCAGGACATTCAGACGACCAAATATTATACGGCTCTAAAAGAAGTGAGCTGTCGAGCTATGAAAAGACAGTGAGGACCCTACATGCATGTTCCAGGGTGAAAAGAGCCCATCTGAAAAGACTCTATGTCCTGTGATCCCAACTATGTGACATTCAGGAAAAGGCACAGCTCTAGAGACTGTGGAAAGAGCTGAGGGTGCCCGGGGAAAGGAGTTGGAGGATCTGAGGACGCTGTCGTGATGGACACGTGTCCTTACACATTTGTCCAGACCCCTACAGTGAATGACCCCAGGAGTGAGCCCTGTGGACATGGTGCACTTTGGGTGACAAAATGTCATTGGTTGGAATAAATGTCTCACTCCGGTGGCTTTGCCTTCCTCACCATCCTGCTGTGATCCCACAACTTCTCTAAACAAATAAAACCTTAAAAAAAAAAAAGGAATCTCTTTTGGCAGCTGTGTAGAGTGTCATCTGCAGGGGGTGAGGTGACAGCAGGGCAGGTGCTCAGTTACTGAGCATTAATTAATACTGAGCTCCTCAGAAAGCTCTGCCTGTAGCACTGGCCTGTCGGTCGTGAGAGGGCTCTGGTGGGGCTCTGGAGCCCTGGGCGCCTCCTCTGAAGCTCTAATCCTCTGGACCATCTTTACCTGCTCAGGTGTTGGGATCCCCTGGAAGCCGGAATCCCCAGATGCAGTTCTCCGATCCTGCTACTCAAGGGGCCCATGTGCACGCTCACCCGAGGCCTGGAAGAGCCTCTGGTGCCACTCCCAGCACTGGTTGTCCTGGGTGGTTGGTGCCATTGACATCAGCACGGTGACAGCAGGCTTTGGTTGCAGCTGGCAGGATGTAAGTTAGATGATAAGCAGCCTTTCCCAACACCAAGGACTATGTTGACAGCTCCAACGCAAACTGCCCGAAGATTGAAGGTGACAATACAATTTGTCATCTAAATTGAGACACTCATTGGGGACAAAGGCCAAATCAAGAGCAACACCAAGACAACAGGTACAGACTGGGGCTGTCCTGGGCAAACCAGGATGAGGGTCCCCTTACTAAAAGTCTACCTGTTATTTTCTGCAGTTTAAACCAGTTTGTTTGGTTTGAAATAATTCTGTTAATGGCACACGGAGCCCCCACCGCAGATACTCTGTCTCCATCAAGCATTGGGCAAGCTGTGTCCCTTAGCCTGGCTGCTTTCCCAATGGCTCCACCCTCCTATCTCATGGTCCCCTGTGGGGGACCTCTATTTCCTCTCTCTTAGACAATCACAGCACATTTAACTAAAGAGTCATGTTCACAGTCGTGAGGTTAATTTTATGTGTCCACCTTGACTGGGCCACAGGGGTGTCCAGATATTTAGTCTGGGTGTGCTCATGAGAGTGTTTCTGTATGGGATGAAGATACGAATCAGCAGACTGAGTCAGGGAGATTCCCTGATGTAGGTGGGCCTCATTCAATCAGTTGAAGGCATGAATAGAATAAAATCACTGCGTCTCCTTGGGAGTGAGACACAGCTTTTCCTGCCTGGGTGCCTTGGAGCTGGGACATTGGCTTTTACCTACCTTTGGACTCAAACTAAAACATGGGCTCTTCCTGGGTCTCCGGTCTGCTGGCTTTTAGACTGGAATAATACCATTGGCCCTGTTAGGTCTCTAGCTTGCTCTCTGTGGCTGCGGATCTTGAGACTTGCCAACCTCTATAATTGTATGTGTGTGCCAATTCGTTATTCTATGTGTATGTGTGTGTGTGTGTGTGTGTGTGTGTGTGTGTGTACCCATCATCAGTGGAGAATATACAAGTCCTTAATGGCACTGGATACCCCACCTAACACCTAGCAAATGCCCTAGGACAGCCCTAGCTATACTAGTGCCCTAGTACATCTCTATTTTCTCCCTTCTTGACCCCTTGACTGACGGGGAACAGCCACTTCTGTGTACCCAACACCCATTTGGACTTAGCAGTCAATGCTTGTTGAATGTGGGACCAGATTTAGATGTGCTTGACACCCTAAGCCTTGATGAGATATTGGAGTCCCCAGTCCTTGGGAATCAAAGCAAGAACAAGAAGAAGTAAAAATGCAAACTGCATTTTAGATGGACCCTAAACCCAAGCCCCAGGCCTAGTCTGTGACGGGGGTGGGGTGTGGAAGGGTGGTCCCGCCCTGGCTGAATGAGTGAATGCAGGAATGAATGAGTGATCTGCAAATGCGTCAGCCAATAAAGACAAATTGACCCGGAAATTACACTTTATTATTCTTTCACTCTTTTAATGCCAGCTTTGGTTTATTTCTAGTGAGGACTTTTTTTTTTTCCTGGTACTGGTTACTTGAAACTTAATCTTTAATTCCTGCCATGTAGCAATTTAAACTAATTAGCTGTTGGAGCAGCCTCCTTCCTGCGCACCATCTGATCCTGAAACCCTAGCTGGGCTGGGCGGCTGCGCCTCCTCCAGGGTTCAGCACAGATTTCTCTGGTGGCAGCTCCCTCCCTCCCGTGCCCCCCCCACCCCGGGGAGGATGGTGGCCAGGGGTGCCCACATAGCTCTCCAGAATGCTGGAAACTGCAGAGCCTCCCTTCCCCCTGCCCCAAATCAGGCCTCTGGGTTTGCCTCTCCAAAGAGCCACACCATGCGCAACCTCTAAAAAGCAATCAGGCATTCACACACAGGGCCAGAGACAGGAATGAGACTTCTGCCCCAGAAGTCCCGGCGCCTGGCTGATCCGGGGACTCACCCCTCAGGACAACTGGCTTTCCTCTAAGGAACCAGGGCTGCAGTTAGCACCCACATTGATTTTTGTCCCCCTCCCCCCCCCAGGGGCATTCATAATCAGAAAGGACAGAAACAACTAAGTCACTCAGGCATTCTTTGATGTTTAAAAAAAGAAAAGATGGAGCCAATAGCAGCCCAAATTTGCATCGGCTGCTGCAGCCCAGAGACAGGCAGAGAGGGCTTGCTCCCCATCACGCTGCTGTGCATGGAGCGCTCGAGGGTTTCCCAGGGATTCTGACTCTGGAGCCCTTCCCCAGGGTGGTCTGAGCACTTCCTGTGACCCTGTGGCCTCCGCCCCCTGAGGGGCAGTGGTTAGAGCCCCTGCCACCAGACTGCCCCCGCTCAGGTCCTGGCAGGCGCAGCTGTGCTACCTTCCACAAGTTACTTAACTTCTCTAAGCCTCCTTGCTCCCTCTCTGAAGGGGGCGTGGCAGTACATAGTGACTGACCCAGGGGCTAGGTGACGCTTAAACCCCTAATCCCAACCAAGTAGGTAACACAGGGCCTGGTGCCTGGCAGGACCCCTAAGCTCCGTCCTCCCACTTGACACTTTAGGTAGCCCCCAGAAGACAGGCCCTTCCCAAGGTCGCAGGGCCAGGAAGAGGAGGGACCCTGTTCCACCCAGTCTTGTCCAAGGGCAGCCCCTGCTCCTAACTGCCTTAGGGGTTGAACAACACTGAGGCGGCTGGCTGTGGGTAATTCAAGGCCACTGGATCAAAAGGGAACAGATCTAAGACGTGCCTGACAGGACCTTTTCTACGTGACTCTTTCCCAGAACCTATTATGCTTCCAAGAGTCTGCCCCTGATTCTAAAGTGACTCTCCCCAGGTGTTTTCATTTGCTTTTGACACTGGGATTTAGGCCTCCCATTTCCACACGTGGACATCTTTCTGATATGTGTTTCACACCATGCTCTCCCAGTCCTCATGCACCAGCAACCATTCATGTTAGGGCTGGAGGACACTCACTGGCCCTCTTTCACTTCATGTCTGAGGAAACTGAAGCCCAGAGGAGGCGTGGGTGTCTCCAAAGTCACCTTGACTTGTGCATGGCAGGGTTGAGGCTAGAGCTCAGGATGAAGGCCACAGCCTATGTGAATGCTCAGTGCATTTCATCAGAAGGTCCCCACAATGGGGTCCCTGCAGAGCCGGAGGCCACCAAACAGGACAGAGGCAGACACCCAGGTTTTCCTTTCAATCACCCTAATGCCAGGTGACCAGCAGCCTCTGCTTGAAGGTTACATAAAGAGCAGGTTTCCTGCTCTGCTGGGGACTGGCAATCTTGCTGGGTGCACCTGGCACCCCTCCTGCTGATCCTGGTCTCGTCCTGCTCCTCCAGGTTCATCTGCAGAAAGGCCAGAGGCCCCACGGCTCCCTGGAGAAGGTGGACATGGCCAAGTTTAACACTGGTAAATGCAGGCATTTGAGACGTTGGTGTGAATGCTCCCCACACTCCTGGTCCATCCCACTGCACTGACTTCAACAAGCTGCATCCCCAAGGTCAAGGTCAAGGTCAAGAGCTGGTTCATTACTCCTGTGGTAGGAGGAACTAAGAAGTCACTGTATGGGTATAGTCAGGGACAGAGGATTGGGCCAACCATTCAATCGACTACAATGGGCAAGAGAAGACAGTGAGGTGGTCAAGGGCTTGGAGTCCTTGGAGTCCGATTGTGAGTTCAAGCCTTGGTCCTGCCATTTGTGAGCTCTGCACTGTAAGTGACACACTGGGCAGGAAAGGCTCTCTCAGCCTCTGCAGGACATGGGCCTGACTCCAGGAACCCAGAATGACATATCAAACTCTAGTGTGCCTGTGTGGGGCAAAGAATGAACCATGAGAACAACAGTGGTCGCCGAAATCCATATGGCCCCCCACCCAGGGTCAAGGCCAAACTCTGCACCCCTTGGTGAGGCCCTGGCACTTCCCCCCAGGACCTGCCCGAAGCCTCAGGCTCTCAAACACTCAGCCTCCTACATGATTCCCCCATTCTCTTCCCAGCTCCCCCTAGAAGGCACCTTCATTCACACACAGTGTGACTGACTACACCTCCAGGCATATCTTCTGAAAGGTGGTCATGTCCCAAAGACAGTGAGTCCCAACACAAGAATGCTGAGTGCTCTGACAGACCTGGTCAGCGAGCCAGGGAGGCAGGTGAGGGACAGGGGGAAGATTACTAAAATTTCATGCCATCTGATCAATGCCAGCACATCTTTGTCACACCCCATCTACCTGACAACTAAGGGGGACACTGGTGGGCTCAAGGTGAGCACTTTGGACCAGAAACCAGGAGGTCTGGGTTCCATTTCCTGGATACTGTTGGTTTGTGACCCTGGGCAATTGCCTGCCCTTTTGGTCTTGATTTTCCCATTTTTAAAATGAAAGGCATGAATTGACGCGAAAGAGCTGTGCGATGCAAGGGAAAGAGAAAAAAAAAAAAAAAAAAAAAACTCGAGAAAGGAGCCCTTTCCCAGCTTTTCAGGAAAAGAGGAAAGGGGCACAGGTCGTTTCTTAGGGCCCAGGCAGAACCATGGCTGGATGTAGTGGACAGGCTTTGGGTTCCAGTAAAGCGCGTTCTCTCACCAGCCAGCGCGTGGAGCGCACCCTTCCGTGCGCGGGCAGGAGGCTGGACACCCGGCTCCGGGGAAGCTCCCCAGGGACGGTTCTGAACCGGGATCTCAGCCTCTGCCCTCCCCAATGAAGATATGATGGTCACGCACAGGCCGCCGTGCGCTCTGCACACATGAACCCCTTCAGGCCTCCTAGGGCGCCGGGTGCCCGCGTGTGGCCCTCGCTCCTTCCCAGCTGGAGAAGCACGGGCACCACGCAGTAACGCAGCTGGCCCCAGGTCACCCAGCTAGAGAGTGACCAAGCTGGGATCTGGAGCCAGGCGGTTTGCTCTCAGAGTCATTCTGGAATCCTCTGCGAATGGGATGGAGAGGGCGGTCCCTTGGCAGAGAGTGAGGGGCGCCAAGGGAAGGGGGCCCACCCGAGCAGCGGCAGGTCCTGGGCGCTTCTGTAGGGGGCCCTCTAAGCCGCTGCAGATGCTGGAGGGCACCAGGAGAAGTGAGAGGGAGGGCAGCACGAGGCAGAGGCCTGGAGACCACGGGCACAGTGGCTGGCTCTGGGGCTTGATGAGCGCAGCAGGAGCCAGGCTGTCCCGAGGCGGCAGCCATGCCCTCCTCCACAGGCCTCAGCTGTGCATGTGCAGAAATGACAGGTCACACCAGGCCCAAACGCAGGGGAGAATGGGGGACCCCCAAATGGACCCACACTGCCTTCCCTTTGCCTCCTCTTCCTCCTCTTCATCCCAAGGGAAGACAGCAAGGCTAGCAAGACTGTGCACCCTGACTCTCCATCTCAGCTCTCCCTCATTTTAGCTCTGAGACCTTGTGCACATTATTAAACCTCTCTTGTCCTGTGTGAACTGAATGCCACCCACCGCAATGTCTACCCCACTGGCTCGTTTCAAGGATACAGTGAGGCAATGTGTACAGAGTGTTTTGAAAACCTGCTGGCACACAGTGGGTACTCATCTGGGCTTGGCCATTCTTCATATGCCCAGGATGCCTGGGTCCTGTTTTATCCCCTTGACTCCCCCACCTCCATCACAGATCAAAAAATCTGAAGGCCTAAGAACTAATTTTTTATAGTTGTAGAAGGACAGAATGACTTTCTTTTATTTGCTTATTTTTATGTGGCGCTAAGGACGGAACCCAGAGCCTTGATCATGCTGGTTCCTGGGCAGCGCCATCTGCCCATCACGATGCCTCTGTGCCAGGAAAGGACCTGGAGGAGCGGGGAGAGAATGCACCTGCCCAGGAGCTCCAAGACAGCTTCGCTGCAGGAAAAGCAACTAGAAATTTTTGCAAAGGTCGGATGGACAGACTCGGAGCCAAGTGCTACCTAAGAAAGGGAGCAGCACAGTGTTTCATTCTTTCTCATGGTGGCCCTCCATTGCCTTGGATGTGAAAATCCGAAGCCACAGCCTATTCATATGCTGGCTCTACGCTTGCACTTTATATAGTTGAAGAGTCAGATTGCCGTCCACTTGCCAAGAACAAATTTTTGCCCTTGTAGAGATACTATCATCCCTGTTGGGAAAGCCCAGGTGCCATGGGGAAGACGTCAGGTCTTACCCTTATTATTATTAGTTGTTTCCTGATGGTGCGACTGTTGAGAAGACAGCAGTGAATACATTGGCAGCACTAAGCATGTGTCAGGCCCTGCTCCAAGCACATTTTTTAAATCATTTAATCTGAGAATAGCTTATGCAGGAGGTGCTGCCTTTTCCCCTCTTTATATATGAGGAAACCACAGTTCAGAGAGGGTAAGTCACTTACCCCAAGTCACAAGCTAGTAAGTAATAGAACCAAGACTCAAATCATGGCG
Organism: Callospermophilus lateralis; assembly: GCF_048772815.1. Taxonomy (NCBI): domain Eukaryota; kingdom Metazoa; phylum Chordata; class Mammalia; order Rodentia; family Sciuridae; genus Callospermophilus; species Callospermophilus lateralis. Next base: position 1,713,747 of record NW_027510158.1, on the reverse strand, counting down.
GCCTGGGGCCACAGTGAATGGTTCCCACACAGTGAATGGGCACCACATTTGCAGCTCAAGAAAGCAAGGAAGAGAAGTCACGATGGGCAGGTTGGGCTGTGGGTCCAGGGGTTCATGTGGGCAGAAGTACTTTGGAAAGTTGAAGTGGTCTGTAGCGCAGGGCCGTGTCCGTGATCAGGATTAACATGTGCAGACCACATAGGACCAAATCCAAGTTAAACCAGAGGGGAGCCACAGCCAACTTGGGGGTTGAATATCAAGTTAAGGAGGTAAACCCACAGAAACCCAGAGGCAGAGTGAGAGCTCCCCTTAGGCCAGACCAGAGCACGGGGGCTGGCGTGGGATCTGGAGGCTAAGTATTTAGGCAGCTGCGCTGTGTTCAGATGGCAACCTTCCTGCCGCTGGGGTCTCTGGGGCCGCTGGGGCCGCTGGGGCTGTTCCCACCCCATCCAGGACCCCACACACTCAGCCCTATTCTTCCTCCACTCCACATATGCTCTCTGAATCCTCTCTGAATTTTTAGAGTGCAAGGAACGCACTCACGGAGTCCAAAACCCTTATTTTAGAGATGAGGAATCTAAGGCTCAGAGAGGGGATGTCATTTGCCTAAAGCCACCCAGCATTTCTGGCAACAAGGTTGCGACTCTGGAGGCCTAGCTGCATGCTGTGAGTCTCCCAGGTTTTGAATGATGGGTTCCTTTTTCTCCTCTAGGCACCTTGCTGGAAGGGCTTATCTTTCAAGTTGCACCAGATTCACTTGCTCTTCCCAAGGCCTCTTACTACATCATCTTTTTTTTTTTTTAAGTAAATTTGGCTGAGTCACTTGACCTGGTTAGAACTCAGTCGGAACTTCCTCCCAGAGTCAAGTTTACTAGAGCTTCTTCTTTTCATGCAGCTGTTTTAGAATAATCTGGGAAGAATAGAAAATGAAAACCTTGGCAGAATTTCCATGCCTATAGAAGTGGACGTTTGGTATCTTTGAAATTAAAAATACAGAATTAAGGTCCATAAGAGATGGATGGGCCTCGACTTGCCAGTCTCTGAGGTCAACCATGGCTGGACACGTTGGCTAATCCAGCTTTGAGGCAATCTGCCCACGAGAGACTCAGATATCAGAGAACCTCTGGCATGCTATCGCTCCTCTTGTCCCCTCTGTCCCTTCCTGTGCCTGACCATTAATTGCCCATGGTCCTCTTTCTCCATATCTCTGATCCAACCCCAGAACCCTTCTCAACACAGTGCTCTACATGGCCCTGACCCATCCACCAGTGTTGGGCCCCAGGATAAATTCCACTGGCTCTTCTTAATCTTGTCCAATACTCCATTTGACAGATGGGGGAGAAAGCCCAGGAAGCAACTAAGCAACTTAGTTGCACTAAGCAACTCCTGTATCTTTAAGGCCTGCAGTGGAGACCCCATGATTTTGTCCTCATCTCATTGACTATGGACCCATATGTCAGTGTAAGGGTCATTCAGACTCCATCGCTCAAATCCTGGCTCTACCACTGATCCTGCCTCATACTCTTAAACTTGGCATTGGATTCTGCATTAGTCAGGCAAGTGGTGGTAACAAACAGGCCCCACACCACAACATGCATTAGTCAGGCAAGAGGTGATAACAAACAGGCCCCACTTTGTGACGTCTCAAAGACCATCAGTCTTCACTTCTCCTTGTGCAATGTCTGAGGCAGATGCTTCTGGCCATGGGGGCTTCCTTCCATGTTGCTACTTGGGGACCTTGTGTCTTTCTGTGGTGTAGCTTCTCCATCCCACAGGGTCTTCTCATCTGCCTTCAGCTGGAGGAAGGAAAACGACTGAGGGAGATGTGCCAGCGCTACCTGCCCTTGGCTCAAGAAAACCATGTGGCTCTTCTACTCGGGCTCTGTTGACTGAGCCAGATCTGATGGTGGGGAGACCACTCCAGCTCCATGACCAGGAAGAAGAAGGCCTGGGGGTATGGAGAAAGAGGGTAAAGGAGAAGAAGAAAGGAGGAGAGAAGAGGAGGAGGAGGAGGAGGGGGGGGGGAAGGTAGGGAGATGAAGGAGGAAAAACATGGGAGAGCTCAGGCAGAAAGGAGGACTTGAAGGCGATTCCACCACAGATGCTTCTCAGCCCCATGACCAGCTGACTCCCTCTTCTTTGCTTTTCCCTCACGGGACACCCCATTCCTGGTCCCACCCCCAAAACCTGTTCCCAACAACAGAGTCCACACCCCCCTGCCCAGACACTTGGAGAAAGATCTGTCCCAGTTCCCACAGCCACAGGATACAGAATCAGGCCTCCTCTGGGAGCATCCGGTTTCCAAGTGTCGCTGAGTCAGCGTATTGGGGGGGGTGATACCCTCAGCCCTTAGAATATTCTAAATGGGCTAGAGCCCAGCCCACACTCATGGGCAGAAGGCTCCTCCGCTCTTCTCCTCTGTATGTACATATATCACCTTCAAACCAGGTTCCCGGGGCTTGCTCAGTCTCTCAAAGGCACAGAGATCTACTCAGATAGAGTCACTTGTAAATAGAAAACAAAAACTGTCCAGGGACACAAGGATGGGAGGACAGAGCCAGCCCGTCAGGGGTCCTCAGGAAACAAGTGGACTTGCTCATTTCAGAGGTTAAGGGGCCTCTATCCGAGGTCTGGGGTGAAATAAAGAAGCCAAGGTGCCCTCCTTGTCTTGAGGACCGCCTCAGTCAAATTCTTCTGATGCAGAAAATTTAGAAAACACAGATAAACAACCAGAAGAGGAGACTCTCCCAGGCCTGCTTAGCTTTGAAGTACTGATGGGCCTCCTGCTGGTGTTATACCCACAATTCTCAATAAAGAGTAGGGGATAGGAGGGTATTTTTTTTAAGAGATTTTGCCTAATCAAGCCAAAGTGACTGGTTGCCTCACTTCTCAGGAACCCACAAATGGTTTGGTTTCGTCTACGCTCCATGAAATCTAGGCCCAGGGGGGCCCAGGCGTGACCTGCATATATTCTTCCTATGCTAATTTTTGTTTGGGTTTCTGAACAAAACTGGTCTTTTAAAGAAAAATTTAACAGATTTGAAACCAGAAATCTGGTCCCCCCCTGGAGCATTTAAAAATGCCAATTGAAGGTTTCCCGTGGGGTGGGGGAGGACTATGACTGATTTCCTTCCAAAAACAAGAGAAGTGTCGCCCGGGCTGTGACGCTCGAGGTCCCCAAGCTGTCCACTGTTTGCTTTCTGTGCACTCATTAACCACGGTGTGGGATCCAGTGACTGCTCTAATTTCCTACTTTAAATGTTTTCCTTTCCCTCTGCTTTTCAAAACTGCCTTTTCATGTCGGGCATTTACACACACACGCACATTCAGCCACTTAGGCCTAGAGGCTGGTCTCTGTCAGACACAATAAAAGGAAACAGAAACCACTGCGGATGACAGTAGCATTAGTGTTGAAAATGGAAATTTAATTTCCAGAAATGAACCCCAGGCATCAAAGCTCCCTTTTTTGCTGCTGGGATCAGAAATGAATCAGGCCTGAAAGGAAGGGAATGGGCAAGTAAAGCCATCTCAAAGAGGTATTTGTTATGTGTTGGAGCAGATGCCTGCAAAGGGGCCTTGGGACACAGGGGGCCCTCAATAAATGTTTTTGATGGGAACAAAGATAATCGTAAGGCCTTACATGTGTACGGCAATTTAGGGGGACAAAGCGCTTTGCCTGTGTGGTGGGTTTGGATTCTCAGGGAACTGGGACAAAAGGCAACCCAGGAGGCTGCAAGAGGGGAAGGGACCCAAGCTCCCCAAGGTGAACTGGTCTCACCAGGGACTGGAAGAATACCTTTGTCCTCCAAACCTTATTTCCAAGGTCAGAAACGCCTCAAGTTGCCAAGTAGCCCCCCCCCCCAGTACCATGTTCACCAATATGGCGGCCTGAGGAGGATTGGAAGATGTGGACCTGGTCCTCCTGGGCCAGTTTCCCTCTCAGTGCTGCCCTCCCCACTGCTGGGCGATGGCCCCCAAGACTCAGGGGAGATTGAGGAAGAATACTCTGAAGTCCTGAGTTTCAGAATAGATTCCAGAAACCCAAGGCTGGGGCGATGGTTCCTAAGCCCCTGACACCTGTGGCTCTGAGGTGGTAACATGGAGAGGTGTAGCCCTCAATGTCAAGGACAGGAGGCCTAAGAGAATGGGGTCAGCCAGGACCCTCCTCGCACAAGGGGAGACCCTGGGGAGACCACTCAGATGGACAAATGAAAATCTTATACTTTGGCCACATGAAACAGGTGACCTTTATTTGTCCTATTTGGTCAGAAACACATTTTGAATTCAACTCTCTTCGTATAAGATGGTGACTTTCTATTATTATACATTTCTATTGATTAAAATTCTAAAACCAAAGCATTAAAATCTTGAAAATAAATAAATAGATAAATAACTAAACAAACAAATAAATAAATAAAGGGTCTTGGAGGTAGCTATAAAATCCTCAGAGAGGAGTGGGGACACCAGAGGAGAATCCCTATGGCTCTCTCTTGAATTGGGAACAGGGAGACATCAACTCATTTATTATTTCCTGGGGAAAATGAGAATTGACTGAATTTACTCCATATTGACCAATTACTGCCACCCCCATCTGAAATCATCAGAGAAACAATCAACCAGCAAGTATTCAACACAGAACAACAATACAACCAATTGGAAGGAAAACAATAATAAAGTAATAAAAAATAAATAAAGTTAGTCCATATCTCAACCCTGGAAAGTTGCTGGGCACTGTGGTGCACACCTGTAATCCCAGGGACTCGGGAGGCTGAGGCAGGAAGACGGTTAGTTGAGGCCAGCCTCAGCAACTCAGTGAGGTCCTAAGCAACTTAGTGAGACCCTGTCTCTAAATAAATTTTACAAAAAGGGACTAGGGATATGGCTCAGTGGTTAAGCAACACAGGGTTTTACCTCCAGTACCATAAATAAATAAATAAATAAATAAATAAATAAATCCATAAATAAAGTGACCTGGAAAATTAAAACTTAATCTCGAATTTAAGTTTTAAAAATTAAGCCATAAGAGTTCCAGAAGAAAACATTGGAAATCACCTTCATCTTCTTGGAAGGGCAAAGCTCTTCCTGACAGCACCTCAAAATCAAGGTGTCATTAAAGTAGAGATTGATACATTTCATGAAATAAAAATTTTAAACCTTTCTGCAAGGCCCCCAAAGGAAAAACAAAACAAAAAAATGTAAATAACAACTGCTTGAGGAATAGATCAGTAATAGACCTGCCATTCAGAAGAGAAACAGAGATGGAAAACAGAAGATTTTTTTCCCAAAAGTGCATTGAGCTGTGGTTTTTCATTGATCAGATCGGCAGAACCCCAAAGTTGTGTCCACCTAGTCTCTTGTCAAGGACAGGGGGTAACAGGCATGCGTCCTGTGAAAAGGAATTATATGGTGCGGAGAGAGGGTGACAAATGAATATTTTAATGGCAATATTTATCCGAATCCCAAAGGTGGATGGGCTGCCCTTTGACCCAACATTGTAATTCTGAGAACTTATTACACAGATGGACATCCATGGGGAGATGATGTCAACCCAAGTCTAGCCATTGCCACACGGTTCACAACAGGACAGGAGTGGGAAAATCCCAAATGTCCAGGTACATCCAGGTACTAGGGAATACAGCAAAGGTGTAAAAAAATAGAAGAAAACAAAAAACCTGAGAAAATTTTCTATGTAGGGAAACCATAGCAGGTTTCCTTCTTTGAAAAGATCAATGAACATGATAAATTTACAGCTATGCTTATTCTTCTTTTTTAATTGGGGAAAGAGAAAAAAGAGAGAAAGAAAAAATACAATTTACTAGTCATGGAAGGCAAAAACAAACAAACAAACCACAACCTACATCACTATGGTTTTCACAGACATTAAAAAAAATGATAACAGAACACTTTGATAACTTTGTGCTAACACTTTGAACAATTTAAATCAAATGAACAGGTGCCTTGCTCAAATATCACTTCATAAATTGACACAAATAAATAGGAATATCCAAATGGCCCTCTGTCTATTTTTGAAATTCAATATTATCATTTAAAACCTTCCTCACAAAACAATTTTGGGCCCAAATTGCTTTAATGATAAACTTTCCTAAACATTTAAAGAGAAAATGACACCAGTTTTACATGCTCAGAAAATAGAAAAAGTAGTCAGCATTACCATGATACTAAGGTCATTTGAAAACATTCAAGGAAAAAAAAATCACATAACAAACCCCAATGAACAGGGAGATACACAGGAATTCTTGACTTTATCATATTACTTCACATCTTAGATATTCTATGTTGTTAGATTAGTAGTTGGATCCAACGATATAGATATATAAGAAGTAATAGGATCAAGCAAAGTTAGTCATAGGAATGCAAGGTTGGTTTAACACTTGAAAATCAATATGATTCAGCATTTTAGTGAAAGGGGAAAAACCTATAATCATTTCAATAGACTCAGAAAAAATGTAGAGAAGATGTGTCACCCCTATATATTAAAAACTCTCAGCAAACCAGGAATAGATGGAGACTTTCAAAGGGTATCTACAAAAACCCATATGGTAACACTATACTTAGTGGTGAAAAACTAAATGCTTTCCCTTTAAGATGGAGAATAAGATAAATCCTCACTTTTGGCAACCATCCTCCCTTCTGCACTGACCCTGCCACAGAAATTTCTGGCTTTCAAACGTCACTTACATGTCTGTGCCCCAGACTCCCACCTGCTCCTTCACACCACTAGAGAGGGCAACTGGCAGCTTTAGGGTGACCTTTTAACCTGTGCCAATAACTACCGAAGCTGTGTGTGGAAAAAATGGGGATTACTTACACCACTTTTCTCTACATCAATAGTCTATATGTTCCTTAATGAAAAGGTGATTGTTTTTAATTTGATGTCTTTCTATTTCTATTTAGCTGGCAGGACATCAGCCTGGACAGAGTACTAGATGATTGGATTTAAGACCTGGTCAAACTATCAATGTGCTGTGTGACCCTAGGCAAGTCAATTTCTCTCTCTGGGTTTCGGCAGCCTGAGTTAAAACGAGGAGGTGGGCTCTGTCACTGGTTTTAAATTTTTTCTTATACAGTCTTTTGCCCCCGTGAGCCTGTGTCACAGGCCCTGATAATTAATGCAGCTTCAAGGCAGGATTGAGAGCAAGGCTGGGGACAGGAGACTACACTCGGCTACAGCCTTGTGCTTCTGCTGTGTTTGGGTCAGGGTGGCTTCTCAAATTATTATGTTTTGTTTTATTTCCTTCCCTTAGACAGACTTATTGATTGATTGATTGGTTGGTTCCAAAGAGTTAAAAGGGGTCAGTGAGGAGGGAAGGGGAAGATGGGTCATGCCTGTTAGAAGTGGTTCAGAGAGCTGGGGAGGGGGTGGTATGGCCTGCAGCCACCCTCCTGCATAGACGCCTCTCCCCAGCATTGACCACTAGTGCAGAGTCCTGGAGGCCTGCAGCAGCTGCTGAAGTTCCTGAGCGAGCACAGGGACATGAAGGGAAGCGTCATCCAAGACCACATTGGCCCTAGACTGACCTGGTTGGACATCTGGCCCTGAGTCTGGGCAGAAGTAGAAGACGTGTTCACACTGGGGTTCCCTAAAGCAGATGATTAAGAATGTTCAGCTTGGATGTCCTCAGAGATGATCTAATTGAAGCTTTAAATGAACCATTCCCTTCATAATGAAAACGTCTGAATAAAGGCATCAGTTTCTGTGCCTCAGTCTGTTTTTCATTGCTGTAATGAAATATCTGAGGTAGGCTACTTGTATGGGAAAAAAGGGAGGGTTATTAGCTCACAGGTTTGGATGCTGAAAATCCAAGGCTAGGTAGCTCCATGGGTTCAGGTTCTGGTAAGGGCCCTCTTGTCTGCATTGCATCATGGAGGGAAATGTGTGTGAGGAAAAGATTATGTCTCCACATGGGAGCCAGAGACTCTAGGGTTCTATAGTCCTGTCCAAATACACAACCTTAGTTGACCCAGGGCCTCTCACTAGGCTTCACCTCTTGAAGGTCCTATTACTTTAACATCCAAACCATACTTTATATCTCTGATTATTTTTTAGGATGCATATTTGCAAATGAAATTGTGAGATATAAACTCTGTCTGCGAAATTTCAATTTGTTAATTTGATCACGTTTCTTTTCTCCACCTGTATACAAAGATGTGTAAGATAACAAGAAATTTTTTTCTGAAAACTAATTATTTCCATCACAGAATAGGCCTCCCATTCTCCAAGTCTCTTCTCCCTCATGTGGACATGAAGCAAACATTAATTTCAAAAGTTTTTCCCAGGTCTGGGGTCCTGTAAATTCTGCCACTCTGGGACCTTAGTAGAATATATCTTCAAAACTTTTAAATTTATAAGTAGAAAAGGAGCATGTATGGAAAAAAAAATGATAAACTGAAGGAAAACTGTAGCAAATGTGAAAGGTTGGTGCCCTTAATATATAAAGGGCATCCACAAATAAATGACAAAATAAGAACATTATATAAAAACATTGTCAAGGCATACATGGTTAACTGACAAAAGGAGTCAGGCAAATTGTTTGTAGACATGCAAAAATGTTTGGCCTCACCATATAACAGGAAAACATGAATTTTTAAAATAATACTTTTTAAACACATTAGAAAAGTTAACAGTATAAAGTCACACAGTGCTCTTCAAATATGTATATGATGTTATCTGTTTAAATTTTGGTTTTCTTCTTTGCAAAGCAAGCCTAATAATTATACTCATTTCATAGAGTCATTAAAAGTTAGTTCAGTACTTCACAGTGCTGGAAAAACGATAGCTAAAAATGGTGGGATTTAGCACTCAGTATATAAATGTTGTTAGAAAACTGTTAATTTCAGTCAGGTGCAGGGGTGCATGCCTATAATCCCAGTGACTTGGGAGGCTGAGGCAGGAGGATCATGAGTTCAAACCAGCCTCAGCAACTTATGAGACCCTAAGCAACTCAGTGAGATTCTGTCTCTAAATAAAATTAAAAAAGGGATAGGGATGTGGCTCAGTGGCTAAGCGCCCTGGGGTTCAATCCCTGCTGCTACCAAATAATAATAATAATAATAAATAAAAAGAAAATTGTTAATCTCAAATATCGCTAATCCATGAGCAATTAATGGATTTGCAATGCTCAAAATCCTAAAATTTGTACATAGAGTTTATACCTAACAATTTCATTTGCAAATATGCATCCTAAAAATTAATCAGAGATATAAACTAATGATAATGGACAAGGATATTTATTGCAACAATATTTATAATGCAGAAAACTTGAAAACAAACTAAATTTTCCAACAATATGAAATTGGCTACATAAATCATAATATCTCCATAACAAATTCTCTGCACAGCCATTAGAAGTCACACTGAGGGATATTCAATCACATGGGAGAATGCTCACGATGCACTAAGTGATAAAAGCAGATTACACAGCAGTAAGCCCAGCCTGATTTCAATTTTGTTAAAAAAAAAAAAACAGAAAAGAAGAAGTTATAGAGATAAATATTACCAGTGACAATCTTTAGATAGAAGGTAATTTCTCTTTTGTGCTTTTCTACATTCTGCAAATTCACTATGTTGACATTGACATACTTACCTAATCAGGATAAGAAAGAGAGTGATTCCGAAGTGCTACGCAGGTAAGAAGTGCAGTTATCTACATAGCTGTCTGCATAACCTACTTCCATGTAATTTAACAGCTTAAGACAACAACCAAGTTATTATTTAATGTTGTACCTTCATGTGTCAGGAATGTGGAGGGAGCTCAGCGGAGAGATGTCTGTCTCCAATGTTGGCTGGGTCCCTCCATGTTCTGCAGGGCAAACTGGCTCACTCACACCTCTGGTGTCTTGGTGGGGTGGCTGGACGGTTGGATCAGCTGGACCCACTCCTTCTCCGTGTGGCTTCAGAATCTCTCTGCATGTTCTCTGCAGAGGACTAGGTGGCCTTCTGACATGGAAACCCAAAGCTCTAAGCAGAAGGAAGTAGAAACAGTAGAAACCAGAACTGGCAGATTGTCATTTCATTGGTCAAAGCAGTTCCAGGTGAGTCCAGATGCAAGGGGGGGGGGGTAGGGGGGTGGGAACAACCCCAACTGGCCTGGAAGAAGCATACCCAAATTTGCAGCTATTTTTAGTGCACCGCAATTGCATAACCAAGCACAATTGCACATCTAAGCACCAGAGCCTATGATTATACCCAGAAGAAAATATAGGTATAGGAATTTTAATCCTACCTCTTCAACCGGCTAGATAACCCTAGAAGCTCAGACCCATTTGTGAAATGGAGCTTAGAGTTGCAGGAGGCACACTGGGCTGTGAAGCACTGAAAACCCAAGGAGGATTGTCTGTAACCAGGCCTGGCACACAACCCACAGCACAGTGCTCACGGAGGTCCAGGCCACCTCTGCTCCTGGGAGCCCCGAACCATACTCAAGCCTTTACAGGCTTTTTCTCCTGACAATGCAGCACTTACAAACTGCAGCACTTACAAACTGCAGCCTTCTGGCTCCCAGGTAGTCTTCCTGGTTGTTCTCTGAGATAAAGGCAGATCTTTCTGCTTTCCAGAGGCCCCTCCACCCACACATGTCCGTGCACAGTAGCGCCGCCTTGACTACGAAGAATATGTTCAAAGACCCAGGAGATGCCTAAAACTTCAGGTTGTTCCAAACCCTGCGTACACCATGCTTTCTTCTTCTATGTACTTATCTAGGATATCTATCTAGGGTAGAGTTTGATTCCTAAATAAAACACAGCAAGAAATGAACAATAACTAGTAAAAGAATAATTACAGCAATATGCTGTAATAAAAGGTAAGTGGCTATGATCTCTCTCTGTCAAAATACTTAGATCTCTTGTATATTTTAGGTAATGTTTCACTTAAAGGAAGCACTAAGCTTCCTTTTATGGCAAAGAGAAGCACTTTATGGCTTCTGTTTGCCATATCTGAATTTGTTGGGGTCACTACTCTTGCTCTTTGGGCCAACATAGTTAAGTAAGTGTTACTTGAACACACGTATATTGTGAGTTGATCTGAGAACTGAGATGGCTGGGTGACTTACAGGTGGGTCCCATATACTGTGTGGATACACTGGACAAAGGAATGACTCATTCCCATATGTGCTTGCATAACCAAGCACAATTGCATATCTAAGCACCAAAGCCTGTTATTACACCCAGAAGAAAATATAGGTATAGGATTTTTAATCCTACCTATAAAGCAGCCTTGAAATCTAGGAACCATGCAGAGGCAAACCAACCCCAGAATGCCACGCCTTCCATGAGCCTTCTGTGGGTGGCCCGGGGCAACCTGGCCAGCCTAGTCTTATAACATGGTAAGCGCCAGCCCTGTGTGGGATCCTGGCCACAAACCTGAAATGTGTGTCTTCATTCATTTTTAAAAGCTTCAGGACATTTTTCCTCCCAGATGTTAAACATTAAATGGCAAAGCTGATAGACACAGGCCCTCATGTGACTTTGATTTTTGCGTCTTCCTTGATGCTAAGCTGGAGGAGATCAGGGGCTGGGGGCCGGATCCTCAAAAAGTACTCACAAATCTCCCCCACCTCAGGAGGAGGCCCTGACCCTCTGGACAACAGCTTTTAATTTTCAGTGAGTTCTTTTTTTTTTAATCATTAATTTTGGCAATAGAAAAATCACCCACTGATACCAAAGAAAGCAGGCCCAGTAGAAATCACCATCATCACCATTATTATTAATTATTAACATTATCGTTAATTATCAAGATCATCATCAATAATATCAATAATTTTGTTATTATTAAAATATATTATTAATAATTAATAATGATGCTGATTATTATTCTAATAATAATGGTGGGTTAAGTCGAACTATCAGGAGCTGATGTAGCAGACCCTCCTGGCCCTGAGCACAGGGTTGTCACCTCCACTTAACTGGCTCTTGGTCGTCGCCCAGGGCTTGAGTGCTGTGTGTCCATCCCTACTGGAGTGGCCCTGGAGGGCACAGTCCTCCTCTGGTTCCCTGTCCTCCCTCCTGCCCTGTGTGGCACTGAGCACAGTGGACCTCAGCCAGCACACCAGGTGGGATGTCCAGTCCGGGCTGCATCATCAGGACCCTCGTGGATCTGGGTTTTCTAGGTGACTCTCACAGGTGATTGGAGAGGAAGGGCTCGGGGATTTGATGGCGGGGTTGCTTTTGCTTTTGTCTATAAAGTTTTTCATTATTTTAACACTTCACTGAGGCACACGTGACACACTGATCTGCACAGTGTATGAGGCGTGTACATTCGAGGGGGTGTCAAGGCTGGCCTTGGCCTACCTCCAGTGGGCGCTGGCCTGCCTTCCACGGTTGCCAATTCCTAGCTCATGAGTCCTGCATGGTGACAGGACAGGTGTCCCAGACATTGCATAAAGGTCATGTGGGCCTACTCACTCACTCATGCCGTCAACAAGTGTCCACCCTCACCACTGGGAGCCCGTCTGCTCTGGGCAGGGGCCATGCCAGAGCCACCAGCTCCAGGGGGAGGAAGACGGAGCAGGGAGGTGCAGGATGCGGTGTCTGGCCACTGGGTCACCAAGAGGAAACCGCAGCAGAATCCGGGGCAGCGGAGAAGCCAGGGAAGACCATGAGCGGCAGGGAAAGAGCGGGCAGGGGCACAGGGGAGACGCACCCTAGGGGCTCACCCCAGGGACCACCGCCTCCAGCCGCACCCACGTGCCCCCGGGGACCCCAGTCAGTCCGAGAGGTGGCGGCCTCCCCGTCCAGCCTCCGAAGGCTCCTGCGTTGTGTCCAGGGCGGATGGCAACAGAGGGGGCGAGTGCAGTGCACTTGGGACAGGGCCTGGGTCGATGTCTGGCGCCGCGGAGGGTCAGGGGGAGCCAGGCCCAGGGCCTGGAGCGTGCCAGGCCGGCGACACAGGGCCGCAGGGTCTCAGCTCTGAGCGAGAGGGGTTGGAGCAGAGGAAAGATGGTGACTTGATCTGCAACTTCGAAGCCTCCTCTGACTCCTGCCCGCAGCAGCAGAGGGGCCCAGAGGGGACGGGAGGCCGGAGGCCAGGTCAGCGCGGAGGCTGATGCACCGCAGGGTCTGCCCTGGAGGACAGCGGCCTGGGTCCCAGCCCCGGGGGACGCTGCCAGGTGCCAGACAAGTTCTAGGGGGAGGGCCAGCAGGGCTTGCTGATGGAGGGGCCAAGGGCGGGGAGAAGTCAGAGAGGACCCCAAGGAGGGGTCTGAGCACCTGCAGGGCCAGTGTGGGAAGGGCAGGAGGCCGGGCTGGGGGCGACCTGCGGATGCGATCATCTTCTCACCTTCACAGAGAACCACAGCGGCTCTGGCCTCGGGGGCTGAGCGCTGAGCCAAGCTGCAGGTGGCGGCCGACTCTAACCTGGTGGCATCAGGTCATGGTCAACGCATCCTCCCTTGTCCCTTGGGTTAGGATCGAGGACTCATTCCTTCACGACCTCAGGGACAAAGCAGAAGAACCAGGTGAGTGTTCTCAGGGCACAGAGGCCGGGGCAGCCCCTGCGGCTGGCCAAGGTCAAGTTCCAGGGCTGCGGCTGGCCAAGGTCCTCAAGTTCCCAGGTGGTCTGATGTGGCTCAGGTCAAGAGCAGGGGCTGGAGCTGGGGCAGTGCGCATGCATGTAGGGGGGCAGGGGAGCAGCGGCTGGGAGGCTGAGGCAGGAGGATCACAAGTTCAAAGCCAGCCTCAGCAAAAGTGAGACTCTAAGCAACTCAGTCAGACCCTGTCTCTGAATTAAATACAAAACAGGGTGGAGCTGGGGCTCAGGGCTTAAGGGCCCCTAGGTTCCATCCCCAGCCAAAAAAAAAAAAAAAAAAATGCAGCCCTTAAAGAAGGGCGGGGGCTGTGTAGCCACAGGAGCCACCAAGGACAGAGGTGCCCTGCTGGGGAAGGCATTTAAAGATACAGTACTGGATTTGTTGTTAGTAACATAATATCAAAAGATTCACCCTCAAAAAAGGAAAAAGTTGAGTATTTTTATTGTAATTTAAGGTAATATATGGGAAATTATTTTATTATAATAATTATAGATTATTTTATTTTTCTATATGCCTTAGACTATATATTGAAATCAAGTAGGAAATCTTAATTTCTGGATATTTGTTAAATCTACAAAGAAGATAAAATGGCAGCACTTTAAAAACCGTGTGGTGTGTGTGTGTGTGTGTGTGTGCACGCAACATAAAAGTAAACCCAATATGCCATATACAGACACCCTTCAGTATTCCAGGAGATACCCATCTCGGCAGATGGTCAAGTCTCCTACATAAAATGGCAGGGTATTTACACATGACTCACACACAGCCCGCTTATGTTTTAAATTACTTCTAAATTACTTATAATACCCAAAACAACCTTTCTTAGTTTTGACCCTGAGTTAGTTAAATTGGTGGAAGGACATGCCTTGGATATGGAGGTCCAACTGTATGCATGCATGGATACACAATGATACACACACACATCAGTGAGCGTGGAAAACAGCGGAGATAATTACAGTCAGAATCAGTCATAGGGCTGGTAGGTTTTAATTTTTATTTAAAAAATTATGAAGTAGGACTGGAGGTCAGTGTTAAAGCACATGCTACATGACACCCTGGGTTAAATTCCCAATACTAAGAGGAAAAATTACAAAATAAGAATGTATCTACCAAATAAAATAGATGTGCCAACCCCAGGGTTCTCAGGGGCAGACTCCCCAACCCTGGCTGTGAAGCTTTGCATTACCCAACTCCACCACTGGGGGGTAGCATCTCCCACTATTTCTCTCTTGAACTCCTTTCCACCTGGAATATGGGCACATTGGACATAATAATTTATAATGCAGAAGGAAAGAAGAGACGGGTGTGTCTTCTATGCCCGCAAACTTAGTAGGCCATCATCCATTCAAAAGATAAGGACATTGATGGTCAGAGAGGTTAAGTGAGTTGCAGAAGGTCACACAGCTGGAGCTTGGCAGAGCAAGTGCAGAGACCCAATTCCAACTGCGCGGACCAATTGGTGACCATGATGTTAAGCACCTCACAATATCCAGTGAAATTATTTCAAACTACCATCAATGGGGTCCTAATAAATCAGCAGGTGTGACTATTTATGTGATTCTTGAAAGATTTCTGTTATAAGCAAAGGAGGTTTATTGGTGTAGAATCGTTTTCTGGCCTAGTCACTGTAGACTCCCTAAGCATTAAAGTCTCTGCTTTTCCTTTTCTGTAGGTCCCTTCTGCTGGAACCCAATACCCACTGGGTGGCCCAGTCATGCTCACTGAAGTGTTTGCCTGAATCTGTCCCCTTGGTGACGGAGGAGCCGGGAGGAACTCGGTTCTGCTGTTGGATGAAAGTGGCCAGGATTGACTTCCACGCTGAGCACCGGAGGAGCACTCTGGCTGCCCGTCCTCTTGAAGAGAAAAAGAGAGTGAGATGACACAGCTCTGTCTCCCCACTGAGGCCCCGTCCAGCACCGATTCCCTGACCTCTGTTCAGACACCAAACAAAGCATCCGGCCAACCCCCAGGAGCAGTTTCTTACCACTGACCACAGCTGACCTTAGGGGTGATCCCTGGGTGCCCAGCACTACATTCAACACTTGACATGAACGGGCTTAGTTAACCTCACCCACAGCCCAGTGATTCAGGAGTCACCAAGAACGGACCCTTATTTTACAGCTGAGGTTCAGAGAGGTTAAGTAACTTGCCCATGGTCAAACAGTTACAAGTCCCAGGCGCACACCTGTAATCCCAGCGGCTCAGGAGGCTGACGCAGGAGGATCGAGAGTTGAAAACCAGCCTCAGAGACTTAGCAAGGTCTTAAGCAATTCAGGGAGACTCTGTCTCTAAATAAAAATACAAAAGAAAAAAAAATGTTGGGGATGTAGTTCTATGGTTCAATCCCCAGTATCAAAAAAGAAAAAAAAAAAACAGTTACAAGTCACAGATGTGTGTTTCAAAGTCTGAATTTCCAACTTCTTCACTGTCTGACATCTGCTGAACATCAATGATGAGTCGCTAGTGAGGTATTACCAAATTCTGGATACCCAACAAGAAGTCCAAGAAATATACAACCCCCTAACAAAGCCAGCAGGAAGAATGAATGTTATAATCTCTCAATCTTTCCATCTGTCTGTCTTTCTGCATTTGATAGAATTCATTTCGTATATTTTGTTTGTGCACCAAGACATTAAAATGGCAAGGCTTGGGATCGCTGTTACCTCAACAAATAAGTAATTATAAAAGCAAGGGACATCGTTTGAGTTATTGAAGTTCAAAAGTATCTTAGGACACATTTACCATTGAGTTAGTCCCCAGGACTCTTGGGAAACAATACCCAGGTAATTATTTTAAATGAGCATTAATTATGTCATTATTAGAGATGGGGAGAAAATGCCATTTCCTTCTGTCATTTCTTGATATCTTAACTAGAGGAATATTTGCCGTGCTATTATAACAAGTCTCTGCTCACATAATGGTGGCCAGGCAATAATACAGAGACATGTACATTTTCATATGAATATATCATGCCTAACTAATGAGATTGCTCATTTCATAACTTGAGTTCCATTTTTATTATTTCATAAAACTGGAAGTCCTTATCCATTTTATTAAAAACACCAAACCTTTGTGAAATTCATTAAATAAGCATAAAAAATTCATTAAACAAGTGAATTGCATTCAAGGCTGCTTGGATGCAAATGCCCTTTAAGCAATGTAAAACTCCATATTGATTTAACCTTTCATGTTCTGATATTTCCATGTGGATATAAAAAAAAATTCTTTATTCAGGGAATGAAATTACATGCTGATCCCTTGATCTCCAGCTGGGCAAGATAGATTGGTCAATTTAAGTAGCTGCGGCTGATCAGCAAACAACTGAATTTAAAAGTATTAAGGCATGTCGATATTTTAAGTATTGTCACCTACACATCAAGCGAAGAAAAAAAATATATATATATATATATAATTTCAGCTCAATTAAGTTTGTGTTTGCCGTGGAGCTGACCTTGAAAGGGCCAGCCCCGTTGGGTCCTGGCTCCCTGCCCTTGGAAGTTGACAAGGACAAGGTGGCAAGATGTAAAACACCAACAATAGCCTGAATATTTTGAATTGTGTGGCCGGAGCAGCCAGAAAATAATTAGCCTGGAGACACAGTCCCCTTGGGCTGTGTCCCCTCATTAGTAGGGGGGCAGTCAGGGGAGCCAGAGTTAGTTCAGAGGAGAGGGGACCGCTCTTCACCCCAGCAATGCTGCCAGAGCCTCATTAGGCAAAGAGCATAAGGCGGCTTTGAGAGGACCCCAGGGCTGGGTGGAGGTGCGCTAGCCACCCATTCCTTCCTCCATTTATTCACACAATGTGCATTGGACATCTGTTCTTGGCCAAGTGCTCTTTGATTGGTAAGTGCTAAGGTTGGTGCCTGGGAATAAAGGGTGAAGACCACAGCCAGGGTCCCGGACCTTCTAGAGCTCACCGATCATGAAAGTCATTTTGCATTGAAGAAGCTGACCTGCAAAGAAAAATCCGGTCCATTGTGCTGTGCGCCTCAGTCTGATCTCAGCTCCACCATTATGAAGGGTGTCGAGTGGCCTTCAGCCAGTGATCCAGTCCCTCTGGGGGTGGGCTGCCTCACAGTGCTACTTCATGGGGCTGCTGATTCCACTAAATGAGATAGTGCATCTCAAACCCCTCAGTAGGACAGATGGCAAGCAGTAAGCGCCTGAGAAGTGGCGGTCACTGTCGTTCTGACTGTTGTTTCAATGAATTTCTCATTTTATAAGTAAAGTAACTGAGACTTGGAAAATTGAGGTCACATAAAGATTGGGTCACATACTATGGCAGAGAGAACTTTTCCCAAGCCAATCATGGCCACCAAGCCTCCAAAGACATAAGTTTTAGATTTCAATGGGTTCATGACTGAAACTGGCTTTGGGGACTATACAATCCGTAGCTAGATCTACTGAGGTTTCAGGTGAGGAGTGATCCAGGAGCCCAGGGGTATGGCCAGGATCTAGATTCTCCATCTTGATTTCTCTTTTCCAGTTGCTCAGTGATGACTCCAACCTCAGCAAGATTTTGTTTCTCACCAAGACTCAAGGTAGGTTTCAGTATCTACAGAGCTTCCTGTTTCTTTGTTCGTGTCCTAGAACAGCAGTAATCATCTCTGTCTCTGCATTCCCAAAGACCCGAAAACCAGTAAGACCAGAGCAGCTGATGCTACATACCCACTCCTGAGCCATAACGGGGGACCACAGATGGGATGCTCTGATTGGCTCAGCGTGGTGTCATTCACATTCCCGTGGCCCAGGGATCCAATCAGCCTGCCCAGAACCACATCAATCAGGGGCGGCTGGGCAAGTGGGAGACCGTGGGGAGATGCAGACCGCAGACATCTCCACAGATGTCCTGGTGATATGTAGAAGCCACAGGACCTGGAGGACAGGAGAAAGAGCCAAGTCTAGGTTCTCACTGACACAGGCCTCAGTGTGTCACCAGCATCTCCCCAGGGTTTTGTCCTGTGCATTTAGGGCCATAAAGTTATGGTTTTTCGTGTAGAACAGCCTGGGAGGAGTTTGAACTGAAGCCCTCCCTCTTACCCACGCAGACTCCGATGGGAATGGAAATCATCGGGATTCGGCTGGAGTGTGTGTGAGCATCCAGGGAGGGATGGCTGAGACCCCACACCCAGGCTCTCATCAACAAAGCACATCGACTCCCTGTGACGAAGGGAAGGATCCTAGAAATGGAGCCGCCTGAGCCCAACCGGCACCTTCAGGGACATTTCCCGTTTAGGATGTCCTCAGAGGAGGAGTCGCGTGCTGCAACAAGCCTTCTGTGTCTTGACCCAGTACCTCTGCTACTGATGTCCCCCCACCTCCTCAAGAGCCACAGCTAAAAGCCACCTTCTCTGTGAGCCTCTTCCTCATCTCCAGACCTGGAAGCAATTGTCCTTAACCCTGTACTCCCACTGGTCCCCTCCCCCTTTAATTTGGAGACCTTGTCCCCTGTAGGGCCACTTCTGTCTTCCCTTTCCAGAGGCACTCAAAAGCATTTGTGCCAATGCCTGGGGTTCTGTCTGTAGACTGCCCAGTTGCAGTATTTCTGCAGAGGGCTTGGGGCCACGGGGAAGCCAACCTGACCTTCGGGGTTGAATGTCTACAAGTCTCCACACTGTCAGGAATTTCTTGCAAGGGAAGGAAGGGTGCTCACAGCCTCAGAGTTGTAAGTCTCGATCACCTCTAGAGCATCAGAAACCGCAGAAACCCACAGAACTCTATGCAAAGCCCAAGATAACCCAGCAGGCACGGGGGGGGGGGTTCAGACCTGCCAGGGGTGTGCCATCGGCAGGGGGCGGGGCTTGTGGACCCTGCAGCTCTGGCCACGCCCCTGCTCACTCTTGCTCAGACCCGCGCATCTTCTTCACCTGGACAGACAGCAGGTAGAGGCTGAGCCGCCCACGAGGTCCTCTCCTAAAACTGAGTTCTGACCAAGTGCTCAGCTGAAATGGCTCCGAGACTGGCGTTTGTCCTCCTCTCATGCCCAGACGAGGAATGGAGGCAGCAGAAGGCAGGAAACAGCTTGTTCCAGCCAAGAGTGAGGGCTGGTGTCTGTGCCATCCCACACCCCAAGTTCCCAAAGTCTAACCCGCAGCCCGATTGCTGCACCCGATTGATTGATAGAAGGAGGGTGACCCGGCCACCGCACCGGAGGCACCAGGGTGCAGAGAGGCACGGCACCATGGGCTCTCCACTTGGGCTCTCCACCTGGACTCCCTGTGGCTGGCTGGACACATCTCCTCTCACCGAGGATGAGCCCTCTCTTGGAGAAAAGGCGGTCACAGATCCTGAGTTTCCTACGCTGTGGTTCGATTCAGTGTCCGGGGCTGATACACCCAGGTCGGGATGTGGATTTGGTAAAAATGGGGCTTCTCCTGTGGGAACCGCATGGCTGGGTAGAGGGGCCACTGGGAGATGCCCAAAAAGGAGGTGAAGTCCCCGTTTCCCTATAGAATGATGATAAACTGAAAAGGAACAACATACGTGGCCAGCATTGATGTTTAAAAACTAAATGAGTCACCAGGGTTGTTCGTCATCCTTATATTTAATGATGAATATTCTTGCTTGCTGCCAATAAAACAGAACCACAATTGACATGAGTCTGGCAAATCAGTTGTGGCCAAGGTGTGACCATGAAGCCAGTTACCTGCTTTTGAATCGATAAGACGAGCCTGCAACACCCCTGTCTGGCATTATGGTTTTCTTTTTGCCCTTAGCAATCTGTGTGTCTTTGGAAAAGTCTCTTGCCCTCTCTGAGACATGGCTTCTTTTATCTAGGAGTGGGGAGCATGTGAAACTAAGGCACATTGGCTTTAAAATTAGGTTCTGCTGAACCCTGAGGCATTCACAGAAGCTCCCGAAGGAGGGTGAGGCGCT
Organism: Callospermophilus lateralis; assembly: GCF_048772815.1. Lineage (NCBI taxonomy): Eukaryota > Metazoa > Chordata > Mammalia > Rodentia > Sciuridae > Callospermophilus > Callospermophilus lateralis. The sequence continues at coordinate 1,693,328 of NW_027510158.1, read as the reverse complement.
CAGTGGGTGGGATTCCTAACCCCCCCAACCCCACCTTAACCAAAGCTTGCTGCTTTTATCTTTTTTAATAATCAGAGTTGTTCTGCATAATATTTTGAGGAAAGAAAGAGTTCTGAGGCTAAAAAGAAAATGAAAACCACTCTGTCAACTGATCTCAGAGGCCTCCCAGCTCTCAGATTCTAGCAGTCCGGAGAGATAATTGTCTGTTTTCTAGTCTGCCAACCTCTTGCAAATGATTGAGGTTCCATAAAAAGAAACCCCACCCAGACACCCTGTCCGCAGGCCCCCATCTGTGGGAACCCAGATGGTCCTGCCCCTCCCACTCCCTCCTTGGGTGTGAAATGCATCAGGGAGAACAGCTGTGTCCCTGTCCCAGACTTGGCTCTGACACAGCCTCTGGTTCCTTTCCACCTGGCTGCTCATATTGCCTTCTGAAAATTCAGAGTCGCTTCCCTGAGATGGGAAGTCACTGTCCCTCTTGGCTAAATGGTTTCATGTGTGGTTTCCCCAGGGGTCTGTGAGATGAGAACGGAGGTTTTAGAGGCCCCAGTAAAACTATCTATTCGCTTGCGTTAATAACAACGGCAGACAGACATTACCTTCCTCACTTTGTGGATAGAAGAGGCCTGAATCATGGGACATCTGGCGGCAGGGCCCTTGGTGGCACTTGGAGGCATTTAACTCAAAGCCATTATTAGATTTTTAGTTGAGCTGTCCCTGGATGCCTCAACCCCAAAATAAGGCCTTGAGGTACCTCTGAGTTATTTAAGTACACGTCGTCTTAGGAGACCACCCAGCCACCAAAGGCAAGGGGTTTAAAAGTTGCTTTGTAATATTAAAAAAGAGAAATCAAGATAAAGGAGAGAGAGAGGGAAGAAGAAAAAAAAACAGGGGTAGGTTTTTCATGATTACTAATTTAGCAGACTCAGTTATGTTTTATTGATAGCTCTAAACATAAACTCGCCTTTGGTATACTTTGTTGTGGGTGTCTAAAATAAGACGTGTAAGAACACATAATCCTGTGCCTAGGGCTTTTCAGAATCAGGCACAAAGGCTCTTTGTGGCAACCCAAGCAAGAGAGATTTAAATGGAGAAGCGTGGGGCTTAGGCAGTTCTTGAGAATTTGGGCGAAGGAGCTGCTCAGGACGGATCCCAGCAAGCCCCAGCATTCAGGCAGTTTTAAACGAGACATTTCTTCTAGCTTCTTCTTGAATTAAAAAAACACCGATCGCGGCCCGCCGTTTTATGATTTGCAACTGGAGAATCATCACGTGAGGCCCCCAGTTCACAGGAGAAAAATAATACAAACTGTACCGTTTAAGGAGGTGGTTATTTACGATTGCAGTCTGCCAAGGGTACCACCAGACGTGTTCCGAGATGCCTTCACACGCGCTCAGAGGAACACAAAACTGTGCCCCGCGGCCTGTAAAAAGCGACCCCTTTCAAGGATTGGCGGTCCTGATATTCTTCTTCCTCCCTTCTCCCTTTTTGGAATCTTGAGGTGCCCAGGAATAATCAGATGTATCTATTTTATCTTCCAAATGCTTATGGGCTGGAGCACAGCAGGGGCAGGCAGAGGGCTGATTAACAGGGAGTGTAATGAGGCCATCCTAAGCACTATTTTCTTTATAAATAAATGATCTCGATAAAATCTTTTATCTGTGAGGAGTGCCACTGTGAACAATGTGGCCGCATCTGTAACTCTGCCACGGAGCTTTCGTCAGCCTGGTGCATGGAGGAAGCTGGGATTTCACAAGGGGACCCAGGGTCAGATCTAACCAGTCCACTTTCTCCATCTTGCAAGCTTCTGGGGACCCGGGCAGTGGGATAGACCCGGGCTGGTGGTACATCAGGAGGGAGAGACATAAAGCCCATCTCTTAGTGTTATTTTAAAGGAGACAAAGTATCTAACAGCGCGCTCTAGGCAAACATGCTCCTGGAGACAGACCAGCTTAACTCCCTCCCTGGTCCCCGGGAGCACAAAGCATTTTAAAAAATAAAAGATTTTGGTTGCTGCTGAGCTCCGAGTTGCAGGTCTCTTTCGTAGATATATGTCCTCAAATAGAGGCAGCAGGTGGCATATCTGATGTCAAATTGATCTCTGGGCCTCTCCTCAACCCTCCTTCCCCTACCCCAGCCCTATAAGGTCATCTGGGGAGGAAAGAAAAGGTCAGCTCTCTCTTGTCCACACCCCATCCTCCCATACTTGGGGGCCCCACTCTCAAGCCACAACCTCACCCAGCCTTCCCACCGTGCCCTGGGTCAGGTGGCAGCCTCTGGTTTCAAACACCTGTCTTTTGCAGCCTGGCCCATGGCTTGGTTGGCAGCGCCTCTTCTTGGGGCTTCCTGGAGCCCCTTGGAGGCTGAGAGGGAGGGCATGATTTCTAGGGGTGCTGTGTGCTTAACCTCATTCTGATAAATGCACCCTGTGTCCCCTGCCATTGGCAAGGTGTGGTGTGGGTAGTCGGTCCCTGACCTTGGGCAGCTCCCAGAGTGAGCCATGGAGAAACTGGACCCTAAGTTCCCCAAGGGAAAGACCCGGTGGAGCCAAAAGATAGGACTAGGCGTTCACTCGCTCAGTTTTGAAGGTTTGTCTAACAGATGCTGTGGTGACAACCAAGCATGGCCCCTGCTGGGGAGGACCCCCACCCCCCACCCAGCAATGTCATATAACAAACGTAACCACCAGGGCTACGAGGTAGAGAGGCACGGATACCGGGTTTGTTTTGTTGTGTTTTCTTTAATTAAGCGGATCCTTCTGGTGGGGGGCCCAGTGTTATGTGGAAGGAAATCCTGGTAAGTCACTGGGAGCCAAAGGGTCCCCCTGAAAAACATCAAGGAAAAAATGTCCTAGGATACACACATAAGAGCGTGAGAGGAGCTCACCTGTAATCCCAGGGGCTCAGGAGGCTGAGACAGGAGGACCACGAGCCTCAGCAGCTTAGCAAAGCCCTAAGCAACTTAGCGAGGCCCCTGACTCTAAATACAATATGATAAAGGTCTGGGGATGTGGCTCAGTGGTTAAGCACTCCTGGGTACAATCCCTGGAGAGGGGAGAGAGAGAGAAGGACCCAGGGAATTAAAGATGGGTGGAGGGGAGGAAACCCAGGGAATTAAAGATGGGTGGAGGGGAGGAAAGGAAGATGGAACAGGAAGTTCATAAACCCAGCCATTCTGATGAGCCCCGATAGCAGTTCACCATGTTCATTGCTCAAACTGGGGCCGGCCATTGCAATCCCCTGGGGGCAGAGTGAGGACTGGGCTGAATCCACGGAGGCTCCAAGGTGCAGTCTCTAAAGTAAGGAGGCATGGAAATGCAAGGTCTCCTCCAGAAGGTGGGGACTCCCTAAATTTTGCAAACGAGGCAGTTGATCTACCTGACAAGGGTCTCAACCCTGTTAGGGAGCTTAAAAAAATCCTGATCCTGAGCCACATCCCCAGAGGTTCAGGCTTGATGGGTCCAGCGAGGGACATGAGCACTGAGATTTGCCAAAGCAAGTGCTTCTATCTTGGAGCCACTTTGACACCATGGACCATGGGGTCTGCTCAGGCGCGACAGCCGCAGACAGAGCTGGGACTTGCTAGGGGTCGGGGCTTAGCCTTGGTTCTTTGCAGCTCTTGGCTCTTTCTTGAGCAGTTTTGTGACTTCCGATTCTTTTCCTGCCCAATGATACAGCTGGGCTCTTGATCACAGCAGCTCCCGGGGAGGTCGCTGTCCCACTAGTTCAGCGGTGACGATGACAACCCTGAAAAGTAGATAGGGTCATCTTCCTTTTATGAAGAGGAAACTGAGTTCCAGAACGGTGAGGTCCCTGATCTGTTGTGCCCCGTGGAGAGGAAGCGGAGTGCAGAATCCGAGCCCGGCTGTCCTTCTTCAAAGCCTGGCTCCTGTCCTACTATCTGCCCCACTCTCGCGGCCACCTTAACTGATGGTGACAGTAACCTGGCTGTGAATTTGTGGGGTGACTGTCTTCACTTATGTGAGACCCCACGCCTTTGTCCCTTTTTACCTCCGGTCACCAGAATTAGTGGTCGCCTAGTTCTGCAGCTTGAGTCTGTTTCAGGCTGGGTCTCAGGTTTGCTTCTGGATCCAGCAGAGTCCCGGGTCCCCAGGTCCAAACCTCCCATTGGCAGGTTAGGCAGCTGAGGATTGCCGGTCCACCCTGCTATCCGCAGTGAGCATCAAAAGACCTGGAGCAAAAGCAGCCCAGTGAGGATCTCTCCAAAACCAATGTCATCACCATGGAGCGGGTCAGAGAGAATACAGGAACCCAAGATCTTAGTGCATCTGTGGGGAATACAGGATGAGCTTAGACTGCAAAGTTCAAAATTGGCATCCCCCGGGTGCTGTTATTTAGCGATAGAAATATCCCTTTTTTTTTTTTGTCTGCCAATAGCATCTCTCCCATGCTCAAGGTCTTCATTGGCCCCAACTGCCCACTTAGCCAAGGGCCCAGATGGTTCCTCACTTAGCAGCTACAGGAACTTGAGCCAGAAACTCAACCTCCTGCAACCACAGACCCGGCCTCTTTAATAGGAAGATGATAATTGCAGCTGCTACCTGTGGTTGATAGGTGACAAGGGAATGTTTAGCACCTCTCATCAGGAGGTGGAGCCTTTGCTGCCTTCCTGGAATCTGGGTTGCACACCTGAAGCAGGTACAACTCAGCAGAAGGGACTGTGGTAAGCCTAAACTGCAGGATGCTTTGTGTGTCTCTTCTCTTTATCTCAGAATCCTGCCCGGGCATGTGAACAAGCTCAGGCTGGTCTGCTAAAAGGAAGCCACCCACAGCTCAGCACAGGCCACACAACACCAGCCAGGCCCACACTGACCCTCCCCTTGAGCCCAGGTGTATGAGTCTGAGATCAGCCACGGTTGGCCCAGGTCTATTGAACCCTTCTCGGCTTGTGATAAATGATAAATGGTTGTTCTTTTAAGCGGCCATATTTTGGAGTGGCTTGTTACATGGCAGTAACGAGCTGATACACTATTTCAAAGAGTCTGTATAATTATCAAAGGAGATGGTGTATCTAATGTGGCTACCACAGTACTTGGAATAGTGTGATGCTCAATAAGTACAAGCCTGTGTTAATCATAGGATGATAGTAAGAGCAGCAGCAGACAAATAGTCTCCTAACCTTGTCATAACCTTTCTCCTCGTATCTTCTTTGTCTTATAAATCACCCCATCTGGATTTCAGCCAACATGAGGGACTCCCTGCACATACTGTGTACTTCTCACATCTTCAGTGTGGTTACTCTTCCTCTTACCCGGGTTGTTCTTCCCTGCATGTGCAACTCCCAAATTGTCTCTGAACTTGACGGTGTAGCTAAAATGTCCCCAGCCCCCAGATGCCCGTCACTGTCACTCCTTCCTATCATGGAATCAACCTCCCAGGACTTGGCATCTCCTTAGCTCTTGGCTGGTGTGTCATCAGATTAGGCTGCATCTTGTCCCAGAGTTTGCTGTGTGCGTCCCCTGCTTGACTCTAGTTGTTGGAGGACGGATCCAGGAACACACGTGTCTCTGCTATCCCCCGGTGGACCCCCGGTACAGTGCCTAAATCGGGAATGACAAATGTGATATTTAGGGTGGAGTCAGCTCTCATGAGAGGGTGGTTACTTCCTGGAGGGCTAAAAAGTGTCACCAGGCTGAGTGCCACTCAATTAGTGACGCCTTGCATGGGCACCAGATGGGAAGGAGCCCTGTCAGAGCATGCACCCCAACATCAGCCGATGGACGGTTTTAGAACTCTACATTTGAAACGAAATAAAATACAGGAAACAATGTTATTTTTTCCCAGCATCTCTAATCGCTCTCTCACCTTGGCTTCATGACATTCCTGTATTTGTCCTTCTCCCTTCATGGAAGAGGTGAGATGGCTTGGCTAAAGTCACTCACCCAGCAAGAGGCAGAACCCAAACTTGAATATGGATCACCTGCCTCACACTCATGGCTCTTCTTACTGTGGGATATGAGTTGTTCTCACTGACATCGTAGCCCCGAGTGTATATTTTCATGCACACATTCAATTATGTAAATTGGAATATTTATTTAAAACACAGGAAAGTGCAGCATTGCCAGAAGCTTCTGTGCATTCGGGCACACGTACACACGAGAGAGAAACAGAAAATCAAAGAATCCGCCTTTAGTTTGTTCCTTCGGTAAATCCCAACGTGGGTGGCTGGGCTGGGGCCACTGTTACTGTGACAGCAGCCTCCGAATGTCAGAAGTGAATGATTGAGTCACCCAGAACAAAACGAAGACATCACTTCTAGCATAAGCAGACTTGGCCAGCGAATAGAGATGTTCTGGTAAATCCGATTTTCTGGTTTATAGAAAGTGACTCCATGGAATATTATACAGTAGTAAGGATCAATGCACTAGATGTACATAGAAAAGATGGGTGAGCTGCCATAATAGGAGAAAAATGAAGAAAGTTTCAGTACAGTTCAATTCGCATAAATTAGAAACACATCCACAAAGCTGCGTCCCACACTTCATCACCCACAGGAATGAAAATCATAAAATAGTATATAAGTAAAATGAACAAGAAAAGGTCTCACTCAAGCAAGGATAACCACTGGTTCAGAATTAAAATAGTGGGGTAGCATAATTCTATGACAGAGGCTCATATTTTATTTGATTTAAAATACATCAATCAAAAGAACTTTTCTTCCTAAACCTAAAGCGAGTATAAAATATACAAATATTTCAAAAACCCTCAAAACCACTTTCTGGTGGATATACTTTTCTCTTCCTTCCATTTAATAAATATAGATGGAATGCTTTCAATGAGCCAAGCATCATGAACAATGCAGCATTGAAAAAAATATATTTTTTATTTATTGAACTCCTATTAAATGCTGAATCTGTTCAAGATATGTTACGTAGGTTGCAATTAATTCTCATAACATGATAACAATTATTACTTCCCCTTTTTTATTAATTTTTAAATTTATTTATGACAGCGGAATGCATTACAATTCTTATTACACAAATAGAGACCAATTTTTCATATCTCTGGTTGTATACAGAGTATATTCACACCAATTTGTGTCTTTATACATGTACTTTGGATAATAATGTCCACCACATTCCACCATCATTCCCCTTTTAAAAGTGCAAAACCTAAGGCTAACAGAGGTCAGCAGTGTTATCCAAAGACTCAGCTAGAATGCGACAAGACTAGAGTTCAGACTCAAATCTCCCTGACCACAAAGCTCAGATTTTTTTCCCAGGGAACCATATGGAGATAGTCTGGTGTAAGTCAAGGTGGGAGTGGACAGAGAGACATACACTATCCCAAAGTTGTTTTTATGAATGTCAACTAAACTGTGAGTTCCCTGAGGGCTCAGGTTAGCTCCCAGGGCTCCATAGAGCGGCAGGGCTCAGTGTCATGATGACGTCACATTCTCATTAAATGCATTTAAAAAATAGTTATTAATAGCACTAAAAATAGAAATACAGTTTGCAGGCTGAACTTTCTGGTGAATAGTTTTCTAAATAAGACTAATTTATTGTATGAATCTTTTTAAATATAGACCAGAAATTTGTGTAAACAGCCACGGATATCAGCAATTAATTGGTACCATGTGATATTTTAAAAAAACGTACCAACATGTGTCATGAAAGTCCTCATTCACTGCCCACAGTTGGAGAGCACCTGGCTTCGTCTACTTAAAATAGAAGGGTTTGAATCAATGACCACACCCAGCTTCTGAATCATCTCATCATTATGATCATTATCACCATCACATGACTACCATGATAACTATTGTTGCTGCACCATCTATCAAGTATATTCTATATGCCAAACCCTTTGCTCAGCATTTTACATGCATCATCTCATTAACAACCTGAAGAGTTAATGTCACTATTTGTCCTATTTTACTGGTGAGCAAAATAAGCCCCAGAGCAATTAAACTACTTACCTAAGATCACATAGGTAAGTAAGCAAATATAATTGTGTATTAGAATGGGCTAGGACTTGCTGCAAGAACAAATATCTCCCAAATCTCCATGGCTTATCTTTGCTGCAGGCCTATCTTCAAGGCAATTGTCCTCCATGTAATGGCTCAGAGAACTAGTGGTTCCACCAAGTCAACGCAAGGATGATTATCACATGCTTTGTCTTGAACCTGTTCTCAGATCTTACAAGACATGTGCATTGACCAAACTCCACAATTCCAAAATAATTGTATTTATTCATTCTTTATTTTACAAAATTCCCATTTGCTATGAATTTAGTGCTCGTGAAAGTCCTATGAGGTTGGTAGGAACACCTTCATTTCACAAGTGAGGAAACTGAGATTCAGCAAGGTTAAGTAGATCACTCAAGAGCCCATGAGGCCAAGATCATCTATAAGCAGAGATGAAATGTACCCAAGGCAAAAATTTCTCATGCCAAGAGAATAAAAGGTGGGAGCCACCCCCCCCTTCTTTGTCCTGGCAGCCCAATTCCTAGAGGGAGTAGGCAAGAGAAATTTCAACCCTTGAAGAGTTCATGCTCTTAAACACTTATAAAAGCTTTAAGATCCAGACAAAATCTAGACCTAAGTGCAGAGGTTACTGGAGTTGGGATTTTATGGCCAGATGTAAATCCATCTTCTCTAAGACCTGCTCCAGTTCCCTGGTGCCTCACTTGAAATATTTCATGTGTGCTGAATGGATTTGTTGGCTCCCCATGCCTTCGTAAATTATGAAGTCCAGATTTCCTAGGGCCTGCATCCAGCAAGGGTCGCTCTAACTGCCCCCACTCCATGCTTGGAATGGGAGACTGCCTACGTTTTATTCTTGGAGATGGTCCTTATTTACTCTTTTTCAAGGGTTGACAAATCACCACCTGCCATTTTAGATTGGGGGAGGGTTCTTCTGAGCTCCTAGCAGGTCCCCCAACCTTCAGTGCCCACATTTGTACCACCACCTCCACCCTTTTATAGTCCCACCTGATGGGTTCAGACACAAAGACACTGGACCCAAAATTGGATCAATTAGACTCTCTCTGAAATATGACATTTATTAAAAGGAATAAAGTTATGGGAGGCCAAGTCTTAATGGCAGACCCCTGGTAAGAAAGGGCCTCTTGCTGAGACATCTGGATCTGGCTTCCAAGGTAGGATGTCTAACTTGCCTTCCAACACACTTTCCTTTCATCTGGCCATTTCATGTCACTGAAGCGAGCCAGCAACCAATGGAGCTGCAACCAAAGAACCTGACAAGGGTCTCTGCAAACTCAGCTCCATCAACACAGAGACGCATTGTTTTTATCTCCCCCCTGCCCGTGACCTGTTTTCTGTATTATTTTTTCCCCAAACTTTGCAGCTGCACCTACTTTCTTGTGGAGTCCCCAGGGAATCTGGGTCACGGCACAGACAAGTCAGAAGCCGAGAGTGTGTGCCTGGGCAGGAGTCGTAATTCTGGAAGGCACGGTGTCTGTCTGTCTGTCTGCATGGTGATGCACGAGGCTCTGTGTGAGCCGTTGCTCTTCAGCTCCTGGGGGACTGCCCCAGAACCTGTCTCACTCTCCCCAGGTACCTTCTCAGGCTCCAGATGTCCATCCCTCTGCACCTAATACCTGGGTCTCACTCTGAGGCTTTGTATGTATAGTTTTCTCTCCTCCTGGGATGCCCCTCTCCTCTGATTAGAAACCCAGCTAGTTCAGGGTAGCCATACCACCTCTGGATCCTCTGCACACATCTGTGAGGCTGAATTTGTCAGGATTAGTTACTCCCTTTGCCCTTTATGTTTCTCCCTTCATTCCACTTAATGTGTTGTATTATGGTGATGATTGAGTGTCTTTGTCTCCCATTGGACCACTTGTTCCTTAAATGCCTCCCTCTTTGTAGAATTAATGCTGCCAAATTAGCCACCATATACCTCTGTACAGAAAGGACCTCTGGGTTTTTGCGTTTGTGTTTTTGTTTTAGCCTATCCTAAAACAGGAGATGGCCAGGTACGGTGGTGCACATCTGTAATCCCAGCTGCTCAGGAGGCTGAGGCAGGAGGATCACGAGTTCAAAGCCAGCCTCAGCAAAAGTGAGGTGCTAAGCAACTCAGTGAGATCCTGTCTTCAAATAAAATACAATAATAATAATAATAATAATAATAATAATAATAATAGGGCTGGGGATGTGGCTCAGTGGTCAAGTGTCCCTGAGTTCAAACCCCAGTACCCACTAAGAATAAATAAACAAAACAGGAGATGTGACCTCCTGGTAGGAGGTGGGGAAAGAGTCTGGGAAGAATCAGTTATTAAATGCTACCCTGTGAGCATACATGACCTTGCACATAACTAAAGGGAAAGGTGAGATAGAGTGGGAGACCAGGAAGTGTCAACTGTAAAGGAGAGTAAAGAAGAAAAGGAGGTCCGCCTCAGCAGATTCTTCCTTTCTTTGGCCAGCTTCTGTGTGTGCATAAATCCTTTTGAACATGGTCTTCCATCAAGAACATCTATCAAGGCACTGGGGATATAGCCTAGTTGTCAAAGTGCTTGCCTTGCATGCACAAGGCCCTGGGTTCAATCTCCAGCACCACACACACACACACACACACACACACACACACACACAAAATGTCCTTTGAACTTTAAGAGACAAAAAGCTTCATATTGGGTGTCAAAAGAGAGTTATCTATGAGAATGTTAGAAAGCTGTACAAGTAGATTCTTCAGTTAAAAAAGGAAACAATTGTGTGATCCTCCTTACCACACACAATAATGAAGCTTTGTGAGTCATTACAACGGACTGGGGACAGTGCTGTATCCTTCACACGATAACTTAGTAAATTGTCAGAAGAAACCTGTGTGGTAGGCTTCTTATTCCTATTTTTCTGATGGAGAAATTGAAAAATAGAGGGCAAGCAACTTGTTGAAGATAACATAGCTAGTCAGTGGTCAGGCACCTCTACATCATGCTATTGTGTAATGAGTACCCACACTCGGGATCCCACCATGGTGTGTGTGTGTGTGAGAGAGAGAGAGAGAGAGAGAGAGCACACTTGTATATATAGCTTATATTTATAAGGCTTGTATTAACATAGGAAATTTCTGGAAAGCAGCCAAGAAACTGTTAGGCCTCCATGCCTCGGGGAGCAGGGATGAAATAATCAGATGACTTATTTGTCTCTTTGCACCCCCTCCACCCTGTCTCAGGCACTCACTCAGCTGTAAGTAATAGAAAACCGAATTAACAGAGACTTAAATAAAACCAGTGCCCTAGTCTACACAGCTAGGAGTCCAGGAGCAGCAGCTCCTTGGCTCGCGGACACCAGGGCTGCCTCTAGGCCATGATCTTGGTCCTGCGCCCAGCGACTCCCTTTCTCTGCCTAGCACTTTTCTCTGTGGAATGTGTTTAACCCACCCTTCGTGGTTCACCTGGGTACCTGCCTCTTCTCCCTCTTTTTCTGTGCAATGCCAGTTCAGTGAGGAGGGGGACTTTGCTTTCTTTATGGCCATTTCCTGAGACCCTGCCCAGGACACAGTAAGAGCACAGTGAATCTTTGGTGAAAGAACAGGTGGACCAATGGATGAGCACGGCCGATTCGGGCATGTCCAAGTTCTGAAGAAGGGAGGGAGCGGTGGCACCACGCCTCTGTCCTCTCGTACTGTGAAGTCACATCCTCTCCCTGAATCCCCCAGGTAAATTTCCCCTGAGTCTCATTGGCCAGAATAGGGTCAGACAGCATGCTCCCGGCCTAGCCCCGAGAGCTAGAGAGCCAGGAGGGGCCTCCAGAGCCCTGAGTGGCCACTCCAGGCAATGTTATCTATTCTCAGCAAGGACACAGGGCATCTCCTGCAGGTAGTTTGGATTTCTACCAAGTGCATGCTCAATAGAGATTTTTTCTTTTCTCTATAGAGATGTCTGAACCCACTCCAGTCTTGCTCAGAATCTCAGAGGGTAGGGCTGAGTATCTGTTTTTGTTTTTGTTTTTTTTAAAGGAAAAAAAATCTAATCCACCATTAATGGTTTAAAAAAAAAAGGAATTTTCCAGAAAGGTAACAGAAGGCCAGGCGTGGTGGTGCACCTTGGTAATCCCAGCCACTCAGCAGGCTGAGGCAGGAGGATTGCAAGTGAGAGGCCAGCCTCTGCAATTCAGTGAGCCCCTAAGCAACTTAGTGGCACCCTATCTCAAAATAACAAAAAGGGCTGGGGGTGTGGCTCAGTGGTAGAGCGCCCCTCGGGTCAATCCTCAGTATCATCCTCCCCCCACCAAAAAAAAAAATTCCCTAACAGTAGCTGAAGGGTTTGAGAGTACTGGACTAACACCTGCAATCTGTCATCCGTACACCTAGAAACCTAAAAGGTCTTTGTAGGTCATTGATCTCAATGCCTCCATTTGGCAGATGGGCAAACTGAGGGTCCCTGATGGAAGGAGCATTGTCCAAAGCTTCCCAGGCAGTCATTGGCAAAGCCAAGGTAGATTCCATCTTTCAAACCAGTTCTCCGCTGCCTACAACCCCTGGCCCCCTTAATCCCCACCATCCCATGTGTAGAGCCAAGGGCAGGACCCTCCCATCACTCACATTTAACTGTTACAAAAAAACAGCCGAGTATACGTTTTCCCTGTCTCCTTTAACTGCATCATCTAGAGTCATAAATTAGTCCCAACACCAAAAGATGCCCTAATCCCCACACACTTCTCCATATCACGGTGGTGTTTATAATGTGAAAGGAGTTTTCATGGTTCACATCTACTCTCAGGCTCCCCTCTCTGTGTGTTTAAATTTACATGTCATAATTATCATTGCAGGTTTCCCCTCTGCTCGGCCCCTGCCCTCAAACCTAAGAGCGACACAGGAAATGGTTTATGTTCTCTGGACGACACTGACAGTCTAATCCAGCTCTTGTATTTCAAGCTATCTTTATCAACTCCATGTTCTCCCGACCATGAGATAGACATTTTCCCCAAAGCCTACCATGAGATAGACATTTCCCCCAAAGCCTCCATCTCTGCAGATTCACAACAGTGGGTGCCTGGAGCAAACCAACACCCTCTCTGCGAGACCCCTGGTTCGAGGTGGCAGAGCTCAATAATGCAGGCAAGGAGACCCTGTGTGTGAGTTCATGCTGTTAATGGAATCCCTGGTCCTTAGTGCAGTGTCCACGCACTTTCTCTCTCTCTCTCTCTCTCTCTCTCTCTCTCTCTCTCTCTCTCTCTCACTCCAGGTGAAGCAAACTCAAACCACAAGAAAGCAGGGACACATGGAGATCTTCACACAAGACAAATCCAAAAAGCAAGGTGCCCCCTTCCCAGAGATGGGAAGAGCACTGGGGCTATCACCTAAATCCTGCTCATAACTACAAGGTCAAATCTTTCTTAAGCCCCTTACTTTTTTTTTTGTTTTCAAAAGGTACTAAAGCCTACGAGGACCAGGCAGGAATTCAGACACCCAAAGCCTCCTGGGCTGTCTCCAGTGCCAATCAGTCACACATGACCCGAGCCAGTGGCTTGACCCTTCTGCACGTCTGTTGCTTGTCTGTGAAAAGAGGTTGAGAATCTTGCCCTATTTGATCCCCAGAGTGATAGGAATGGTCGAAGAGAGTAGGTTATGAAAGCGTTGGATATGTGGCTAATCATGTGAGTGGATTTGAAGTTACTGAGAGTACAGCCTGGCTCTATGTCCTTCTCCACCCCCATCAACCAGTATGTATGAGAGATGCGTTTGTCATTTGGACACTACATGACGGCACTGGTCATAGTTGAAGGCAGATGTGCAAAACATCAGCTGAGCATCCAAAGGTGCTGGGGTCAAGGAGACCAACATGTCACTATGTGACTTCCCCCTTTTGTATAAATATTTGGTATTGTGTAGACATAAAAGATTAGGGGAAGCCAACCCGGTAAAATACAAGGAACACAGCACCATTCATCAACTATCTATTAGGCAAGGTCCTTATTTCTCAAAACTAATCATCTCAGCGATTAAATATTTCATCTGAAATCTGTGATTTTTCCAAGACTTTGGAGCTTACTGTTTGAGCTCAGACCCTAGTTTGTCAATATGAGGTCTGTTACATCAGGCAAGTAGATCTCTCTTAAACTCCAACTTCCATAAAAAGAAACAAATGATATCTACTTTTCAAGTAGATAATAGAGCTAAATTGTAAGATCTTTGGGGGCGGAGATTTTTATTGGGACAAACAGAAACCTCCAGCCTTCCGGTCAGTGCCCTTTGATAATAAATGCTTGCTAAATGCTTTGGGAAGGAATGAATGAAAGGTCTTATAAAATTGCATCATCTCATACTTAGAAACTTTTTGAGTAGTCGGTAAACATCAGGCCTCTTTTTCAAATTACTAGGGAGCTACACAAGTGATTCCAGAGTGATTTGAAAGTATTTAATTTGTTAGAATGCACTCTAAATTTTAGAGAGCAATCATCCAATTTTGTCCAGAGATGTATCTTTGCCTCCTAGAACCAAGCTTGGCATTCAGTAGACACTTCTTGTATCTGTTGAATGAAGGACAAGCGTCTTTCTTCTCAGCCAGACTACGTGCTCTAAGCAGAGAAAGGCCAGAACCCTGGTTTTTCTTTTTTTTTTTTTTTTTCGTTTCTTAGAACTGACTTGGACGAGAGATGCAAAAAGCCATTCAAGCATTTACCCCAGCCCCGGACCGTCAGGGGTGTAAGATTGCATAGAATCCGCACCGAGCATGATGGCCCCATCCCAGAGCTTTGACTCTGAAGCCACAGAAACTTCTATCACCCCTGAAACTCTGTTTGCAGTCAGAATGTCAGCAGAAAATGGCAGCAGAAAATATTCGCTGTGAAATCCCGTGACCTCTGTCACGATGAAAAATGTCATGGAAAGGGATTTTTCTTATAAAACAGCGGCATGCAAAAGTCATCAGTGCTGGCAAACTCCAAGATAGATGAAGAAAACAAGAGAAGCTGATCCGCTAGGTCGGGTTTTATGAATAGACTCTCTCGCCACCCACTCATTTGCGAGATCCTCTTGAGATCTTTTCTTTACGGCAGGTTATGAATCATCTTCATGAGATCTTTAAATGGATGATCAATACTATATTTTCCCATAAAATGTTTGGTTTGAAATCTGATTTTAAGTGCATTAGAGTTTTTGTGCGCCGAATGGGTGAATGCCATAATAAATCATCATCAAATATGAAAGAAATATAGCATAGATTAATTGCCGTATTTATTTATGAGTCTATAAAATAACCTGTGAGAGTCCTGGCACATTTTTTGGATACCAATTTGAACCTTTAGGAAAGTTAAAAGCATTAAAAGAGACTGGGAGGAGATTTATTATCAGAATGTTTTTAATTGCAGACCCAAGCGGACTTGTAGGTATTAGAATGGCTTTGCCCTTAATGGCCATATCTTGTGTCTCTGTCTCGGTCTCTCTCTCTCTCTCTGCCTCTCTCTCTTTCTCTCTCTCAAAATGATATACTCCCCATATTTTTATTGATTTTTGAAGATTTGTCATAAATTCACCTTGGCCAACATGTGACACCACAAATGGTTCCAGCTTCCCCAAAGTAGTGGGCCCCAGGTGGCACAGAGGAGAAGACTCCCAGCCAATTCTAATGCTCAGCTTTAAGAGAAAAAGCGAATACTGGGTGCATGCCACTGATAGGATGGCAATGTGTACAGTATGAAGCTGCTCATGGTTTAATTGCAGTTTTCGTGTCTATGCAGTGAAACGATTTAGGCTGAAGAATGATAAAGCAGCCGGGCATGGTGGCACACGCCTGAAATCCAAGCAGCTCAGGAGGCTGAGGCAGGAGGATTTCAAGTTCAAAGCCAGACTCAGCAACAGCGAGGCACTGAGCAACTCAGTGAGACCCTGTCTCAAATAAAAAACAAAATAGGGCTGGGGATGGGGTTCAGTGGTCAAGTTCCCCTGAGTTCAATTCTTAGTACCAAAAAGTAAAAATAAAAAAAATTAAAAAAAGACGTGAATCTTTTAAACTGCTTGTTAGCTTCAGGGAGAGGTTTATACGCAAAACACCTCATCCCTACTTAGTTGGAGCTCACAGTGCTGTGTTTCTCTTTCTCATTTGTCTGGGTCATGATTCTGCTCCCTGAGTGTACATTCAAGATCCCAGGCCCTGTCACCAAGGGGAAGAAGAATGTGGGCATCTTCTCTCCATGAGTCCCTACATGCTACCCCGTTAAGGTCTTTATTACTTATAAATACTTCTTTCTCAACAACTTTGGCTTCCAAACCGGTTCCCTGGTTTTCAAATCTATACATCTGTTGTTTACTTTAGAGCCTCAAATTCCTTGAAAACACATCAGATGCCTTGAGCTTATCATTAATAAGATGCCGTCATTCCCAAGATAAAAATAATCCAGAATTGCTACACAGAAAAACTGCTCTGAAATTGAGAAGTTCAGGCAGCAACACCCTGCCATACACACTGATGCAAAAAGAGAAAGAAAGATAAGAAAAACAAAAGGTTTTTAAAAAGAGTTTTTCCTGAAAATAATCAGTAACCAAAACCTATTACATTTTTTTTTAAGTCTGTGTAGCTATACAGCCAATATCTCAGCTGGATTTTTTTTTTCAAAGAGGTTTTTTCTTGTTTTTATTTATTTATTTCTTTATTTTGCGGGGAGGGTTGCTGTTTTTATTTTTGATAGACTTACCAGTCACAGCTGGATCTGCTTGCTGTGTGCCATTTGAATGAATGATCCACATCAAATTTCTAAAACCCCTCTAATTATTACATAAGCTCTTTCATAATACAGATTGATAGGAAAGCATGCAGAAGGGACTCTGCACTCATTTCCTCACAACTGCATCTCTTCAGATATTTTCTCTGCTAAACGACCCAGTGTCCTCAGGAGGCACTAAATGTGAATTCACACCATTCCCTCGGAGCTCGCCACACCTCCTGGCTGTGGCTGGCTGGGTATGTGCTTGAAATATGATCTTGAAGAAAGACACCCCCTCCCCAGCCAGGAGATCTGGAATCTGGTCCTTTCTCTGTCACCTGCTGCTTGGCTCCATGATGGTCCTGGTCTTGCTTCTCACCTCCCCAATTTTCTTATCCTGAACCTTTAATCAGATAAAGCCCAGGAGTTTAGGAAAGCTACCCAGACTTGATAAAATGCAATGGAATTTCGCCATTTTGAACAAGCTATTCATTTTTCACTCTGAGCTCAGGTGCAACGCTGACAAGCCTGTTTCTCTGCATAAAGCCTCATTGTAGACTTTATCTCAAAGAAATTAATTCTTTCTTGCTATTTGCCACCTTGCTGACAAGCAACATCAACACCCTCATCTGGGAATTATTGCCTTTTTCTTTTCCCCTCCTGATGCCAGAGTAGCTGCTGACAATCTGTACTCAGGCAAGGCAGGGAGTGCTGCCTCTCACAATCAGATGCCTCGCACACCACTTCCGTCAAAACAATTAGTGTTCATTTCGGCTTTACTTGGGGAGACCTGCGGTGATGGATCAGTATAAATTATGGATGCATCTGTCCAGATGCACTTGTTCATTCATGCATAGATTTGAGGAAAATTCATTCTTCCCAGTTCAAAAACAGTCGGTTAAAAAAATTTCCTACTTAAAAAATATAACTTAGCACATTTTCAACTATGTTATTATGCCCGTCTACTCACTCATTTCAGCTGTGATTCGACACATTTCCAGTTTGCTATTTTCCCTTCTGTAAAATCTGTTGTCTTTGGAAATCATTTGGAAATCGTGAACATTTTTAAACACCCCCCCCCCACCAAAAATGCAATATAATGTATTTTTCCTTTTTTTTTGGAAGTACCTGCCTTCAAACTCATTGTCAAACACACATCCTTAACTCTGCTGCTCAGGAACTTCAGTGCATTTACCACAAAGCAATATGAACTTCAAATAAACAATGTGGATCAGTACTCTCTGTGGTCCAGGTAGGCCTTTGTTTGCTTTGTTTCCTATTAGTTTTAATGAGCAGGTAGAGAACCTATCAGACATGTTGCACAAAACAACAAAAGAATCTATATCATTTGTTCAAAATACGTTCAGTGGGATGACTCCCTTGAATAGAACTGGGGAAGTGTGTGTGTCTGTTTTTGATGGGTTTATTTACTTGCTTCAATAAAATTCTGTGTGCACACCTATACAATTGGGGATTTTCCCGTAAACTAAATTAATCAGCACCCGAAGAAAGCAATGAAAATCCTCCATGAGAGAGAAGCCCAGAGCACGGGGCTACAGAGGTAAGGGCCTGGGAAGAGACAGGGAGACCGAGGAAAAACCAATTCCACAGCACTGTTCCTGAATCAGACTCCTTTACACCTGAGGTTTCCGCCACTCACAGGTTGATGTTGGCTTAACCTACTGGCTTGGCTTTTGTTAAGCAGGTCCCAAAATAACAGGAATTCTAGGCACATCTCATACTAACCATTTTTTAGGAAATCCCACTAAATACTCAAGATGGTAACAATCAAATGTCATCAATACAAGGGAGCTTTACTGTGCGTGCAGCCTCTGCCTGGGAAGGACATATTAAATCCGGGTCTCCCCAAAGGCAGAAACATTGGGGCGGGGGACGGGGCAGGGCTTTCTCCTTGGGAGACATTATGATAGAAGACACCAAAATCATAAAGCAACTTTGAAGACAATAGATGAGATACCTTCACATAAAACATGCTCTTTTTTTCCCATTTCCACAGAAGAAAAAAAAATGCTGACGTCTCCTCATAGTTGTACTCCCAATTTATTTTGCCACAGTTTTTTGTCTTCTTTTCTTCCAAAAAAAAAAAAATCTTCTTGCCTTTCTCTAATCCTAAAGCAAAGACAAGGGGTAAGCCTTGCACACAAGGGGAGTCTTGCACACAGCATTGATACCACAGAGGTCTTATAAATCAGCTGAAAATCAATAAATCCTATATGGTAGTCTCTGCTTTGCAACCATATTGCCAAGGGACAGGGCTAATGCTTTTTCTCCCCCACCATCCCCATTTTCCTGTCATAAAAAAAAAAAAATCTGCTTAGGAACGAATGGGCAATAAAAGTTGCTGAGTAAGTATTTCGACTATCTAATTTTATTACTTTCCAATTGACATACCTTCCCTCTGGAAATGTTTGCAATTAATTAATTAGTAGTAATCTTCCCCAAGAGACTAATTTAATGAATACTCTTTAATACTTACTTTAAAGAAAAAAAAAAGAAAAAGCTTAGATGCATCCAAACTGCAATGGGTGGGTGGGTGACTCCAAAGTGCATTTTGAAAAATCAAGGGATCTATTTATTACTTTGATTTTTATCGCTAAGTCTGTCTACCCATGACTATAATTCTTTTTCTAACTAGGACTTTCCCGGGGTTGAAAGCAAGGTTTCTCCAAGGTAACAGCATTCCACAGTCGCGGCTGGGATTGTCAGTATTTAGAATGGCGCTTGGTGCTAATAATCTCTTAGAGTCCTCTGCGGTCTGTGGGTTCTTTAAGCTTCTTGAGAGTTCTGCAGAATCTGGGGAAGAAAAGAGTGGAGCTGTGTAGCCAGAGCTGTCATTCTAAGGAGGTCACCAGCCCTGGGGCCTACCAGTCCCCTCTGCAAGGTGCCAAAGGCAAGTTAGCAGTGACAGATTTCCCGGCCAGGGACCCAGACCTGACTGCTACTGAGCTTCCTCCACCTGGCCAGAACCCAGCTCGGCTCCTATCCTCTGGGCCACACGGTCTTGGGTTTTAATTAGAAAATAAAACTGAGCCCTTGAACCACCCCCCAGGACTCCTCGGGGGAACTGCAGAGAGGGAGAGCATTGTGTAAAGTGGAAAGGGCGCGGTGACCCTCTGGAGAGAAAGGGAAAGCTTTCTGAGGTTTCTGGGCTTGCAAGCTCCACCTGACCCCACTATGCCTAAGGCCTTCCCTGGCCAGATTGGCAGTCCCTTGTCGCCCCTAGATGCCGTGGGTTAGAGCCCTCTGAAAGGCATCTCGGAGTCTGGGGTCTGAGACATCAGAAGTGCAAACCAATGATTGAAATTGGCCGCCCCCTGTGCCGAGGCCAGCCCTGGCGGACGAAGCCCCCTTCCCGGCACCAGCGCACACCCACCTCCACCAGGCCCCTCAGTGTCCTTTGACGAGGACCCCTGGGAGGGGAGCCCGGGTTACGCCGCTGGCCCAGCCCAGCGTCCGGGCGGAGCGCAGGGAATAGGCCGCCCGGAGCTCTCCACTGCGGCTCGCCAGCGCCACCCCCAGCGGAGCTCAGCGGCTGCAGCCCGGCCCCGACGCCTTCCTCCTGCTTCCCGTATCCCCTGCGGACCCAGCGGGCGGAGTGTGCCAGGCAACCAAGCCTCTCCGTCCGAGAAAAATTTGCCTAGAGCCACGGGCCGCAGTCTGCAGTTGCCAATGGTCAGACTTGGCGCTTTTCCAGGCGGAAACCCACAGGGACCAGAACTTTGTCCTGGAGAGGGCACTATTCGGCCGGGGTATTCGAGGGTCAAGCGGCAGCAAAGAAGCCCCAGGGTCAGGGCTCTCGCAAGGCGGAATTAGCCAGAGTCCTGGGGAGACTGAGGAGGGAGCCGGATCCCCAGGACAAGGATGGAGGGTCCCGTGGGGTCCACCCACGCTGCCCGGATCCGCTTCCACGAGCACCGGGCTAGTGGTGCAACAACTTTCCTGCAGCGGAGAGGCGGAGGAGCCGGGCTGGGGGCTTCTCCCACGAGCCTGGGCTCTCCTCCACCTGCCGGTGCTCAGCCTCCGCCCAGCCTTCACCCACTCCAGCTCCCTCCCCCTCCCCGCGCGCCTCGGTTCACTCAGACTCCTCATCCCTCTTCTCTCCCCTCCTCCTCCTCGCTCTTGCCTCTCTTCCCCACTTTTCTCGAGTCTCTTCTTTTGTATTCTCTCCTCCCTCGCCGCCCCGTTGCCTCTCGCCTCCTCTGGGCCGCAGGGGAGGAGGTGTGCGCGCTGCGCCCGGGGCCTGCGCGGCGCAGAGGGAGGCGTTTCTCCTACTTCTCCCGGGTAATTTGGAGAGATTCTCTGTGTGTGCGCGCACGCTCGTGACCTTGCGGCAAAAAGGGGTAGGATCTAGCGCCCAGCAGAGAGGCTCAGGGTCTTTGACGTTCCTCGCGGACTGCACAAATCTCCCGGAGCAAGAGTGAGCGTGGGTGAGAGTGCGTGTGCGCGCGCGCCCTCGGGCTGGCTGCGCTTAGTACGCCCGGTGGCCCGGGGTCCCGTATAGCAGCCCGGGATTACCATGACGTCACATTGAGCCTCTGGCCACCCAGGACTGGGACACCTCGGGAGCCTCACAGCCCGGCGCTGCGCCGCACCTCGCCACGGAGCGCCCTTGGGAACCTGCGCCTTCTTCCCTCCCCTGCCCATCCATGGGCTCTTCTGTCTTCTAGACCCTATGGGCTGGAGGGGCGCCTTCAGAAGCGCAGGGCTCCGCAGCTGGGCTGCCCTTGGCTCTGCCTCCAGTCTCTCCAAGCGGGCGAAGGAACCGGGGCTGGGCACTCTCAGCAGTGTAAGGAAACCGAAACTTTTGCCCTTCTGTTTCTTTCCAAATAAAGTGTGATAATCTCCAAAAGAACTTTTATTAAAGTCATGATAACTAGGCTTTCTATAACTATGTCATGAATTAATGAAAGATTAAATTTTTAATTTGCTTTTAAATCATCATTAGGTTTATTAATATTAACATTACTCTGCTCATGAATACCTTTTAGATGGTTTGCTGTGACACTGTGAACTAAGGGGAAAAATGTTAATTGCTAATTACTTTAGGTGAAATTCAATACATCCTCACTTTTTGTTTAAAAACAGATAAAATAAAACCAAGAAGATGTTCATGGGAGTTTACCAGCATTTTGGAAACCTGAAGACAGAGGTGAGTGCAACTGGCTTCATGGAACAACTCATGAGAAGTCTGTGGGTTCCATAGTAACCATCAATCCTGCTCTCTAGAAAAGCTGTGCCACCAACAGACATGGCACAAGGAACCAGAGAATGAGAAGCAAAGTTTCCTGAACAGCCCTCTGGGAGGAAAGGCACAGATCACCCATTGCTTTTATTGTTAAAAAAAAAAAAATGGAGTAAGGGTACCAGGGATTGAAATCAGGGTCACTCAACCACTGAGCCACATCCCTGTCCTTTTTTGTATTTTATTTAGAGACAGGGTCTCACTGAGTTGCTTAGCATCTCACTTTTGCTGAGGTTGGCTTTGAACTCAGGATCCTTCTGCCTCAACCTCCTGAGCTGATGGGATTACAGGAATATGTCACCATGCCCATAATCACTCATTGATTTTAACCTTCTCTCAAGCCATCCAATGATTAACAAAGATTTTTCTGCAGCAAAGAGTTCCCAGGCGCTGCAAAGCTGGCACATCAAAGGACCAGGGCTTCCAGTCTGCTCACCATCACTACTTATCACAACCTACCTAATCACCAGCTTGAAATCCTGGGTCCCACCATACACCCCTGAGCATCTTCCCCTCTTGGTCTCCACACATCACAGTCAGCACATTTGCTTCCAAATGCCTCACCTTTCTCCAAAGCCACCAAGAAGGGCATCAAACTGCCTTGCGACTGCCAGTCTGTCCTCTTGCTCATCTGTCCTCTACCCTCTGCCCCGTACTCTTTGTACAAAGCAGATCTGGTTGTGCTCTTCACCTGCTTGAAACTAACTTTAAGTCAGAGCTCAGACACCTGCAGACTGAGAGCATCCTGTCCCGCAGGGAGTCCCAGACCTGTACTGAGAACCCCTTGGTGAGCCTTCAGATATGTCCTTTCCTAAACTCATTCTAAGGCCAATAAATGTGGATGTCTGGGGGTGAGATCCAGGCACTAAGAACTTCCCAGGTGACTCCAGGGACAGCCAAGATCCCACAGTTCTGTTTGCTGGTCAGATGACTGAAAAATGAGCACAGGTGTGGGAAAGTGCCTCTCCTCAGCATGTGGCCTTTGTTTTCCTCTTCCACCCCCATCCACTGCCACCAGAAATCCATGCACATCATTGAAACATTGATAACTAATTTTCTCATGTTTCAAAAGATCTCAGATGGCAAAGATTCAATTGCCCATAACTCACATTGATAACACACTTACATTGTCCATACTGGCCTGCTTTTATTAAGTTTTTAGTTATTTCTCATAAACCTACCTTGAAAATTCAAGTGTAGCAACTTTCATGAAAGTATACGCTTTCCCCTGCCTCCTTCCACCTTTAGGAGTCCTTATACTCTCACATTCTTTGAAGTTTTATTGAAGCTGCTAGTATTCCTAACATTATATGTGTATGTGTATGTGTTTGTTTGTGTGTACAAATGCATATAAATGTATAGCATATAAGTGATCCTTTAATTTAACAAAAATATTCTGTTGAATGTATCTAAATTCAGTGTAGTCTGGGAAGAGATAAGGAGAGAGAGAATGGGAGAGAGATTAGTTTTGATGTGTTGTTTCATATTATGGGAGCATACAATCAGAAATCCATGGCACTTGTCAGCAGGCTGGAAATTTAGGAAAAAGTAGATGTTGCAATCTGGAGTCAATTCCATAAGTTAGCAGGTTGAAAACTCAGATGAGTCTTCTATGTTGCAACCTTGAGAAGAATCCTTTCTGCTTCAGGAACCTCAGTTCTTGCTCTTAAGGCTATCAACTGATTAGATGAGGCCCACCTACACTATAAAGGGTGGCCTATGTTACTCAAAGTCAATGTCAATCACAGCTAAGAAGTATTTTTCCACATCTAGACTGATGCTTAACCAAACAACTGGGGACCATAACCTTGCCAGCTGGACACATAAAAATAGGCATCAAAGAGTGGTGGTCCTTAAACTCACCCACTGTGCTCACTGGTTTTGACTGGAGTCAGCCTGTGGATGTACCTGGTTGCATTGATCACTCTCCTGCTTATGCACTTTTGAGAGATCTCCAGGTTTTTGCTGCTCTGAACCTCATTGCTACGAGCTTTAGGCACAGGCCTCCCTTGTGTGGGACTGTACCTGGTATATGTGCAGGGAATGTGGCTGCTGGTCACAGGGCATATGAGAGGTGAGCCCAGGGATCACACCCAGCTCTCTTCCTAGAAGCAGCATCAGTTGCCACAAGTGTCGATCACATGTGAGATGCCCTTGGTCTAGTCTCCTTGGAGGTGTCCAGGCACTTTCTCATGGTCTCTTAGCTGTTGGCAATAAAACCTTCAGAAGCTATTTCATTATGAGGTCTATATTAATAGTCATTGATAATGTTATATTCCTTTTCTGTGTTTGATAGTCATTTGTATTCCTTTGTAAAATTTCTGGTCATATATTTTGGTCATTTTTAACTAGATTAATTATATTTTTCTTACCAATTTGTAGGTTATCTTTACATATTTTCAATTTTCAAGTGTGTTAGTTATATTGAAACCTCTATCAGTTATATTGAAAATATATTCTTAAATTTCAAAACATTTTTAGTTTAAGACATCTTTTTACCCCAGATAATCAAGCATTGATTACATTATTCTTGTATCTATTATTTATAAATGTAAATGACAGTGTGTCTCTTAGTTGCTTTTGGTATATAAGAAAAATTAATCCTTGTGAAAATATTATTAACAATCACACAAAATTGAGTACTACTTAAGTCAATGAATCATAAGTCAAACTTCAGCAATATGGTAAAAAACTACTGACCTTTACATTCAAAGAAAAATTCATGAACTTCCTATAACAATATGGGCATATAATTTAAAAAAAACTCATACTCACTTTACATTATTCTGTAGCTAGTAACATCATGAGATGCTTTTAAAAGTCAGAAATATTGTACTATTTAGAAATAACTCTGAATAGGAAAGAAATTAGCTCTAAATTTTATTCTCAAAATTGATCAATAAAGAGGAAAATACTAGTTAAGCAGACAAAAATGTACCAAAAACAGGCTATTGCTCATACATACAGAAGATATGAACAGTATAGATTTATTTCTAGTTGATTCAACCCTATTTACACATTTAAAATACAAAATTACATTTCAATCTGTCAAAAAACTGACCACATTTAGCATCAGAAAAGGAACTTGACTTTAGGAATTTCATGGAATCTAGATGCATTTATCAACACCAATTGATACAAGTTAATTCTGAAAAGTAATTCCTGAATCTCATCCATTCACAAATGAGTCAAAGGCATTAGGACCTTAACACTTGGTACTACTTGAAGTTGTGAACTACTCTCCTACAGTGGTTGGTTTTCATCTCATCCAAGGATTGTTACAGTTGGTGAACTAAATGAAGTAGGGTGGCTGAGGCTGTCTGCAGAACTTTGTTGTTGTGGTCTCCATTCTGATTTAGGTGTAGTTTTATAGTCACTGCTGGCTTTATCTGTTGCCTGAGACTTCTGCTTGCAAGCTGTACATCTAGTCGCCACTCAAGGCTGTGATAACTGGGAAGGCTGGGTGCCAATTCACCCAGAATAGTCCTGATCTCTTTTCTGTTGTCCAGGTAAAGCTGAAGCAATAATTTGTTCAGTTCTTCAGAGAATCGCAGAACAAAAACAGAGTCTTGGAAACCCACTTCAGAAATCATGAGCTTGGAGCTCTCAGTGAGCAGGTAGGTCAACCCTTCCACACCATGCTGGACAGTGTTACTGCTCATGTTGAGCTTCCTGGCGGCACCCTCATAGACCTTGGGGATGGTCCCTTGTCTCAGGAACTCCACCCTGATCCACCCAAACTCCACCACCACTTCGGCAGGAAGGCCAGGTGCTCCTTATGCTCTTCCGACAAGTCCAGCAGCATCTTCGCTGGGCACCCTTTTCCACCCAGCAGCACCCTGGTCTTCCTGTTTAAGAAATCTTTGGACATACAGATGTCTTTAATTTTTTTAAAAAAATATTTTTTTAGTTATAGTTGGACACAATACTTTTATTTTATTTATTTATTTTTATATGGTACTGAGAATCAAACCCAGCACCTTGCACATGGTAGGCAACCACTCCACAGCTGAGCTCCAGCCCCAGTCCCAGATGTTTTTAATTTTATGTGCTCAAATTATTAATCTTTTCTCATGTGATCATATGTTTTTATGTGTGCATTCTTAGGAAATATTTTATAAAATCAAGTTTTAAAAGCTATCCACAATATTTTCCACTAATCATTTGAAAATTTCCTTTTAAAATATTAACATGGTTAATATATCTAGAGTTGACAATACATATGGAATGATGTAGGAATGCAAATGTGTATTTTATTTGTGGAATGTCAGTTCTCCAGTCCCATTTGTTAAATAATTCTCTTTTTTCCTACTTCTCTATGATGCCATCTCCATCATGAATTCAAGTTGTCCATGTGGACAGTTCTGTTTCTGGTATTCTTAAGAATGTGTTGATAAACTTGTGTTTTTATTGTATTGATACATGATTCTTGCTACATCGGTTGAGAATGTTTCCTTCCACTACAGAGTAAAAAGAAAAAATATAATCATAAGACATCCACTTGTATAGAAGGGTAATAATAGTAATCTGTGTGATATAGCTTTCCTTGGGAAGAATATATTTTGGACATAATTTTTTTATAATGTAGGAGTATCAGAACACTGCTTATAGAACCCACTCAACACTAAGTAGCCACGAAGCAGAGACCTGTCCCCTACCAATGGACAGCTCTCTTTCTTTCATGACATCTATTCTTACCATATGAAAAGTCTTCCATGTAAAATAATTGCCACTTACTCAGTATTGTAGAGAGAGTTGTGAGAGACTCTGTGTCTAATAGAAGAAAAAATAGGCCTTAATCTTATTATGTGGGATTAGGCCCCAATTTCCTTAATAAGACTCTTACTGTACAAGAATTAAAACCAAGAATCAATAAAAAAGTTGGAATCAAACTAAAAAGTTTCTTTTCAGTAAAAGAAACAATCTGTGAGGTGAACAGAGAGCCTACATCCTGGGAGCAAATCTTTACACCTCACATATCAGATAGTGCACAAATCTGTAGGGTACATAAAGAACTCAAAAAGCTAAACACCAAAAAAACAAATAACCCAATCAACAAATGGGCTAAGGACCTGAACAGACACTTCTCAGATGAGGATATACAATCAATCAATAAACATTAGAAAAATGCTCATCATCTCTAGCAATCAGAGAAATGCAAATCAAAACCACTCTAAGTTATCATCTCACTCCAGTCAGAATGGCAGCTATTATGAAGACAAACAACAATAAGTGTTTGTGAGGATGTGGGGGAGAAGGTACACTCATACCTTGCTGGTGGGACTGAAAATTGGTGCGGCCAATATAGAAAACAGTATGGAGGTATGGAACCACCGTTTGACCCAGCTATTCCTCTCCTCGGACTATATCCAAAGGACTTAAAAACAGCATACTACAGCGACACAACTACATCAATGTTTATAGCAGCACAATTCACAATAGCTAAAGGAGGGAAATGCAGTGATGTGGGGATAAGAAATATAGTAGAATGAAATAGATGTGAGCCAACCTAGATGTCCTTCAGTGGATGAATGGATGAAAAAAAACATGGCATATATACACAATGGAATTTTACTCAGTATTAAAAAAGAACAAACCATGGCATTTGCATGTAAATGGATGGCACTGGAGAAGATAATACTAAGTGAAGTTAGTCAATCCCCCAAAAACAAATACTGAATGTTTTCTCTGATAAAATAAGGTTGACTCATGGTGGGGTTGGGAGGGAGAGCATGGGGAAAACAGGGTAAAGGGGTGGGAGAGAAAGGGAGGGGGCAGGGGATTAGCAAGGATGGTGAAATGTGATGTATAAAGACTTGAATTGGGTGTCAACATACTTTATATACAAAAAGAATTAAAAAAATTGTGGTATATATGTGTATTAAGAATTGTAATTCTACAAAAAAAAATATAGCATTACCTTAGGTAGAGGGAAGTGAAAGGAGGGGAAGGCAGGGGATATGGGGATAAGAAAGATAGTAGAATGAAACAGACATTATTACTTTATATATATGTGACTGTATGACCAATGTGAATCTACAATATGTACACTCAGAAAAAGAGAAATTGTATCCCATCTACGTATGATATATCAAAGTATATAAGTGCATTCTACTGTCATGTATAACTAATTAAAACAAATTAAAAATTAAAAAAGAGAGAATTGTGGCTTTGACCAATAGCATTGCCCCTGCATCTCCCAAAAGAGCAAGAGTGCATGGCTCTCAGAAAACTCCCTCTGCTGAGAAGCCTTGCTTCCCTTCAGTCTGGTCCTCACAACTAACCTCTTACACTGTTACCAAGAAAGCCTAATGTGTGCATGGGAGTGGGTATGTCATGAGGAATAGAACATTCAAACATTTAGATTGTATATTGCTTCCACTCTGCATTCTTCTTGCTCACTACCCTAGTGTTTAATTTTGCAATGAATTTCCTTTCATTTTACTGAACATTTTTAAATTCTTCAAAGACTCTGTGATTCTAGAATGCTGTGTTGTTTTGTGAGCCTCTGTGTTTTCATGCAAAATGGAATGTCTAATTGATAGGAGGTTGCTGTGATATCAAAGTAAAGTTTTGTACTTAATGTAATTTCTACATCTGCACCAGCATTTTACTATTTTAATCAGAACAACTTTATAATGACAATAGCTTAATTTATAATAATAATAGCTTAATAGTTAATTGATAGGCCAGAACCACTCCAGGTTCCTCTTTAGATTTCATGGTGTTTTAGCCTTCAAAATACTTTTTTTTTGGCAGGGAGGATGTACTGGGGATTGTATATTATTTAATTATATATTACATATCAAAATGTTTATGATTCACATGTATTTAATATAAATTATACATAATATATGAAATATATGTATATTATATACACATATAATAAAATAATATATAAATTAAATATATAAAAATTATTTTATTATATATAACATATTTATTATATATCATATAATATATTTAGATTTATATTAATTTATATTGCATATCATTGTAATGTAATTATATAATAATATAATTTCTATTATTAATAAGATAATAATACAATTATTATATTAGTATAATTAATATTAATATGATATATAAAACATGGATTATATTATAATTATATATAAACAACTTATATCATATAGATATATGTAAATCTATTATATGTTGTATATAATAAATAATACATAATATATAATATATAAATATATTATAATTTAAATTATATAGTTTAGTTATTTGGCTTTAGATGGTTTTAATGCTTCTGATAGTGATTTATCCCTTAGCTTTATCTGTACAAATTTTTATTTTATGACAGTTCCAAACTTTTAGTATTTTTTTTAAATAACAAATATTTATTGGTGTCACTTATGGTAGAAAAAAGTTCCTACACCAGATGTGCATGACCCAATTGTTAAATAGAACATTTCTGAGGTGAACACACATCCTGACCCACATTTTTATATCCAGTTTTTTAAGATAGCCAATTCCTCCTCTCTCTCTCTTCCCCAAAACATGTGAGCAACCGCTAATGGAGAGCAGTAAACAGCCACTTGGGCTATAGCATTTTCAACTCCACTCTGAGGCGAAGATTCCAATTACATTTGAGACTTAAGTTCTCTTGGTTTTCTCCTAAGGAAAGTTCTGAGTCCAGTATTTACAATATTACAGCACTAGCAGATCAGTGTCTTCAACTCGTCTCTTTCTGCTGTATCCTCTTCAACAGTTGGGGGAGGGCCTACACTTCCATAGAATTTGCTGATAATTGGCTGAACAATTTCTTCTAGTTCCTTTTTAGTTTTGAAGTCTTCAATGTCAGCTTCTTGGTGGCTTTCCAGCCATTCAATCTTTTCCTCTACAGCTTTTTCCATGGTCTCCTTATTTTCAGAGGAAAGTTTGCCTCCCAACTTTTCTTTATCTCCAATCTGATACTTTAGAGAGTAGGCATAGCTTTCCAAGTCATTCCTAGTATCAAGGCACTCCTTGCATCTTTTGTCTTCCTCAGCAAACTTCTCAACATCATTAACCATCTTTTCAATTTCTTCAGGTGTCAGGCAATTTTGGTCATTGGTAATTGTAATCTTATTTTTGTTCTCATTACCTTTGTCTTCAGCTGTTGCCCCCAAAAATAACATTCACATCTATCTCAAAAGTGACTTCAATCTGGGGGACCCCACAGGAGGAATTCCAGTGAGATCAAATGTACCTAGAAGGTGGTTGTATTTTTTCAGGGGTCCTTTACCTTCATAGACCTTGATTGCAACAGTAGGTTGATTATCAGAAGCTGTAGAAAAGATCTGAGACTTCTTGGTGGGTACCACAGTGTTCCTTGGTATCAGTTTGCTCATGACACCTCCCACAGTTTCAATACCAAGTGTCAGGGGACATACTTCAAGCAGTGCTAGGTCACCTGTATCTTGATCATCAGAGAGTACACCAGCCTGGACAGTGTCACCATATGCAACAGCCTCATCTGGGTTTATGCCACAGGATGGATCTTTGCCATTGATGAACTCTTTAACAAGTTGTTGAATCTTTGCAATTTGAGTAGAGCCACCAACAAGAACAATCTCATCAATATCAGACTTCTTCAAGTCAGAATCCTCCAGTACTTTCTGAACAGGCTTCATGGTAGACCAGAACCAGTCCATGTTTTCTCTTCAAATTCTTCCTGAGTCAGGGTTTCAGAAAAGTCTTCTTCATAGAAGGACTTGATTTTAATTCTTGCTTAATGTTGAGCAGACAGGGCCCAGTTGGCCTTTTCTACTTCATGCTGGAGTTTCTGCACAGCTCTGTTTTCTTTCCTAACATCTTTGCCAGTCTTCTTTTTGTACAGCCTGACTAAATATTCCATAACATGCTGGTCAAAGTCTTCTCCACCTGGATGAGTATCTCTATTGGTGGCCATGACTTCAAAGACATCAAAATGTCAATGGGGAGAAGAGACACATAGAAGGTTCCACCACCCAGATCAAACACCAAAATGATGTTCTCTCCCTCCCTCTTATCCAGACCATAAGCAATAGCAGCTGCTCTAGGCTCATTGATGATCCTCATAACATTCATGCCATCAATAGTTCCAACATCTTTGGTTGCTTGCCAGTGGCATCATTAAAAAAGGCTGATAGAGTAACAACTGCATAGGTAACCTTCTTTCCCAAATAAGCCTCAGCAGTCTCTTTCATTTTAGTGAGAATCATAGCAGAGATTTCTTCTGGAGCAAATGTCTTAATTTGCCCACCTCCAATGTCAACCTGAATGTATGGTTTATGTTTATGTTTCTCTTCAAACA
The DNA here is from genome assembly GCF_048772815.1 of Callospermophilus lateralis. NCBI lineage: Eukaryota > Metazoa > Chordata > Mammalia > Rodentia > Sciuridae > Callospermophilus > Callospermophilus lateralis. The sequence continues at coordinate 1,662,159 of NW_027510158.1, read as the reverse complement.
CTTTGAAAGGCAAGAACTTGATGTCTTGCTACACAGAAGGGTCATTCCCTGTGCTGCCAATGAGCCACTGGGTTTTGAAGACCGTGTTCTCAGGATTGGAGGTGAGCTGATTCTTGACTGTATCGAGGATCAGATGTTCTTCTTCAGGGGTGAAGGCCACATAATACAGCCTGATGCACTTTCCCTGATCGTTGGAGACGATCTCCACTGGCCATTCTTGAACGCCCTGAAGCAGGGGTAAGTGGTCCCCAGGTTGATGACGACCATGGTACCCATGTCCTTTTCTTGTCATCCTGCTCAGCCATGCTGTGCAGAGCAGCAGCAGAACCGCGGCCACCAGAGAGAGCTTTATCTTGCCCTAGCTGTTGGCCACTTGCACTCGTCAGCAGACAGCCAGAAGTCACAGGCAATCCAGCAATAGGCTGCAGCTGACAGCAGTGAGGTTACAGGTCTCTTAAACTCAAGATGCCTCAACTCTGTTCGTCTGTGTTGTCTCTACCAATGTCTCAAACTTTTTAGTATTGAAGTGCAATTTCTTTCTACAATTGTATTAATTACCATATGTAAAAATTGACAAGTAGAATTCTAGTAAACACAGATTCGCAAGCTTTTAGGCCACTATGTAAATATTTAAAAAGTTAAGTGAATTGCCAATGCTTCCATACATGCTATAACAACACAAGTGGTCAAAGATGCACTAGAACATTATGTGGGAAAAAAATATATTCATACCCAATCAAGATTTTTCAGGCACTTTCATTCAGAAGCATTTTATGAGTCAACACCAGGTTTGCTCCAAAATAAAGCTCATTTTTCCCTACTGCCCCTCTTTGTTGAGAACAATATTATACATTAAAGATGCATTTACATGAATCATTTTATAGAGAAAATTATTTTAAATTTTAAATTATAATACTTATTTTATGCATAACTTCAAAAACACAGAATTTAAAGACAATACCAGTGAGGCACTATCATTCTATATGACTAAAACACTATCATTCTATATGACTAGCAAACACAATACAAGGCCAAAAGGCAAAATATACACTTTGAAAATCCTATGCAAAAGTGGTTCTGTTACAACATTCTTTCATAAAATAAACACAATACATAAAAACAAAACAAGAAAAAGAAAAACTGAATTTTGACAACCTACACAAACTGTGGCATTTCAAATTCAAGGTCTTATAACTCTTCCATTTGTTTTAGCCTGAGTCCCTGGCACATTGGATTCATGTCAGGCAGGCCAACCTCCTCACAGTTCTCTTTAGGCTTAGCAGCTGGTTTCAAAGCATAAGCTGATGTGCTGTCTGCCTCTGGAACAGATTTCTCCACATGACTCAGGGGAGTAAGAGCTGTGCTAGGAGGCACTGTTGCTGAAGGTGAAGCTGGTCTCTCCTCAGTCCCCCTGACTTTGCTGGTCAGGATAGGTGGTTTGTAAAATGTTGTCCTGAGATGGGGCTGCAGTATTCTGGGTGCTCTTGCAGGAGCAAGACGGTGAGAATGAGAAGACAGTTTCACTGGTGCCTCTCTTGCTGACCTGGCTGGCATGTTGGGCTGTGTGGCACTGTTGGAATGGTCACCACTATCATTGATGCTCATTGTCACTTTTTCCTGGAGTACACTTGGCACAATCACTGCACTCATGCCAGTTAAGTTCTTTAGTTCACATTGTTGTTCCTGAGTTTTTTCTGAAATCTGCTGATCAAAACCATTAATTTGGGAGCCAACAGTAGTAGAGGTATCTTTTATATTAAGTCCTCCAAAGGTAAGATTCTGGCAAAACTTGTCTGAATTCACATTTCCCACATTTCTGCTGTTTTTCTCATTAGGAGAGCTTGCAAGATGGAACCTATCTAGAGGCAAACAGCAACATCTGATCTTGGTGCTTGGCATAGGCCTCTGTATATCATTTGTTGTCACATCAGATTTCAGACTAAGTTTTTTCGTGGTTTTACACATATTGTCCATCTTTTGTGATGATGATTCAAGTTCTTTGTGATCTGAAAAAGAAGAGATTTTTTTTTAACTTCATGAAGCTTGGTTAATAAGGAAGTGTGGTTATTATGAATGGGCATTCTCTCAAACAACAGAGACTTACATATTTTTCCAACACTATTTTCTCAGTCATCTATGGAGAGGAATTAAAAATCCATACAATATTAAAGGCACATTTTTAATTAAAGCATTACTTTTTAAAATTTATCTTAATAGTATAAATAGTCACAAAGCACATAAAATTAAAAAAAAAAACACTTCCTGTAGTAACTTGTTTTAATATACTACCCATGAATGAATATTTTCTGTGTTAAGACTTTCCTGATTTCAACAGGCAGACAATGGTAACTCTAGAACAGTAACACTATTCTGTACACCAACAAACTCCATGTCCTGAATCCCAAGGACTTTGCCTGTCACTTAATCTGCTTTCCAGCTACATTCTGTCCATACCGAGGGCAACACACCAGAGAGGACTTGGATGCTCTCCCAGCTGATCCACTAATACATGGCAACATCCTCTGCACAAAGGAAGGTTGAAGAGCTGTCAGAATTGCCATTGTGCTACTGGTTCTGGAGACTCCAGACTTACCTCCTTCTCTTTCTCCTCTAGTCTGGTCCCAAGGTCCCTGTTTTCTCACCTACAACCCTAACATCTCCCACTCTGTCTTTGCTGCATGTGCCTTAGAAGTTCCTATTACTAGAAAGGTGCAGCCCTCTGGCCATGATCCTCTTCTCCCTGCTGAGAAACATCATACAATTGTGTGCCTTGCCACTGGTCTGATGGCTTTCCAACAGCCCTGTTCATAGCCCACAGTCCTCATCCCTGCCACCTGGTCCTTCTCCCACATCCTTGGGCAGTGGTTTGAAGACAGGTGCACAGCAGCATCACTTGATGATGATCGCAGGTCATCATCTCATCTGACCTCCTTCCTCACCTGAGGCTGCTGGCCTCTCTTCCCTGGTTCTCAGGCAGTGCTCATGTGATTTGCTGTCCTGGGCCCTTCTCCACATTGATAGAAGGGAGCTGAGCCATTGTGGTTGGATGGCAACCACCAAAACAAATTTACAGTCCTGCAGAACTTCTAGCACCACTTCTAGCTGCCTGGGTGCTGTCTCAGCTCCTGCTCCAGTTCTGCCCTGGGCAAGCCTAGTGCACTAGCCCTACCTGCCTTCTTCTGTCAAGACAAACTTCTATGTGGAGATATGTTGGCATGTGTTGTTAATGATCTTCTAAATAAAAGTTTCAGGATTACCTGGTTATGTAATGAAAATTTCAAATATTTAAAAAATATTTATTGTTATTACTATACCTACCTGGGAATCCAATTTCATTGGACAGCAAAACAAGTTTACATTTAGGAATGAGACAGGATGAGGTTCAAATCCTGAATCAACAATAATTTAACGACATGACCCTTGGCATTATTTACCTTCCTGAGACTGTTAACTATGGCTTAAATGAGGCCAAGGTTCATAGCACAGAAGTGCTGATAAGATCAAATCAGATAAATGGAATCAGTGAGTCCAGTGTTTTTCTTTGCAGAGAGGAAATGGACTCTTTGTTTTTAGACTTTCTCAGGCTACACTTATTGATATCTCATTAATTTTATATATCAAATTTAACATTTATGACTATATATTGAAAAATTCAGATTAAGCTCTACTAGAGCAGTAAGGAATGGAAGGTTTTCAACCCCCTTACCAGAAACGATACACTGAAATAAAACGATTAAAAACAGTGAACAAAAAGACTGGAGCCAAGAAAATGGAAGACATGTGTGCTTAATGTGTTTTAATGTGTTTAAAGACAGAAGAGTAAATCTCCAGGTGTTTCCTCTTCCAGCTGAATCCCTCAACCCTTTGCTGTGTCTATCCAAGAAGGATGAAGTCCATCCCACTGAGAGCAATGATCCTAAGGAAAATAAATAAGCTGGTGTGAATGGAGAGGGGGAAAGAAGGAGGCCCTCCAACAGAGGAAGCAACTCAGAAATATTATAGAACAAAGCCAGTAAAACTTATGACCAGATTTCTGCATAAAATAAAAAAAAAGAAGTTCCATATGAAATAAAGGCTCAAAGAGGAGATTCAAAGGCCCAAGTCAGAATGATTGAAGGGATAAAATGTATACTGGCAAAGCTCAAGAAATAGATGGAAAAGAAATACACCTGTACTATTTCAGAAATGAGGGTAACAACAGAAGCACTAAAAAAGAAAATTAGATAATGCAGAAATACAGTCAGGGAGATGGAAGATGATGTTGAGAAAACATAGTAAAATCAATTTGAGAAGAATAAAATGTTTAAAAGAAAGAGGAAGAAAATGGCAAAGCATATTTAAAAAGCTACTGAAAGACAAAACACAAAATCTGAAATCTAGCTAGGCGCACACCCATAATCCCAGCTCTTTGGGAGCCTGAGGCAGGAGGATCACAAGTTTAAGGACAGTCTGCGTAACTTAGTGAAGACTGATGTCAAAAATAAAAGTAGAAAGTTCTAGGAATGTGGTTTAGTAGTAGAGTATCCCTGGGATATGTCCTCAGATTCAACTTTGAAATCTGTGGATTCCTCCCATGGAAACAAAGAGAGATTATTGAAGAACTACCTACAGCAAAATATATTTTTTATTTTTCTTTTTTAATAAGTTTTTTGTTAATTATTATCTTAATTGTATCAACTTATGGGTATAGCATGATAATTCAATACATGTATATAGTATATCATGATCAAATTCATCTCCTTAACAGCTCCATCTCCTTAAATATTTAAAAAAATTTTTGATTGACAACTTATAATTGTACATATTTATGAGGTGTAGCTTGATATATCAATTTATGTATATAAAATGTACTGAGCAATTCAGAATGATTAATGTTTCCATCTCCTTATAAAGTGAGAGGCATTCAATAAAAAAGTGGTGGTTTAAAAATTTATCCAGAGACCTTCTACTAGTTATTCCCCAATATATGATAAGCTCCCCAAAACTTAGAGGCTTAAAAAACAAACATTATTGAACAATTTCTGTGGGTGGGATTTTCAAGTGCAGCTAAGCTGGGTCCTCTGGCTCAAGGGCAGCAATCCTAAAGTCCCTAGGTGCTGCAGACATACCAAGCCTACCCCAGGGAGGATCACTTCCATACTCATTTATGTGACTGTTAGATTCAATTCCTCCAGAGTTGATTGACTGAGAGCTTTGGTTCTTCTCTAGCTGTTGGTTGGATTCTATTTTGATAATGCCAGTATGATGTACCAAAAATATCATTGTTTTCCACATGATCAATTTTATAAATTAAGTTGTAAATTAAAGTAATTTAAACCAAAACAATATTTATAAGTTTTAAAGTACCTCTCATTTAATGACAAGAAGCACATCCATTAAGAATACTACCAGTCAGTGATTAGGACTCATGCTCACAGAAACATAATAGTTAAAGAGTTGATTTCATAAGAAAAATTTACACATCTCTTTTCAGAAAATGAATCTTCATTTCCAATCTTTCTATCATCCTAGAAAGGGTTGCAGAGGTGCTATAATATGTAATGAAGACTTGTCATTTTGCTCGCTTGTTTCATTTTATTAGGATAGTTGCAGATAAAGACCATTGGTTTGGAGTACCACAAAGTACGTGGGGACCATTCTGTGGTTAAGATGCTCGGTGATTACAGAAGGTGTCTTGGGAAGCTGACTGACTAGCACATGGAGATTATGAGGACTGTGAATTCTCATCTGAGCAGGGCAAGAAATGCAGATCCCCTGGTACCAGAGCCAACAAATTTTGAATCTGTGATGCAAGATGGTGGGAGCTGAGCATCACAAAACAGCTTATTTTATCAACTCAGGTGAACAGCAAGAGTCTTTTTTGGACAATCTTGTTGACTCCCTTCCATCATGTTGTCTGTAAATAAGTGCTTTTACCTTCTACTTGCTCACCTCTACTTTTTTGTCTTGTATCTCATTTAGTGATAGATCTTATTAGTTTACTAGGGATGCCTCTTTCCTGTCATTGTTGTGTGACTTCTGATTTAGGAACATACTCTCTGATAGCTTTGCGAATTATTATAGATATATTTTTCTGTCTCAATCTTTCTGTCCTGCTTCCTTAAATTTGGTACATTTAAGTTTGCTAATTTTTGGTAGAACTAATTAACATAATTTTTATTTTCCAAATAACATATTTTTTAAATGTTCAGGATAGTTAAGAGTGCAATTCTTTCTTTCTTTCATTATTTCAAATACTGAGGAGACAAAATTGAGTAAAATATTAAATAAATACCTGCCTTTAGTTTCTTACATTTTAAGGGAATGAACAGACAAAAAATAAAAAGTAAATATATAATATGCTATGCAATAAATTTTCAGAAAAACTCAAACTATTTAAAGAAAATGGAGAATTCTTAGCATTTATTTGGTTAATTTTCTATACAGCAATCAAATATTTCTCTGGAAAGATAAAATATGGACAATAAACAAAGGGATAAAGTGAAGCTTGTTGACATCTGGGAGAAAACAATACAGAGAAAACAAGCAAAATGCAAAGGCTTAGGCACAGGAGTGTCTGGCTTGAAGCCCAAGTGGCTGGATTGGTATAAGGGACAAGGGCAGGGACTGACTAGGTAAGCTCTAGAAGTGGTGGTTAAACAAGAGAGAGCTAAAATAACTTTACACTACATATACATTGTTTTATTCTAAATACATATTTTTTCTCTTATTGACATTATTATAGACTGTTATTATAGCCATTATTGTTTTCTTATTTTGCATTTTCTTCTCAATTTAATTTGTAGAACTTTGTTCTTTATAAAATAAGTGTATGAAAAACATAACTGGAATTAATTTATTGGTTTTACTTTTATATTTTCAAATTTGTCATGACTTTCATATTCATTATTTTATCAATTTTTGTTTCCTTATGTTAGGTTTTCATTTTTCTTATTTTGGGGAGTTGAAAGACAAGTTAACTATTTTTTGTTTATTTGTTTTTTTCCTTTCTTAGTAATAAAATATTTGTTGTTTTTTATTTTCTATTATTTATGGAAGATTTCATTTTCATTATTTTACAAATATAGTTACTGTTTTAATTTTATTTTGTTTTATAATTTGTGTTCCTCTTTTTTAGCAGAACTACCAATTTGTAGATATTTAAAACTATTACTTCACATGTAATTCATTCTTATCCTATTCTGATCTTTGAATAAAGATGATCTTTCTTCATAGACTTAGTACCCATATTATTTTATTTTCTATTTTTAATAAGAAATAGTAATTGTCCTCTATTACTTGTGATCTCTCTTTTTTGGAGAACATGTATTCCCTAAAATCTTTATACTTTTAATTCTGTACCTCATCATTTTTCCCCATAAAGGTTTCAAGTTGATTTTATTTTTCCTATTTACTCATTTCTTTGAAGAGATATCTACTTTGTTGATAAATAACAAAACATGAGTATTATTATGTTTTCCAACACAGAACTATGACAACTGGTTTACAATGGGAAAATGATTGGATTTCTTGAACTATCAGAGTATTGAGGATAATCCTAATTCTGTGTTCAATATATAAAACAAATCCATTGCACTTTTGGTTTCACTCATAAGTCAACAGTATTCAAGAGCTCTGAAACTAGCTGGTTTTAAAACTGGGGTCAGTTTATGTCTCTTTTGTCTTCTTCCTTGGCTGTAATCCCAGGAATAGAAGTAGCAGAGATAATTAAAATCTTTATTTAAAATCATCATGATTTCATGATGTTTAATATTTTTTTAGTGACTATGATTTGTCCAACTATACTGATTGTTTTCCCTGTATTATTTCATTTATTTCTCACAAGTATTTTTAAAGAAAGGTGATATTTTCAATGTACTGATATAGAAACTAAGGTTTCAGTGTTAAATTAATTTGCCTATGAACACACAATCAGTGTCAGACAGTAACTCAACCACATTCTTACTAACATCAAATTCTGTTCTATAACCAACATAGAAAAAAAAAATATCAAACTTAAATGACTATATGTTTGTGGGATTTTTTTTTTTGGTAATTAACTTTCTTCTTCTATAAATAAAGTTAAATTAGATATTCTCTGAGATCTTTCTCTGGTTGTTTTTATAGACTTAAACAAGTAAATACTCAACAGTAAATAGATTCTGTTTTATTTGGAAATAAATTTTATAAAATAAAACCAAATAGAATGTTTTAGAATCATTTTTAAAACAAAGGAACATATAATAAGGTATTAGTTGTGGTGTTACATGGAGAAACCAAAACAAAAGTGGGCTGCAGTTGTGGCTCAGTGGTAATGCACTTGCCTAGCACACATGAGGCACTGGGTTCAATTCTCAGCACCACACACAAATAAATAAAATAAAGGTCCATCAACAACTAAAAAATAAATAAATAAGAAGAATACAGAATTTTATTTATCTTTCAGATTATCATCCAAGCTAAATATGGCGGATGTACAGTGTTATGGTTGTTGTTTCTTCTATATTATATCATTTTCTGCCATTTAGGAACTCTGTTCTAGCCCAGGAAATGTAATTGGAGGTATTAGGACACAAATGTTTTCTTTAGAGTCACAGCATTTAGATCATATGCATCATATATAGTTCATAGTTGTACTTTAGACATATGGTTGGTCCAGAAAAAAAAAGCTGGAAAAATTAATCCTTATCTGGACTCTTAGGTACTTGGAAAAAATATTTTACAACAAGTAAAGGGAAAGAAATATTGGGTGTCAAGCAAAGGAAGAATCATTTTTATTTGGATAGTTACTAAAGATTTGAATCTGCCGCCCAAATCTTTCCTGTGTTCTTCTATTTGATTAGGTGGATGAGGCTTCCCTACAGAAAATCTGAAAGAAAAAAGGAAGAGCGGGTAAAATATGTTTAGTAATTATTCAAAATCTTTGTTAGGAAACAAAAATTTTAACAACTATTCCTTGGAATAGACTTAGTACCCATATTATTTTATTTTATATTTCTAATAAGAAATAGTAATTATCCTCTATTACTTGTGATCACTCTCTTTTGGAGAACATATATTCCCTAAAATCTTTATTCATTTATTTCTGTACCTCATAATTTTTCCCCTTAAAGGAAATGGGGGTCAGATAGGGTCTTGGGACGTTAAATTTGCATTCTGAGATTGTCTATTGATTAATATTAGAATTCATTGCTTGGTTCTAAATTATGTTTCAGGTGACAAATGGGTAGGTATTTTGTCTACTTAATAGTTTTCTTTGCATGTGAATGAAAATTCTTTACCTACTAAACCATAGAGGATGCTTTCAAACCATTTTAATATGTCAGCTAAATAGTAAAAGTGTATGTATGCCTGATGTGTGTGCCCATCTCTAATCCCAGCAACTATAGAGGCTCAGGTGGACTGATTGTTTAAGTTTGAGGCCAGCCTCAGAAACTTACAGAGGCCCTAAGCAACTTAGCTAGACCCTATCTTAAAAAAATAAAAATGGCTGGGGATTTGGTTCAGTGGTTAAGTACACCAGGATTCAATTCACAGTACCAAAAGAAACAAATGAACAAAAAGTATATGTGTCATTTGAACAACAAAATGCTTCAGGCATTTTTTTCCCTTTTCTATTGGTGTTCTTGTGCTGTCGCATATAAACAGTCATGAGTTCAAGGTTGGTGAGTGTGCTTGGAAAAATAGTTTAGGATTGTCATTTTGTTAAAGTAATCTTTGACAAGAAACACTGCTTACTTAACAATGCTGTTTCATACTTAGATTCCATATTTGCATTTTGACTTCAAAAATATCTATAGAATAGTTTCCTTCTTAAGTATGTATGAGTGCACAGACACATACTCACACACACACAAACACAAACATATTAGTATTAGTATTGGCATTAATAATAGAGAGCTCCATCTAGTGTTTACAGATATTGGATATCACAAATTTGTTTTGATCCTAATTAATAATAAAATAATTTCAAAAACAAACTTGCTTCATTGACTTCCTCAACGAGCTCCATCAAAACAGAAAAAAAAGAGATTTTAAAAGTCATCTTAAATAAGGATAAAATATAGATATTTCTTTTGTTTATAAATGCTCCTGTAACAATCACTAGTCATTCTTAGTAATAACAAATAATTGGTTAATGTATATAGCTAATACATAATTAAATTTACAAAGTAATTGTTTCATTTTCCAAAAAAAAAGAAAATAAATTATTGGCCCATTATTTGGTTTTCAAAAATCTTCAGATTTTTGCTATATCTCTGATCTTCACTTTGAGAAAAAAAATTTAAGTTTCTACTAGAGTTAAGATTAAAATAACATTCAAAATGTTAAACACAAGATGCCTACTGTGCTATGAAGTATGAAATGTGTTGTTAAAAGTAGGTCATACACACAGTGAAAATTCAGTTTTCTGGTTTGAGAGATTTTATTGTGCACCAATAGTTTCAGAGATAAAAATGAGTCCCAGTGAAATGTATCATAATTATAAAATTGTCTCAGTCAAAACAATGGAAATTCTAAGCTGTAGAACTACAGCATGTTCTTTCATTAATATTCATTTAATATCTGGAAGATATTTCTTTTATATGCCAATTCTCAATGCATTTCCATTCACTCATTCAATAGTGCTCATTGACCTTCTAGCATACGCCAAATCTTCTGCTTAGGAACAATGGGAAAAACAGCCAATCAGTCAATTGCATATATTATTCTGTTCTTCCTTCTAGAAGTAATATTCAGACCTCCACACAAAGGTGATTTTTTGGGGAGGTTAGATTTTGTTAGTTATATTTGTGTTGCCATGTCAAAAGTACCTGAGAAAAACAACTTAAAGGAAGAAAGGTTTATTTTTGCTTTTGCTCATGATTTCAGAGGTTTTAGTCAATTGTTGCCTAACTTCATTGCTTTGGGCCTGTGTGTGGTACAACATCATGGGAGAAAGGCAAAGTGTGAGAAAATTGCTCAGCTCATGACATAGTTCCCATGAAAAGTCCTCAAGGACCTACTACTACTTACAACTAGATTCCACCTCTTATAGTTTTCACCACTTCCCAACAGTCATTTCATTTATGAATCTCTCAAAAGATTAATTCACTGATGAGGTCAGAGCCCTCATAATCCAAATACTTTCCCAACTCTCCACCTGTGAACATTGACAAAATGGGGACAAAGACTTAAGACTCTGTGTGATATCTAGATCCAATCTTCAGCAATAACCAGTGATTTAGAGACACATCCTACCTTGATTTGTAATTAACTAGTACCCTGAGATTGGATTTAAACCAATGAATGTAAACATAAGTGTTCCGTGCATATTGAATACAACTTTTGGGATATCTCTTGTTGAACGTAATAAAGACAGGAGCCACCTTCAACAATGTGGATGAGAATCACCCTCCAGAAATGGGCAGAAAAATGGAATGAAAAAATCCCTTGGCCCTTTAATGACTTCACAGCCTGCAGCCCTCTAGCTAGCTGGACTATGACATAGAAGATCAATAAACCATTGTGCTATTCGTACAGTGCCTTTGGCTCTCATATTTTTTCTGTTAGGATGGGTTTGCTTCTGCACTATAATATAGATAGGTACGCAAGATAAATAGAGCACAATCCAGGACCTAAAAGAGTACTCTCATCTAAAGATTAGCCAGAAAAAAATGGCAACTGTAGTTGACACAGAATCACCCTGACAATAAGATGTCTGTAGGAAAGATGTGGTCACACAGGAAGTTCTGCCTTGAGGGATTAGAGAAGGCTTCAGATGGATTGTGGCATGTAAATTTGATCTTGAAAAGTAAAAGAACTTTACATACAGAAACAGGGAAAAGATGAGCAGAAAGGATGACAGATCAAAAGAAAACCATTAACAGAGGCATGAGGAAAACAGTCCAAAGTAAATGAGGCACTTGGAGGACAGAAAGGAAAAAATGGGTCAAAAATGGGAATAAGTGGTAGATAAGGACCTGAAAAAACATCTATGTTAGAGTTGCTCTGGTTTATGAAAAGAGTTTTAATGTCTTAAAAGGAATTAGTATTTACTCTATCAACAATACATTTTTAATAAAGAAATTATGTGAATATGCAGTCTATGAAACAATCCAGGGTTAATGTTTTCTACATGGTTTAAGCAGTGGTCAAAGTTACTATTGTTTTCTTATTATATGTGATTCCCCTTTATCATGGAAAATATTCTCTAATGTGGAAGGTGCTTCTTTCAATTAAAATGTAAGCAGCTACTCAGCTATGGAGGGACAATGCAAAAAGATTAAAAGCATCCTCCTTCTCACTTATAATAGACGTAATTAATCTATCATTTACATTCCAAATAATAGGAAATATGGACAGCAATTGGAGAAGTCCTGAGCTCATATTTATCCCAGTTTGGTTCACACAGTCAATGTAGCTGAAATGCTAGAAAAAATCAAATGCAGTATTTCCTTTCACAATTTCAGGGTCACCAGGAATTGACACTTTGCGTATATTTGCATATGCTTTGCTTCATCTGTATAAACAAGAAAAAAAAACCCATAAGATAAAAGCAAACTTATTAAAATTATATGAAAAACTATTAATTATTACCTAATTTCAGAAAAAGAAATACTGTGATATGATGCTGAAAGTTTTCTGTACCCTTTCTTTCACTGAACCATAAATGTTCAAAGAGGAATATTTCTATCATTTTCTCTAGCCTTCACATATTTCACATCATAATTATGCACTCCTATCTAATATCAACCAGGAGAATCCTGAGTCGTAGCTTTTCTGGGGTTAGTTAGGCTTCTCCAAATTGGAAAACTGAGTCTGCAGCCAGAGGGAATTTAATAATACACAGAATTAATGATTGTCAATCAGCAAGAAACTGTGAAATAAGTCAGAGAATAAGCTCAATGATATAATGTAAGTTCATCAAATCAGTGAGTTCTCACAGTTAGAAATTTAATTGACTATTAGGCCAACTTTTTCAAAACTGTCACACTATTAAAGATAATATCAGGCACAGCAAAGCTGTACATGAAGGCCAGACTGCAATCTCAGACAGAGTAATTGGCAAATAGTGCAGGCGAGCTGTCTATGCATTCTTTATATGTGCCTGCTTCTTTGTGGCATAACTTTCCAATCTCAAAAGGACTTTTAGTCCTACAGGTCATAGAGATTTTTAAAAGTATATCTCTATCTCCTCAGACAGAGCGTCTGAAAATATTGAGAGACATCTGGGAAAGGATATGAATATTTTAGTTAAGACTTAACATTCTAAAGGCACTTAGATATTTTGTTCTCATTTAGAGACTGTTTAAAGTTACAACTACAAGATTAATTTAAGCAGAGAAAATACAAATGCTCCAACATTTACTCCTCGTTCTTTAGAGGGTTATTTCTAGTGCATGCTTTGGAAATAGATGTATTATTCATATTTGAGATATAAGTTCAGCACACACGAATTCAAAAATTCTTTTGGATTAAGTGGAATTAGTCTCGTGTTGTCAGAAATAACAGATATGAATAAGAGCACTGTTGAACAAGAATAAAGTCAACTGGCTGTCCTAAATGGGATCCTCACTGAGAATAATTTTGTTTCATTTCAAGAAGCAGGATCAACATTTTTGGCTCAATATGAACATGATTTTATCCGTATGTTTACCACTTTCCAGTTTTCCAATTTTATGCTAAAACAGATTGAGTCCACATTTACAATAATAAAACTTTTATGCTGTTTTGTGAGACGAAGTATAATATAATATTTATGAAATAGTGTCAGAATAATAACATTGTCAAGGTTACCAAATGGTGTACTTTTCACATGAAGGCAAGAAACCAATATTCAAATTATACTCAAATGTAATTCTTCCCAGAACAGTCAATCAACATGCCTTTCTCTTTGTTTATTTGTTCACTACCCTCAGGGACACTTGAAGAACTGTGATGTCCACTCAAAGAGAAAAATGCCACACAATTGGCTGTGAAAATGATAGATCTCCACTTGGATATGCACAGAGAACTGGCCACATTTTATTGTGCAAGTATAGGGTGTTCTCGTGGGTTAACTGATCTATTCATAATTGTATTAGCTTAATCTGTCTAAGATGCAGATTACCAGGATGATGTGATTAACTAAATGAATAGAAATACAAAAGGAGTAAGACACTGTTGAATTGGTTTTTTGTTTGTTTTTTTTTAAGGAAGGATAAAAGAGTGTTGAAATTTTTAACATACACTTGTTAGGCATTTAAAGAAATAGAAACCCCAACTAGAACAACTGAGAGACTTGGGAATCTTATAACACTGAACAAAGGACCACAGAATGGGAAGAGAAAAGAATATAGGACTGTGCAGAATGAAAATTAGTCACATATTTATTGTGGACAAATGCTCTAATGATGGTTTATTAATTCTGATAATAACCTTGCTTTGGATTTCAGTCTCTCAGAAGCATCTGCCCTCACTTTATCCCAGTTATCACAAAAACCCTGTGAACATTTTTATTTTAAAAAAACATTTATTTTTTGGTTGTAGATAAACACACAGTATCTTTATTTTTATGTGGTGCTGAGGATCGAACCCAGTGCCTCACATATGCAAGGCAAGAGCTTTACCACCAAGCCACAGCCACAACCCCATGTGAACATGATGATTAACCCCATTTTGTAGAGGAGGAAATTTACTCCCAGCACTTCTAACTTCC